>NC_053473.1:2912450-3207450 GCF_015227805.2 Hirundo rustica | reverse complement strand
TGGGCGTGGAGACCTGCTGCAGCTCCACAGAGCTTGCCTGTGTCACACCCGGAGCAGAGCTCAGCGCCCAGCCCCAGCCTGGGCAGACCCAAAGAGCCTCCCAAGCTCCTCAGCCTGCACAGATCCATTCACATGGATCTGGCTTTGGAAGAAAAGCAGCTGTAAAAGCATGCCCAGGTGGATTTTGAACCCCTAAAGCCCTCATGGCCCTGCAGCCTCTGAGAACTCAGCATCCACAGGGACCTCCAGGGGCAGAAGGGAAGCCAACATCCCACTGCTGTTCGGAAATTCCTTCTTGTAAGACAAGGAATTTAAAAAAAAAAAACCACCAAACTCCCAACGAGAACACGCAGGAATAGAGGATGCTCCAACCCCCAGGCTCATATTTTTATATTTTTCATATATTTGTAATCCTGCAGTTCTTTAGTGTATAACTCTGAACTCCATACACAGTGTGAGCTGCTGCTTCCCCATTTTGACAGAACAATTCCTCTCCAGGCCTGGGAATCAGGGGCACCTCACAGTCTCAGGCCCCGAGAGATGTAAACAAAAATGAGTTGAGGGGGAGGAAACTTGGGGTAAATTACTTCATTACCTGAAGCTGTAATTGGAAGATTAACCCCCGATATGCAAAAGGACCAAACTGATAAAAGTGTGAAAACTCGTGACCCGCCATCCATTTTTTGGGGTATCACCCCTGGGAGGCTTCATCTGCCCGAAATATACCTGAAGGCCCTTCAACAAACAGAACTGCTTTTTATTCTCCTAACTCTGTCTGGCCTCAGCTTCTGGTGGCCCAGGTGTGAGGGCCTCGGCGCAGCTCTACCTTGTCACAGCACTCGACAGCCTTGGCGTACTCCCGCAGCTTCAGGTAGCACATGGCCAGGTTGAGGAAGGCGGCCAGCAGGAAGGAGTCAGAGGCTTTAGACTCCATCTCAGACAAGCCATACTCCATTTCCAGCCAGGACACAATCTTCCCATACTGAATCACTGCCTGCAGGTACTTGCCTTCCTGAGAGGAGCAAGAAAAAATGAGGTTCAGTCTGTCCCTGGAGTGTCCCGTGAGCAGGTGAAGGTGGAATGTGGGGTGTTCAATAAATACAGGAAAGGAGGGGGATCCCAGCTCCTACAGAAGCAGCAGGTTTGGGAAAAGCTGAGTCAGAACAGTGGGGAGCTGGGATGCTCCAGCTGGGGAGGGGAATGCGAAGCCCCTCGGCGCTGGGAAGGGTTTGATCTGCTGTCCTGCCCTGCAGGGAGCACACAGAGCCAAGGCAGTGCTGGGGAAGGATGAGATATCTCGGGGAGCATCAAGGAGCGAGAAGAAGGCAGAGGGAGGGCAGGACTCTCCCTCCCCAGCCCTGTCTGGGAGCACATGGCTTCTCTGACACCAAATCCAGTCCCAGCTCCCCTCCTCTGCCACCTCCACGATCACAAACCTTGAAGTACATCGTGCCCTTCTCCTTGACCACGGCTGCCTGCTCCAGCTTCTCCTTGGTGTCCATCTCCCACGACTCCTTGGCCTGCAAAGGAACACTTGGAGCACTCCCAGCGGAGCAGAGCAGCCTCCCCTGCCCCAGCAGGACCATGCCACTCTCTGGGACGGCGTGGTCACACCTCAGGGCTCATCAGGGCTGCACCACAGAGCCTGGAGACAGGTCCTGCCCCTGCTTTGGCCAGAGTGATGGCACGGGCAGGAGACACATCCAAGGATGTGAAAATCCCATGGACTTCTCCTGTATGCCGTCCCCAGCCTTCTCATGGGCACAGCCAAGCTGGATGTGCCAGCTTTTATCTGTGCAGCTCAAGGGGGGAAAAAAAAAAAAAAAAAAAAGGAGGAAAAAAAGGAGGAAAAGGGGAATGAAATCAAAGGAAAAGAAGAAAAAATGAGAGAAAAAGGAGGGAAATGGGAAAAAGGAGAAAAAGGAGAAAAAATGGAGAAAAAATGGAGAAAAAGGAGATAAATATTGAGAAAAAAAGGAGAAAAAAGAGGAAAGAGGAGAAAAGAAGAGAAAAAGAGGGGAAAGGGAGGAAAAAAAATGGAGAGGGGGGAAAAGGGAAAAAAAACAAGAAAAAAATTTATAATAAAAAGAAAGTACAAAAGGACAAGGTTAGGAACAAATAAGACACCCAGCCTTGGCCCTCAGCCACAAGAATAAAACAAACCAACAGAGAAGAACAAACTAAGAACACGAAGCTCCTCGGTGACGTGTCCACTTCAGCAGGGGTTGGGCTGCAGCCACGCCAGGGACAAAGGCTGGAGCCTACACAGGCCCTGACATTCCTGTAACCCAGGGAGACTGCAGCACCTCTGCCCTCACCTTCTCGAAGCTCTTCAGGGTCACCTCGTACACCAGCTCCGCGTTCCCCTGGATGCCGTATTTCGGCTTCCCCGCCTCGCCAAAGCCGTACCTGCGGGGCAGGAGGAGGCACGCAGAGAAGGGGGGAGAAAAAAAATCTTATTTTCAGCAGGGCTTGCCCATAAATGCACAGTTAGGTTGCCACTCACAGTTCTCTAACATTTTGGGGACAGGGTGATGTTAGCGTCCATGAGCAAAGGTCCCTGTGGATGTACAGTGCATAAATTGGGAATCAAATCCCTTCTGGCTGCATCAAAGCCACGTTTATGCACAAGCCTCTGGTCATTTCCAGGGGTGAAGACATTTTCACCTCAGACACAGCACTTGGGTAAAGCTCTTTCACCTGTTTCTTTTTTTAAAGCATCTCAATATTCCTGTTTACATGCTGCTGGTCACTCTCCTGCAGAGAGCTATTTGCAGGATCACCATCTCCCACAAGGGCTGGAGGCTGAGACCCACCCAGCATCCCAGCGGAGATGTTCCTCACCGTGGGCTGAGGTAGAGGATGCAGTGCTCTCCCCTCTGCATCTTCTCCAGGGCCTTGTCGATGCCGATGGGGATGTCGTGGTCCTCCCCTTCGCCCACGACGAATTTCACATCCTTGCAGTCGAACCTGCGGCCGCCACAGAATCCCTCCAGGTGAACTGCAGAGGGGCGAGAGAGGCAGGATGGCAGGCAGAATCACCCAAACCTGGGAGGAAGGTGGCCTCCAAAGTGCCTTAGAAAGCGTTTTGTAAAGCATTTCTCCCAAAAGTCAGCAGAGCCTGGAAGAGGGAAGACCCAGGACCGGACAGGAGGGATGGGGGGGGCTTGGGAACATTGCTGAAAAGCAAGGGAGGCATATCTCGTCTAACCAAGGACTAAACAACAGATAAACATCGTGACTAATATGTTCCCCTCGTACTCAAGTGCACGAGTCAAGTCTTACTGGAACTGGATATTGCTCCTGGCACGGCGCCACGCAGAGTTTATCACGGTGATTACAAATCTTCTATACTGTGCTATACTGCCTTGACTCCTGCCTCGAAAACAAGGCCGTGTTCTCCCGACTCTGAGAACTCAAAGTACAAGATAAACTTTTTTTTTTTTTTTTTTTTTTTTTTTTTTTTTTTTTAATCTTCAACCAGGAGCCGTGCTGTTCCAGCCCCAGACGCTGGCAGAAGCGCAGGCAGAGCGGACACTGGGTACCTGGCACATTCACCACCTGGCACTCCTGGCTGGCTTTCCACAGCAAGATTATTCTTTGTTTATTCCAACCTGAAGACGTTCCAGGCTTTGGGGACACTTTTACAGCCTTTGCATTCTGCTTGCAGGGTAAAAGGCATGCACACATGCAGGCAGGCATCAAGTAAAAGCAATTTCACAAGGAACTCTTACATACTGTTTAAAAAAAAAAACCAAAACAAAAAAAGCCAAAACAAACAACAAGGAAAAAAAGGCTTTGTATGAGGAAAAAATCACAACTGTGCCTAAAGGTTTTGCAGCCTGCAAAGACATGATCTTTACCTTTGCTTGAGGGGAACAGAACGCAACCTGAGGTGCTGCAGGGCACTGAGCATCCTGCTGTGGTGGCAGCTGGGGGCAGGACAAGCAGGGCACCAGAAAGAGCCGTGAGGGTCTGGGCTCTGCACGGGACAGCTGCAGCCTGGGCTGAAGGAACTCTGTGTCCATCCCCTGCCCTGGGATCTACAGAAGTCCTCAGGATGAGAGGCATGGACCAAGCCAGACCTGCCAGCCCCCATTCCAAGGGCAGGAGAGAACCCAAGGATGGGCTCCTCACTGCAGGGGCAGGACACCAGGCTCTGCCTTGTCACCTCCTCCTGCCACCGAAGCCATGCTGGGACTCGAGCAGAGGATGCTCAGGTGCTTGCCAGCTCCCTGGGACACATCCTGCATCCATCACTGGTGCACAGTGACCTCGGTGGTCAGGCTGCTGTGAGCTCACCCAGCTCGGGACGAGGACAAAACCCAAATCCAGCTCCTCCGGGGACAACCTCTGCTTTTGCACTACCCAAACCCACGCTGGCTGGGGTTTTTTTAGGCACAGAAAATGTGGAAAACTCTGGCTAAAACACAGCACCCTGCATCCCCCTGCACGTTCCTAGAGGGCACAGATCCATAATCCCTGACCCCAAAAGCAGCACTAGAGCTCCCCCAGGTCCCACATCCCCTGCTGGATGCGGTGGTGACGGGAGGATCCACTTTAAAACAGGATGCACAGGGGGCTGTTGTGATCCTTCCTTCCAAGGATAGCTCTGCTCTGTTTTAATTGCGCAGAAAATACACCGAGCACCGGGGGGAAAATCTCCGCTTGGGTTTCCAGGAGTGGGTCAGCTGGTTCAGCCGCTCTTGGATTACAGAGAAAAAAAAGTCACTGAAGGAACATCACTCCGGTTGCAGCTCTGACTTATTGTTCTCTCAGTGCCTGCAGCGATTTTGTTTTTGAAGAGCTGAGAACAGAGTGTACTGAGTGCGGCTGGCACACGAACTTGATGTGCTGACAGCAATTTGTACTCAGATTAAAAACGGAGAAGGAGGAGGGGTGGTGGGGGGGGGAAGGATGTAACAAAAGCTGGAATGCCAGATTTCAACTGCAGCACAGGTTTCAGGGACCAGAACTGGGATTTAGGGTCTGTAAAACTTAAAGCCTATAAAAACCCTGGAGGTACTTGCTCCTGGAAGCGTGGTTTCTTCCAGCCTAATTCCAACGCCTCCCAAAAGCTGAGGTGAACCAGCACAGCCCTGCCCCAGGGTGGACTGCTGTGTCCCCACAGCTGCTGTGCCACCCCCAGCACAGTGAGCACCACTCAGACAGCAGAATCTGAGTCAAAAATCTCATTTTTTCCTAAAAGAAAGCCTCGTTAGAAGAACCAGCCACTGAAAGCCGCGAGCTTTATAAGCTCCCACAGCTCAGATTCAATTTCTCAGTCGCTAAAGGGACTTTAGGATTTTTGTGTACAGGAGCTCTGGAATTAAGAAAAGAAAGTAAAATGCCTCCCATATGGAGCGAGCTGTGTGTGTGTGTCTGAGAGGTTCTTGGGAAGGAAAAAGCCCCAAAGCCCAGTCTGCCTTCCCCTGTCCTGCCCCATGAAATATCTGCTCCAGAAATGGGAGCAGAAGAGGGAGAGCCCAATGGGATGTGAGCTCCTCATCCTCCCGTGTCAGCTGAGACCAACCCCTTGGAATAATTTCCTTCCCCCACCATCAGCAGCCCGGTGGCCATAAGGGAAGGAAAAAGCCCCATTCTGTAAGAGATGAGACCCCCCAAAAACACCATCAGCATTGGAATGGGGAGACCAAAGAAGCTGCTGAGTGTCCAAAATACTCAGCAAGTGTCGAGGGAGGAAGGGCTGGCAACTGATGGAGGCAAGGCAGAGGCAGGGGTTTTGGCAGATCCCAGAGCACCCTGGGCACTGCACTGGGATGCAGAAGGGTCGAGGGAGACGACAGAGCCCTGAAACCCCACGGGGGTTTGCTCCTTCCACCCTCCCCACAGCCGCTGCCTGAGCAGCTCCGGGGTTTTCCTGAGCTTGCTGGTTTTCCAGCCAGCCCTGCAGGGCAGCACCTCTGGCAGAGCCACCCCAAGGAGAGCCCAGAGCAGCACCCCCAGGCGCTCCCCTGGCCTCTGGATGGTGTAACTGCATCCCACCAGGGTGCACGGCCACCTTCAGCCTGCGCACTGCCAGCAGCTCCTCGGCAGGGATCAGCTCAGCACGGGCTGATCCCTCCAGGTGCCCCACAAGGGACCAGCACTCACTCTCCACGGTAGCACCTTCATTGGGGTTGGAGTAACCTTCTCCCTTCTTCTTGATCCTCCGGATTATCCCTCCGTCCTCAAACAAGTCCTCGCCTTTGAAGTCAAGCAGCTCGACCTAAAAAAAATAATAAAGAAAAAGTGGGCAGAGAGTAGGGAGGGGGAAAGGAGAAGAGAAAAACAACAGGAGAGCCACAAAGCAGCAGTTCATCCCCTGGCTGGAGAACCAAGCCAGCTAATTCTCCGTTCAGCTGACGAGCACAAGTTGCCCATAAAACCCAGATCCAAACCACAGCATTATACAGGGGATTTATTAGAAACTGGGACACATCCAGTACCTGAAGCATAACGCAAAGTAACAGCAAAAATAAGTTTATTGAACCTGTAAGGGTACAGCAGAGCTGCTGCTGGAAGATGCTGTGAAAGTCCCACAGCATGGGCAGGAGCTTCCCCTTCATCCTCTGATGGGACCAGCTCTGACCCTCAGCTTAGTCCACACTCGACTTGGAAAACCTGAGCCTTAATTCAGGACAGACTCCCTCCTCCTGCCGTGTCCCAGGGAGCCCTGCCCAGGGAGCCTTCTGTGCCAAAAACTTAATTTTCCTACCACCCCTCGGCACCAATGGATTTTTAGCACCTGGAGGCATTTCCCAGCTGCTTTCTCCTTGCCATGAGCATGTTGAAACCAGGAATCTGCCCACTCCCCGCCCCGGCAGCAGGACTCCCCTGAGCCGGGGTTTCAGTCCCAGCCTTCCAGCTCAGACACACATTTCTGAGAAAGCCCTGGCAGCGGTTCCTGGAGCAGAGGGACACGTTTCAGGAATCCAAGCTGGGCTGGGTTTTTTTGGGGGTGGTGTTTTTTTGTTGTTTGGGCTTTGTAATATTACTTTTTTTTTTTTTTAAACTTTGCTTTATTTTATTTTTCTTTTTATTTATTATTATTATTAATAATAATAATTTTTACATTTTTATTTCTGAGCTGGCTGGCAAGGCAGAAAGGGAGCCAGCTTGCTCGAGCACGCCCCAGCTCACCAGCATTACTTGCCTCGAAAAAGAGGGTGGCATTGGAGGGGATTTTGGGGGCGCTGCCAGCAGAGCCGTAGGCGTACTCGGGTTTGCAGAGCAAGTAGCAGATCTCTCCCTTCTTCATGGTGGCCACCCCAATGTCCCAGGCCTTGATTACCTGACCTAGGAGAAAGGCAGATGTCAGGCACGGGGGAGCAACCAGCAGCCCAGGATCAAAAGCCAGCCCGGCCGTGGCAAGGACGGCACCCAAAAACCCCGCAGGTTCACAGGTCACTCAAGGCAGGGCTGACTCTGTCCAGCCCTCCTGCCACAGGGCCAGCTGATGCCCCTGCCCCAGGGCGATCCCACCCTGCGCCAGCCCCTGGAGCAGCCCTGCACCAGCTCACCCTTGCCCAGGCTGAAGATGAAGGGCTCGTTCCGATCGCGGCTGGAGTCAAATTTTTTCCCGTTGGCCAGTTTCCCTTTGTAGTGCACATAAACCTTGTCTCCGATCATGGGAGACTCGTCCTCACTCCCAGCTCGTTTAATGATCTGAGAGAGAGAGAAACCACCCGTGAGCTGGGGCCACGAGAGAGCAAAGGGTGAATATGGAGGGGAGAGAGATACACACACTGTGCATTTACATTAAAATGTATTTATACACCTGCATACACACCCCAGTGCTGCCCTAAATAACAGCAAGGCTCGGGGGGGGAGCCATTATTTTCCCCTAAATTTGCCCTTCATCAGCTGCTAAAAACAAATCTCAAACTGGAGCCCCAGCAACAGAGCTGGCCAGGGCTGGGAGCAGAGACCAGTCCGCACTGGGTGGATGAACACCGCGGCTCCAGACCTGCAGCGAACGCAGCTCCGCTCGCTCTCTGCCCGTACACATTTTACTCACAGGGGTGTGTCAGTTCACTACTCACTCCTTGTCAACACTTTTTTCTGAACGCTGCAGCCGGGAACAAGCAGTTCTCGAGCTGAGGATGGAGCAGGGGAGGATGCTATTCTTGGAGGAAAGGTCCTATTCAAGTGGAGAAGTGCGAGTGCTGAGGAGCAGAACTATCCAGAAACGGCCTTGAATATGAAAAAGGGGCTGTGGAGCAGACTGGGTGACCTCACTAATGTGCTCTTTCTAATGTCTGTGAGTCACACACAGAAATGCTTTGCGGATTTACAGCTAATAATCTGATTAGGAACACAATAGCAGCGAAATTCACGGAGCAGCCTGGGCCCACCAGCCTCAACCACCACTCCATCCTCCTTTACTCCAAGAAACACTCAGCCCCTTTGCCTTTCAAAGGAAAGAAGTCAATCCTACAGCCCTGGAGCTGTGACCCTGAGGGCTGGGGATGCAGCCCAGCGAGGTGAGCGTGCGCCCCAAAGTGCAGGAAGGCAGAAGCCCTTTACCTTCAGAACCCCTCGGTCCTTGGACGGTGTGATGTCCTCCCCTCGCTCGGCCAGAGCTGCTGCCTGCACCTCCCCTTCACTCTTGGTGGCCTCATCAGTGGTCATGGTCTCCTTGGACCTGGGGGGACACAGCACACACCCCGTCAGCCTGGCAGGACCACGGGAGGTGGTGGAAGAGGAAAGGGTTTGTCACCCTGCATGGAAAGACAATGCACAAGCAAGCATTCTCCCCAAAAAGTTAAAGCAAGCCCAACACCAAAAGAATCCCAGCTATTTGGGTGGATAAAGAGAAAACTCACAGCAAGAATCTAAGGAACTGGGGGGTTTTTGGGCAAACTGCTGGAGCACTGCGCTCCCAAATGTCACCACATGAGCAGCCAAGGTGCCAGAAAAGCCACGTTTTCCATTGAACACAGACTTTTTCCAATGGCTCCCGGTGCAAAAAAAAAATAAAAAAAAAAAAATTGCCTACAGTTTCAAAAACATATTTCCTGATGATTTCCTTCAGACCATGGGGCTATTTTGGTAGCTGCACTGCTGGGCGACACATCATCAAGGAAACATGTGACGGAGAATTAGAAAGCGATGGGTTTTTTTTTTTTTTTAAGACATAAACCAGATCTATTAAAGCCACTCTAATTGCAAAACTTTCCCACAGTCTTCAGCGTGGAAGCTGATGTTAACCAGCAGGAGGAATCATTCATTTGGGGGGATTCAAAAAGGGCAAAGAAAGGATGTTTTCAGCTCCGAGCACAGATAAGTCGCGCTGCAAGAAGAATTGCTTTCCTCGCACCCGGGTGGAAAGGGAAGGAGTGGAGCCCGGCCCCCCCAGCACAGGAAGCCACCCAGACACAAAGAGCCCTGAAATGGAAGAAGCAAAGAGAAAAATAAGGGAACTACTTGTTGCAAGGCTCAATTATCACAGTCTTTGGGGTGATATTTAATGGGATTCTGCGTCTGCTCCCTTCCCTCTGAGCCGCTGGGGTTTCAGGTGGGGACATCTTTTTAAATAAAGAGTTTAAAAAGCAAAGCAACATGTGGTGAGACCCATTATCTCACAGGTATTCATTGGAAAACGCACCATGGGTTACTCTGAAAGAAATGTTGGATGATGTGGGTGGTGGAGCACTGGTTACCCAAAAGGGTGATGGATGCCCCATTCCTGGGAATATTTGGGTGAGTTTGGACAGAGCCCTGAGCAACCTGGTCAAGTGGAAGGTGTTCCTGCTCATGGTGGGGGGGTGCTGCACTAGACAGCCTTTAAAGTTTCCTTTAAAGGAAACGTTTCATTTTCCAATGCCAGCCATTCCATGATTCAGTGATTTGGGTGCTGGGATGGTCTCCAAGCCACCACAACCTGGTGGAGAGGCTTTCTCCTGGAGAGGAGTCAGGAGCTGGTGGTGCCCATCCCATGCACCAGCTCGGGGCTTCCCAGCACAGATCCTGTGCAGCACCAGGGACACATCATCCAAAAAGCGCCATGAGAAGCCCAAAAATCAGGGAAGCTTGCCCAAGAACCTCCACCTCCCAGGACAGAACCCCCCCAGGTCCACCAAGGAGCCACCGCTGGGATGCAGGAGACGGACTGGGAGGTGCTGGCTCCGGCTCGCCGCTTGCTAAATCCCACCAAGAGACATCTAAAAATACACCCTACGCATCCTTCTCATTATTTTTCGACGTAAGCAATTAGAGGAGTCATCCAGGGAAGCTGGCCAAGGCGGGCGGGAGGGGAGAGGCTCTGCGTCAGCAGCGGTGGGAGGGATGGAGCCCTCAAGACCCAGCTATTAAAGATGTGGCCCACGTTATGAAAGAGCTCACGCCTCCTCCGTCCAGCAAAAACGGCTCCAACTAGGTTAGAGAAAAGAGTGCGCTGCTCCCACTTATCTCCCATTTGGAGCGACGGGAGGAGGTTGGCCAGCGGCCAAAACCCCAATTAATTTGAAACAAACAGTTGTAGAGAGGGGGAAAAAAAAAAAAAATAAAATCTGCTACTCCCCGAGGTTTAAATAGCGAGCAGGCAGGGATGTCACCGAGCACAGTGAGCTTGCTGGTGGTGTCAGAGCCTGAATCTTTTTGTTTGTGTACTCTGGGTAGAGGGAGGGCATTAATTAATTACTCTGTGCAAAAGCCCCTGGGTGTTTCTGACACCCCAAGCAGATCCTGCTTTCCCGTTGCTGCTACCACCCACAGGATTAATGCTGTAGGTCAGTAAATGAAGGCAGGATAAAGCATCCTCCCTCCCCTGAACATCCACACCGCTCCGTTTCCCTGGGATATAAACACGGGTGGGTCGGAGAAGCACAGAAATCAATAAGAACAAACCTTTCCATTTTACAATCCCCTCCCCACGCGGGTGTTGCTGTCTCCCAGCACCCAGGAATAGGTGAAAATCCAGAGGGGAGAATGGGATGCAGATGTCTGACCCTGGGCTGAGGACAGACAGGTATCACACATGCTAAGGTTTCACCAACCACACGATCCCCAGCCACGTTTCCTAGAAATCGGCATACCGGGAATTTGCCAGCTCCAAATGGAAACTTCATGTTGCAGATCCCTCCCAGAGGCTCGCAGGAGGGGAAAGGGACGGGGAAAAAAAGGCTGGGCAGGGTTTGGGGGGGGTCTCACCTTGCCACCATGCGATCGTTGGAGAAGGTCTGAAGGTGCAGGGAGAGTCCAGGCCCAGAGACACAGCAGGGAAATTCCTGGTTAGAAGAGAGGGAGGACAAAAAGGAAAAAAAAAACATTAAAAAACCACATGTGCTTTATTCTAAAACGTTCAGGATTTCAGAAGAAGGGAGAACTGAGCAGTTTTGAGCCACAGATCATGCTCCACCACAGTCAGAGAGGGGTGATGAAGACTATGGTCAAAACCTGTTTGGACTCGCTGTTTCCACAAAACAGCATCTTACCATCAGCTTTAAAAAACAAAATAACAAATCAAGGCTATATCCTGCACAATTGTTTCGCTGGGATGAAAATGAACAGGATGAAAAAATAAGAACTGGCTGCTCTGGGGTTTGTTTCTTAAGCCCCACTTAGCACAAAGCACTTTCACTTCCACGGCACCACACCAGCCCTAAAAGCCTCGGATTGCAACACAGGAGGGAGTTTCTTGAAAACGCAAAGGTCAGGCTTAAAAACAACAAATCTGAAAGCACAGCAGGGGGATGTGGGGCCCTGGATCCCGGTGATCATCACCCAGATCCCAGCCCCTGGAGCTGGGCAGGGCTGCACACGCATCCTCCAGCACAGGCTGATAACGAAGAATAACCCAATTAGCGCAGCAGCTAATCTCACTGTCCCACAGTGGATTGCTTCCCCTTCCATCACAAGAACTACTTTCTTCTAATAAAATCCCTTCTTGCTGAGCAAGCTGTGCCTGTGCAGCAGGAGAGGGAAGAGCAGAGCAGTGATTTCTGCTGGATGAGGGTGTTTCAAGACACCTCAGGGCCAGCCTGCTGAGCAGGCACCAAGGAAGGTGATGGTAATGAGTTAAAATAGAGATTTCTAACGAAATATGACCGTCCTGAGATGGACAAGCAGCTCCACATAATCCTCAGCTGCATCCCAACACATAAGGACATACCCAGACACTGAGTGCCATTTCTCGCACTCATACGTCACAATTAATTTTTTTATTATTATTATTTTTTTTTTTTACTCCTGGCCACTTGACTTTCTCCCCCTCCTTCAAAATAAACAGGGAAGCCATAAAATTGGAACCATTGTTCACCAGCTAAGAACTCCTTAGCAAGAAACTGGATCAACTCACTCCCGAGCGCGCCCGTTGTGCGAGCGGCCAACGCCCCGGCGGGCCCGGCACGGCACCTTCTGTCCAAACCAAAATGCAAACAGAGCTGCTTGAATTGCCCAGCACCTTGAGAAGCCCCCGTGGCACCCAAGGGTGAGCCCTGATCCAGCAGGGACCGAAGCACAATCCCTGGTTTCCTTTGTCCACGGCCAGTCCCTGCGCTGGGATGGGCACCGTGGGGACCCTGGTATCCACCAGTGCCACCCACGCCATGGGGACACTCCAGAGAGGGATGAAGCCCCCAGCCACCTCCCAAGGACCAGGAGGAATCTGCCTCTCACCACAAAAACAGCAACAGGGGAAGGTTTGAAAACGATTAAGTGGATAACGAAGTGAAAAAGAAAACTACTGCGCGCAGCTCGCTTAAATACAGCGGTGGATGTTCCCATCGCCCTGGCTTCGTCGTTCTGCCTAGTTAATATTTTTAAGCTTCTGAAATGGTTTTATTTAAGGTTCAAGTCATAACTAATTTATTGGGTTTTTTTAAAATATGTGGAGTAAGAGGCTGTTCCTCAGCTGCAGGGAGAGGGACAAGTGAGCAGGGTGGGTCACTGACCCTGCCAGAATAAATATCCCAGAATAAACATAAATATGGGTTCAGTCTCTCTGCATCCCCCGGAGTGAGGCGAACAGGCCCGTGCCAGCAACACACAAAAGACATTCAGAGAGGAGTGGTCTTATCCCCCCAGTTTACAACACAAACCCATTAAAAATAAGCTCCCTCTTCTGCTGGTTTTCTAGCAAGGTAATGCTCGCTTGGTGGTTTTCCCAGGCCACTTCAAAATTAAAAAATAAATAAATCGGAGGGATAAAGCTCTTCTGAACTCTCTTGTGAGCAGCCTGTGGTCCATCTCCCCCCGAGTGGGTACCCAGAGACACGACACCCTCAGATTTCATGTGAAAGGGAATCAAGGAAAAAGCAGCATTTTCTTTCCTCCCTCCCTTGTTCTGAAGGACAGACACACTGGAGAAAGCAAACTCCACGGACATTTATGGATGGCTGCTGTCCCCAGGACAGAAGGTGCCAGGGGCAGGATGAGCTGAGGATTTCACACAGAGATGCTCTGCTGCTCCTTTCCTACCTGCCCCCGAAGCCACCCCTGGCCCCAGCAGGGATTTCAGCTGCTTCCACCACAAAAATCACAGCAAGTCTCCGCCACGAGAACAGATCCTCAAAACACCAGAAAAACCAGGAATGCCCAAAGTCTTTGCTCTGCACCAGCCTGCACCCATCCTGCTCCTGAGAGGCTGACACAGCTTGTGATGATGGCTAAAGCAAAATAATTAAAGAAATATAGTAATAATGAGTGTATAAACAGCTGTTGCACACCAGCCTGAGCTTCTTGGGAGATGCCTGGCAGGGAGGCCAAGCACCCCAAGCAGCTCAGAGGCCATAATACAGAAACAGGTAACAGTGGGGAATGCAACTTCCTAAAGCTTTCATAAATCGGGATTATGTAACTGGACAAGAAAAAAAAAAAATATAATAATATAGCCAAGCAGGTTATATAAACCATCTGTAAAATGTGAGAAAGTACTTGACATCCCACTACCCACTCCTTGGCACCCTCTCACTGGGTTTTCTGCCACCAAAAATGAGCGGGCTCCTTTCAGTCGTGTCTTCTCCCCTGGTCAAAACAACCAGGGAGAACAGACCGGTCTGGTTTTTTGGAATGAAATATTCCACCTCTGGCTGTTAAATGTGAAGTTTCCCTCCCCATCCAGCACACCAAGTGAAGCCCAAGCCCTCCACGGAGCAGCCTCCTGGCAGCAGCTCCACCAGTGCTGAGCAAATTGAATTTCAAGTGACAGCTTGGGGGGAGATTAAAATAAATACAAAATGGGGATAAACAAGAAGCTCCTTGTTTGCCAATTCTGCTTTAATTTAGCCTTTTCTCCGGAATAAGCGTGGCAATTAAATTTGGATTTATTTAATTTATTTTTTTCTTCGTTTCTAAAAGCATCTCGCTGCTCGCAACAGATTCGGGGTTTTCCCCAAGCAGCTTGCAGCCAGGTGACCCCTGGCAGTGGGAATGCTGTGTTTGATGATTTATCCCCACACACGAGGGCTCGGCAGCACCTGGAGCATCCCAGAGCCGAATCCCAATGGGGGGAATCCCCAGCTCAGCATCCGGCACTGCCGCCAGCAGCTCTGGCACCCAGAAATAACTCAGCACCCAAACCCATCTGCACCAGGGGCCTATAAATTCCAAATTACTCTGGGCAAACCCGGATTATTTCGGGCAATCCCCATTGAAACGCCGGCCTGCTCCGGTGCCTAATGAGGATTTCTTGGAGAAGCATCCCAAGAGGACAAACTGCAGGAGGGGACCGGGGTGGCACTGCCACGGCTGGGGACGCTGTGAGGAGCACGAGGGGCAGAGGACACCGCCTTTGGGGACAATGCTGCAGCACCAGCAGGTCACCCCGAGCCTGCCAGCACAGCGGTGACAACAGGCACTGACACACACACACACACACTGGTGTGCATCGCCTGGGGAGGGGAGGGAGGCTGAGCCCACCTGGGCTCCTTTTTGGGACGGTGTCACACCCTAGGAGTGACGCTCTTTGCCAGGCAGTGCCTCCCAGGGCTCTTTTTATTACGTGGTTACGTTTAATGTGAATCAAAAAGCACTTGAAATGAGGATATTTTTCCATCTAAGAGCAACACCGCTATTTACAAAGATGGGACGCTGCAGGTAGAAGACGATTTAACTGCAGTCACCCACCGTCCCAACTCTTCACTCCTGACAGTTACTTTACTATTATTTTCCTAATTTTCCAGCGCACTCGCTTGCAAAATCAGAAATCCTTACTGATCACAATTACTGGTTCTGGAAAAAGCCTGTCAGCTCCATGACAAACAAGATACATGAACAACTTGTACGGCAGAGCACTCGTGGCCACTTCTGCACACCCACAAGCACAGAGCATTAAAATAATAATAAAAAAATCCTTGCTAAGTAATATCTATTTCCCTGTTCTGTGCACAAGATCAGTAGGAGCTTCACAGCTCCCTCAAGGGGCTGCAACAGCTTCCTATAAATCCATGTACCCGAGAGTGACTATAAAATAAAAATTGATATAAAATAGTATAAAACGAGAAATAACTGAGGACAAACTATTTTTTTCAAACCGTTTACAAAATATTTTTCCCCTGAGCCAGCCTGGGAGCTGCAGCCAGCCCGAGGACACCTTGGTGCCAAGCATCTCAAACCTCCCAGAAAACTTTCTCCTTCTGCAAGCAGGTAATTAATTAAAACGCACGTAACTACACAGCAGTGACGTTCCTGAGGGTTGCACTTTGCTTTTTGCTCAGGAATTGCCCTTATTTTTTTGGCTTGTCCCAACAGGAAGCTGCTCTGACAGTGCTGGGAAAGGACCTCGACATGACTGAAGTGTGTGCTGGGCAAACACAGCCTTGGGAAGATGAGGTTATCTGCATTTATTCTTAAAAAAACAATCAACTAAACAAGAAAAGATAGTTTCTTGAGCAGGATGGGCACCACGAGCAGCCTGTACCGTGCCAACCTTCCCCGCTGGACCCCTCCATCCCCCAGGCCCAGAGCCACCAGCGAGGCCAGGGGCTATCACCCACCCCTCCCTGTGCTTTTCTGCAGAGGAGAAAACTTCTTCACCCACTCCCCAGAAATCTGCTGGGGTTTTTTTTTCCACGCCACCACGTATTTTCCACAGCACAAACCCCATCTCCATCACCCAAACCCTCAGAAAAGTCCTCGGCCGCTCCTTCCTCCACCATCACCCCTGGCTGCTGTGAGCACCCAGCTCCATCACACCCTTGCCTCGTCCTCCTGCACCCCTCAGGGTGCTGCCATCACCCACCACGCTGGGGATGAGGACCAGCACCCCTTCAAGGACCAGCAATGCACCCAGGACCCCTCCATCCCACCTCTGTGCTGCAAAACTCCTGCACCATTTGGATTCCTGCTTAGCTCCACACTCCTGGTTTACCCCCAGGAGGTCGTGGACGTTGTTCCCTCTCTGTCAGGGATGTTTCTGTCCTTTCCCCAGAAATGTTGTCCCATTTCCAGGGGAGCAGGCTGGGAACACAACCCAAGTACCTCTGAGCTGCAGCACTGGCACCCAAATCAAACTCACAGCACCTTTGGAAAGAGCCCATAAAAGCCAGCTACAGGCTCTGCCAGACGGATTTAATGATTTTTTTCTCCCCAACAGGACAGGGGAGGAGGCAGGAGGGAGGCAGATTTCTCATGTTTTAAAGGAAGGAGCAATCTGTGCTTTTTTTAACTTTTAGTGCCAGTTCCCAGGTTGGCTTTGATACCCCAGTGATGTCCTCATATCCCCCTCAGGTTTAACAGCTCATTAAGGTGAGACACTAAAGCCATAAAGCAGCTGCCGTTAAAAATATAAAATGTCCACCTTTAAAACCATAAAGTATCAGCTCCTGGCTTTCTTTTTTTATTTTTTTTCCATTATGTTTTATTTTTAAGGGTACTTTTATTTGCACCGGTGGGGACAGAAATACAGTGCAGCGTTGGAGCCTCAGCTGGAAGCTGCAGCCTGGGGACACACCGATGACAGACACATCTCCCACGAGTTCCTACAGCCCATTGTGTAAAATACAGCTTCCTGGGAAGAGCAAGCTCACTCGAACGTGCATTTTAAAAAACAGAAGCTCTGGAAGAGTTTTTATGCCCGGAGAGGAGGAGAAAAATCGCAGAAACTTAAAAAAAAAATAAAAAAAAAAAAAAACCAAACCACTTTTACCTGTGCAACCACTTCTACCTGCTGCCCAAGGCTCTGTATAGTGATGCACACACCCTGCGGGCTCGGTGAAAGAAACGTTTCGGGAGCCTCGGACGGGGAGGTGAAGCGGGGAAAACAAAAATCGCCTGCGACGAGCAGCATCCCGGGTGTACCGGAGCGTCCCGGGAGTACCGGAACCTCCTGGTGTGTACCGGAGAGTCCCGGGGTGTACCGGAACATCCCGGGTATACCGGAGCGTCCCGGGAGTACCGGAGCGTCCCGGAGTGTACCGGAACATCCCGGGGTGAACGGAGAGTGCCGGGGTGTATCGGAGCGTCCCGGGGTGTACCGGAACATCCCGGGTATACCGGAGCGTCCCGGGTGTACCGGAGCGTCCCGGGTGTACCGGAGAGTCCCGGGGTGAACGGAAGAGTGCCGGGGTGTACCGGAGAGTCCCGGGGTGTACCGGAACATCCCGAAGTGTACCAGAGAGTCCCGGGAGTACCAGAGCGTCCCGGGGTGAACCGGAGGGTTCCGGGGTGAACCGGTGCGTCCCGGGGTGTACCGGAACATCCCGGGTATACCGGAGGGTCCCGGGGTGAATCGGAGCGTCCCGGGTGTACCGGAGCAACCCGGGGTGTACCGGAGCGTCCCGGGTGTACCAGAACATCCCAGGGTGAACCGGAGCGTCCCGGGGTGTACCGGAGCGTCCCGGGTGTACCGGAACATCCCGGGAGTACCGGAGCGTCCCGGGTGTACCGGAGCATCCCGGGGTGTACCGGAACATTCGGGGTGTACCGGAACATCCCGGGGTGTACCGGAACGTCCCGGGAGTACCGGAGCGTCCCGGGAGTACCGGAGCGTCCCGGGGTGAACCGGGGCATCCCAGTGCCTCCAGCTCCGCTCGGGCAGCGCTGCGGGAACCGCTCCCGGCATCACTGGGGGGGGCTCCGTGGGGCAGCAACCCCGCTCCTATCCTCACCCCGGAGGTCACCATCCCCTTCCCCAGCTCCCCAGCCCCACACGGGACGCCGATGTCCCCCACCGGTCCCCCCCAGGCGGGGTCCCCCCCCAGCCCCACCCTTCCCCAGGGTACTCACCCCCCTCCCGCAGCGCACTCCTCCGGCCGCACGCAGGCTCCCGCGGGACCGCACGGCCGCGCCCAGGGCACCCCGGGCCCGCGGCTCCCACCTGTCGCTGCCGCTGTCGCCGCTGTCGCCGCCGCCGCCCGGCTCCGAGTGGCCCCGCGCGCCCGCCCGGCCGGGCCGCCCCGCCCCGCGCCCCGGCCCCGCCCCGCGCGCTGCTCATTGGCCCTGCCGCCCGCCAGTCTCACGTCCCGCCTTTCCATTGGCTGCGGCCCCGGCGATATGCAAATGAGAGCGCTGTGCCCGCCCCCGGGTGAGCGGTCGCCCGGGTGGCAGCGGCGGGGCCGGGGACAGAGGGAGAGAGGGACAGAGGGACAGGGAGAGAGAGACAGAGACAGGGGGACAGGGGGACAGAGGGACAGGGGGACAGGGACAGGGGGAGAGAGAGACAGAGGGACAGGGACAGGGGGAGAGAGAGAGACAGGGACAGAGGGACAGGGGGGGAGAGAGACAGAGGGACAGGGACAGAGGGACAGGGGGGGAGAGAGACAGAGGGACAGGGACAGAGGGACAGAGGGAGAGAGAGACAGAGGGACAGAGAGACAGAGGGACAGAGGCAGAGGGGGACAGAGGGAGAGGGGGACAGAGGGAGAGGGGGACATGGGGACAGAGACAGGGAGAGGGGGACACAGACGGGGACGGGGGACAGGGGGACAGAGACAGGGACAGGGGGACAGAGGGACGGGGACAGGGAAAGGGGACAGGGGAACAGGGACAGGGAGACAGAGACAGGGGGACAGGGGGACACAGACGGGGACGGGGGAGAGGGGGACAGAGGAACAGGGACGGGGACAGGGGGACAGGGGACAGAGAGAGGGGGATGGGGGGACAGGGGACAGACAGGGGACGGGGACAGGGATAGGGGGACAGGAACAGGGGGACGGGGACAGAGACAGGGACAGGGGGACAGCCCGGAGCCGGGAAGTGCCCCGGGGTGTTTGACCCCTTCCAATGCTCTGTGGGGGTCAGCTCCATGCGGGAGCACCGCTGCCACATGCAGTGCTCCTCAGCCACCGGACTGTCCCCAAACTCTCGGCTTCGTGCGACCCCCGCAAGGATACCCCAGCCCCGAGGTGCCCCGGAGGTGCCCTCGTTCCCCCCAGCTCCCTCCCAGCTCCTCCGGGTGTTACAGGAAACACCGCGCTGCAGAGTGACGAATTGCCACAGAGAGATGTGGCTTTGGAGGACACAGCGGCTGCTGGAACACGCAGAAATCTTCCAGTTGGGGATGAAGGAAATAAGATTTTTGTCAAATCTGCCTCAAAATATACCCCCCACCTCCTTCCCCCTTGGATTAGAAATCGGTGTTTTTGTAATTAACACCTCATCACTGCTCATTACTGCAGAGCCTGAGCCAAGAGAGGGAAAAAAAAAAAAAAAAAAAAAAAATGGGGAGGGGGGCAAATTTAAATTGAGCCATCTCTGAGTGTTTTTATAAAGTGGTCATTTTTTGACCAGGTTTGTGCTGTAGTGAGTGTCTGCAGCCCCCAGCCTGCACCCTCCTTCCCACATGTTGATCCGATAAAACCCTCAGGGCCAGGCTGAAGGCAGCGCTGCGTTGGTGGGTGCTTTCTCACAGGTCTGCTCTTTATGCTGAGTTCGATTTCCCCAGCTGTAATTTAGACACTGCTGTCACTCATCAGAAATTCAGAGTGAAAATTAAAGCCCACTTTAGAAAAGAGAAAAAAAAACAAAACAAAACCAAAATTTTCGTGGCGTTTAATTTTTCCCCCCTCTAAAATAACCCAGGTGAATCTTGCATCTTTGGTATCAAGCATTTCCCTCCCGGCTTTAAATTTCCAAGAGCTTTAAATATTCATTTACAAAACAAAATTAAAATATTATGGGTTTGCAGTACCAGCAAACCCCACAGCATAAATCCATCAGGCCCATGAGATAACTCCTAAGCCCTGAAAAATCCCATAGGGACCGATGGCAGCAATGAGGGGCTTCAGCATGGTTTGTCCTTGTGCTACAAAAATGGTAAATTTGTTTGTTTGCATAGGGAAAAAATATATATATAGGGGAAGAATCATCAGAGTTACTTTTTTAGAAGATAAAAGACATCTTCCAAATCACTGCTATGCCAGTGCCAGACCCCTCAGCTCATCCTTCCTTTTTGGGTGGGGAGAGGTCCTAAACCCTCCTCTCTCCCTCTGCTGGGGTCTGCCCCGTTCACCCCCACCCCTGTAACACAACCTGGAGGAAATCTGTTCCATAAATAATCCTGTTCGGCTTTGTGACGCCTGCCAGGGGTACTGCTTGTTCCCCCTCGCCCTCCAGCTGGCCGCACATGTCCTGCCCCAGCCCCGAAGGGACAGGGGAGTCTTGGGGCAAGTCTGGAAGCAAAGCCAGGCAACCTGCCCTGCTGGCTCCCAAGCACCTCGTGTGAGGTGAGAGCAGCGTTCCTGAAAGAGAGAGAGAGAGAGAAAAGAAATTAAAATAAAGCAGGGGATATTTTTGTTCATCCTTGTCTTCTGCTAAAAATAACCAGCCTTAATCTGCCTCGAGAGCGTGGGGAGGAGAGGAGTCCCTCCACCTTGGCTGCACAGAGAGGAGCCACATCAGTGAATCTCTTGAGAGAGGAGGAAGTGGGTTTTCTCTTTTCTCTTGGTTTCCTTTCCGCGTGTGTGACAGCACGCGATGGTCCCGGGGCAGGCACAGGCATCCTCCCTTTCCCAGGAGCGATCAAACCCATCCTTCCCCCCGGAACCCAGATCACAGCCGCCCGTTTTGGGGATCAAAGCAGCTTTTTTTTTTATTATTTTTGTGCAGCCTGGCTTCCCGCAGCCCTCCGAGGGCCCCGTTCTCGGCTGGCACCGGGGGCGCAGCGTGGCAGGAGCGGGTGCCGCGGCCGTGGGAAGCTGTGTGTTTACGGGAGGTGCGGCCAGGGCTTGCACAACCGGCGGCGGAGAGCAGAACACCGTGTCCCTGCCGCTGCTGTAGGTGCAGCGGAGCGGCCAGCAGGGATGGACGGACCGTGGGGACGGAGGGGATGGGGCGGGAGGGTGACACCGCTCGCTGGGCGTGAGGACGCTCGACCCCGGGGACGCAGAGCGGCTGGGAAGCCGTTTTCTGTACGAAATTCTCCCTCAAACCTTCCTGCGGGAGGGCCCGTGGGAGGGATGCGGGATGACCCGGGCAGACCCAGCCGGGGGGATCCCCCTGATCCCTGCCGGCGCTGCCGCAGCCTCCCCCTCTGTGCCCGCACTCACGGCTCCCACCGCGACTCTTCAACAGCCGAGGGGCCAAGGCACTCCCCCACATGTGGGGACCCCCAGAGCTCTGACCCCCCTATTCTGTCACAGGCCTGATCCCGATCCCGATCCCGATCCTGCCCTGTCCTGCACTGTGGCCAGAGCCGGATCTTTCCGAGAGCGTTTCCACTCCGTAAACCACCAGATTGTGACCCAAATCCTGGCCCTTGTTGCAAAAAAACCCCTCCGAGACAGGGGCACCTCCCTCCAGAGGCTTCACTGGGCCTGGATCCATCCCTGAGCTCCCATCTTCCCCACGCCGCTTCCTTCCAGACGCTGGGACAGCTTCTACCAGATGGAAGGACGCGAATATTTTCCCAGATTATTTCCCTTCTGAGGAAATGGGGGAAATCGCTGCCTTTCCCTGCTGGCAACGAGCAGCAGAGAGGAGGACAGAGCCCAGGGCTCCCGCAGCCCTGCCGGAGATCCAGCCCCACACGGGTAAGGGCAGGATGCGGCAGCGGGGCCGGAGCAGGGAGGATAAATAAAGTCCGGCTTTGCCGTCCTGGCTTGTGGCCACTTCTAACACAAAGTACATTCCGGTCTGGACGTAACGAACTGTACCAGCCTCCGCCGGGGAGGGAGGACGGCTGGAGGCGGCTGGGGGTGGCTGGGGGTGGCTGGGGGTGGCTGGGGGTGGCTGGGACCCCCCCCGGCCCGCTCCGGGGGTGTCAGGGTGGGAGCTGGCACCTCTGCCCTGGGCTGGGCGCAGGGGTGATGAGGGGATCGATCCCCCCGCGGACGCTCAGCTTTGCGGAGGCTGCGCCCTGCCGTGGAGATGCTCCTGCCAGACGGATCTGAGACCCAAAATCTCCTGGAGATTCCCCCCCTCGGTACCCCAATACTTGCGGGGAGCGGGGAGAGCCTCGGGTTGGGGGCACAGAGCGTGACCCAGACCAGCGTCCCCCGGCAATTCCCGGAGTTTCGGACCCGGTCTCAGCTTCTCCACTCCGGGAGCCGCCGCCCGGGAGCCCGGAGGAGCCGCCGGGGCCGGACCGGGCCGTGCCCCTGCCGGGAGCTGCACCGGGCGGGCGCTGTGCCAGGCGCCCGGCGTGGGGACGCGATGTACCGGCCGCGGGAGCGCCGGGAACAGCCTGACTCAGCGCCGGGCCGGCGGGGGGGCACCCGGCCAGGGCCACCCGGGGCTCGGCAACTCCCCTGGCAACACCCCAGTATCGCCCCGGCACCCCCCAGTATCCCCCCGGCACCCCCCAGTATCCCCTCGGCACCTCCTCCAATATCCCCCCTGCACCCCCCGCAGTGTTCCCCCCGGAAACCCCCCCAGTATCCCCCCAACACCCCCCCAGTGTTTCCCTGTCACCTCCCAGGTTCCCCCCCCATCATCCCCCCCAATATCCCCCCCACTCCCCCCGTGTCCCCCCACATCCCTGCCAATATCCCCCCCTCACCCCCCGGCCTCAGCCCCTGCATGCCCCCCCAGAATCACCCCCAAAACCCTTTCAGCATCTCCCAGAGTGAATCCCCATCAATGTCCTGGGGGTGTCCCCCAGAATCCTCCTCACCCTCGGTCAGCTCCCCTAGCTGGGGCTCGACAGCATTTCGGGGAATTAAATGCTAAAAATACGCCCTGAGGGGGAACCCGGCTGCAGCGAGCACTTCCCCCAAACTGGCTGCTGTAAAGCGCCCAGCCTCGAGCTCTCCCCGGGGTGATGCAGCCCAACATCCCCTCCTGCCCCTCCCAGCAGCGCCAGTTATTCAGGGTGAGGATTTTTTCCACTTTGTGCCCTGGTGGACAGCACCACGGGGGTTTGTGGAGGTGTGTGGGGTGCCTGGATGTGTTTCCAGAGCTGCTTCTGCACCCCCGTGTCCCACCTGCGACCTCCCCGACTGCCCTGAGCTGGGCAGTCATCAGCCCCAAAGCACTGGGGGGACATCTTCAAGAGACCCCACTTCCAGGCCCAAAGCCAGCCCTGAGGATGGAGGAAGGACTGAGATCCTCACGCCAGATTCGGGAGCCCCTGGGGCTGATATTTGCCCTGTCCTTCAGTCAGATCCTTCCCCTCTTCCAACTTCAGGGGGAAAAAAATCAGAGTGGGGAAAGAGGAGCATGTCTGACATTGTTCCCTCTGTCACAGGCAAAGGCAAAGCCAAAGCAGCCGTGAAAAATCATCAACAATTGGTTTTGGCAAGAAGAGGCAAACCAGAGCTTTCCATGAATTTTTTTTTTTCTTTTTTTTTTTTTTTTTCCTTTTTGCTAGAAAGGTTCCTTTTCTTCCAGAGAGAGTTTGAAGGATGGCTTTGGCCAGGTTCATCCCAAAGCCATCTCCTTGGGACAGTGAAAACCTGGCCCAGATTTAGGAAACCCCTAAGTCACAGGATCAGGCCCCCACATCCCTGGGGTCTGCAGTTGGGGTCCGCACCCCATTGTGCCCCATGACTCAGAGGATTTGCTGCTGCAGGCACAGCTGGAGGTGTCCCAGGCCGGAGGAGGGTGGTGGGGGCAAATCCCGAGGATCTGGGATTCCCCAAGCCCCCGGTGCTGGCTGGGGTGTCCCACACCCTGCAGGGATGTGCTTCATCCCTCTGGATCCTGCCAAGGGACACCCCGGGAGCAGCTACTGCCCCCCGGGATCCCCAGCCACGGCTTTGCCACGTCCTGACCACCACCGGGGTAAAGGCTTGTGGGGTGAGCAAACCCCAGAGGCAGCAGCGGGCAGGGAGCCCCGGGTGCCTCTGTGCCCCCCCAAACACCTCCGTGCACTCCCAGATGTCTCTGGGCGATGCTTCACAGCCCAGCACTGCCCCAAAGCATCCCCTGTGCCCCCCGAGCCACCCCCCAGGAGCGCCCCGACCCTGCAGCAGGATCAGGCCCATCGTCACCCCAGCCTGCAGCAAACCGGGGTGTGCAGTGTGTGGGGAACAAGGAATTGTGCCCGCGGTGTTCTCCCTCCCCAAATCACCCTAAACTGGAGCTGCAGCGCTGCTGCCTGTCCCTTCCACCGCGGGGGCCAGGGGCGGCTCAGCCCCCCCAGAAAAAAGCAATGCCCCCCGTCCCGGGGCTGGGGCTGGCAGCCTCCCTGCCCGCAGGGGGAAAGCTGCAGGAGCAAACACCCAGCACCCTCCCCAGACACACACCACCCCTTTTCCTTGGAGACAGAAAGGCTGGGAGTGGGGCGGCTTTGCGGGGGTTGTCCGCAAATTTGGGCGTTGGGCGAGGAGCCCGCAGGAGCTGCAGCGAGCTGGGGGTGCAGGGGCGCCCCGGAACGGGCAGAGAGGCGGTTCCAGAGCATCCGAGAGGAAATTAAAAAGAAATCGAGAAGGAGGAAAAAGAAGGAGAGGAAAAGGCGGTGTTTGGGAGCAAAAAAAAGGGTTAAAGCAGCGCAGAGGAGGAGAGGTGAAGGCCGAGGGCTGGCGGAAAGGGGGGAGAGGCGGGGAGAGGTTGGGGAGAGGGAGCTCGGCTGAGCGAGAACATCCTGTACCCTCGGGGAACGGCGGCCGGGGCGGGCGGGGGTGAGCGGGGCACCGGGGCGGGGGGACGTGTCACACACCTCCCTGCTGCCTGGGGCACCCCTCGGCTCACCCGGAGGGGATGGCTTTGGACAGTGCGGGGGCAATCCTGCTGGGGGTGAGGCCGGGGTAGCTCTTGGGCTGCCCTGCGCCCCGGCGTCCGCTCAGGCTCACATTCCTCACCGCTTTTCAACCGAGCAGGGAGACCCCTGGGCAGGGCAGGGGAGGAGGAAGGGGCACCCCAATGAACCCCTCTTCCCCCCGTCCCGCACGTCTCCCCGGAGGGAACCTCGCTGCAGCAAAACCTGCCTGCGCAGGGATGCCCTGCGTGCATCTTTGCAGCTGAGGCTGTCCCCACCCTGCTGGAGGGTCCCCCTGTCCCCAGGGCTGGCAGCACCCCACACGCGCCAGGGGCCCCTTCCTGTGTTTGTTAAGACGCCGTGAGTCAGGCGTCTGGGTTTCGGTTTAAGCCAATATTTACCAGCCGAGAGCTGCCAAAATAAAGCTGCGGCTTCACCAGTAAATATAGGGCTGAGATGGGGCGGGGCGTGTGTGTGTGTGTGTGTGTGTTTGTGTGATTTATATATCCCCCACCTCAGCACAGACACCCCCTTCCCCACCTGTCCGGTGCCTCCTCATCGTCCTTCTGCCAACGTGGGGACACCACAAAAGTGGGGACACCACAAAAGTGGGGACACCACGAAAGTGGGGACACCACGAAAGTGGGGACACCACAAAACCCCCGCATCAAGCGCAGCAGAGATTAGCCCTGCCTGCCCTGCCCCGACCATCACTCCCCCTCCTTCCAGGGGGATCCCCACTGCAGGACTCAGAGACTGTCAGAGCTGGGGCATTTCAGGGCCCCCCAAGGCTGCGCTGCCCCTGGGTTGGGGGGTCCCTGCCGGGCCGGGGTCCCCGGGCTGTGGGATCGGTGCCGCTGCCCTGTGCCGGTGCCGGGCGCTGCTCTCGTCCTGCCCCTCCCGAGGACACAAAGCCCCGGCCGAGGCCGGGCAGGGCTGCCCGGTGTGTGCCCCAGGAAATGCCAGCTTCTCCGGGGTGCTGCCACGGGTGCGGAACAGCGTGCGCGGCTGAGGATCCAGCAGAGATGGGGAATGCAGGGAGAGACCCCGTGTCCCCGTCCCCTGTGTCCCTGTCCCCCGTGTCCCCGTCCCCTGTGTCCCCCGTGTCCCCTGTGTCCCCCGTGTCCCTGCTCCCCGTGTCCCCGTCCCCCGTGTCCCCGTCCCCCGTGTCCCTGGGGCTGGCTGGCTGCTGCAGGAGCAGAGCTGCTGTCCCCGCCCCTGTCCCCACCCCATCCAGTGAGGACATGGGTCCCGTGGCCTCTCGCCAGGACCACCGTGGCAACGAGAGCGAGACCCTCCGGACTTTCCCCACCCGCCACAAGTTTGAAACTAAAATCCGGGTGAGAATTTTCTCCTCTTGCAGCTCCTCTGAGCCAGACTGGGCAGGGGGCAGCAGGTCCCCACATTGCCCCCCATGTTCCCCTTCAACACTGGGGGCTCCCCCGAGCCGTGCCACCCTCCCAGGTGTGTCCCTGGTGTTTCTACAGGTGCAGATCCTCAAGCTGCCAGACACCCTTGTCCTGAAAAGGAAGTCTCCTGCAGCACCTCCTCATCTGCCAGGGGTTGTCCCCAGCCTTCGTGGCCTCCCCTCAGGGCAGGGGGAGTGGTGCTGTGAGTGCCTGGTTCTTGCTCTGCCCCAGGGACAGGAAAACATGGGCTCAAATCTGCATTGGAGAAGCCAAGAACAGCCCCTCTGATGATCCCCTCATCTCCTGCTGCTTCCCCAGCTCTGCCAGACAGGTGCCTCCTCTTCCTCCTGTACCCTGCTGTGGTACATCTGTGCTCCCTCCCCATGCCCAAAACCGCTGACCCTGAGCTGGGCATCACACCCTGCCGGGGCACAGCTCTGCCAGGGCAGGGCTGAGGGGATTGGGACCTTGCTGCCAGCTGGGGCCGCTTCAGCACCGTCACTCTCCAGGTCCATCCCGAATTCCCAAAGCTCCTGCACTCCTTGCAGCCTGAGCTCGACAAGGCGCTGGTGGAGATTGCCCAAGGGGCTCCCAAGGCACAGAGCTGCTGCTGCACTGGCTCCTCTCCAGGGTGAGCTCCCACCTGGCTGAGCCGCCTCTCCCTCCCTGAGGAGGAGGTCCAGCTCTGGTCATCCAGCGCCTGCAGAGTGGCCATACAGAAGTGCACACAACCCTGAGCGCCCACAGCTCCAACGCCACCTGCGAGTCCCTCTTCTCTGGCAACAAATCTTTTCCATGGAATGCTTCCAACCAGAGCAGCCACCGCTGGAAATAAACCAAGGCAAGCGCGACCCAAGCGGCTCCCTCAGATCTTGGGGCTGCTGCATCTTCCCCTGCCCTGCAACCCCTTTTTAAATCTCCCCTTGAGCAGAGCTCAGCCCATGGCTTGCTGCTGGCCTAGCCCAGATTATTGTGTGATTGCACACACTACAGGCAAAGCCATCCTGTCCATGTGGCTTTTTCCAGGACCTTCTGGCCCTGCTGTCCCTGTCCTGGCCCAGGGGGTTGGGTTGAGTGAAAACACCACCTTGTAGATGCTGCTCTTTACTCAAATTCTCCCACAGCCAGACCTCGGGATCTCTGGAGAGTGAGAAAGACAGAGGGGCAGGGGCAGCACGGAGGGGCACTGGGGGGCTCTTCCTTCATTGCTGTCTCTTGGAGTCCTGGGGGTCCTGGCAGACACCGAAGTTGCTGTTGGTGATGGAGCCCACAATGGTTTTATCGGCGTTGCAGGTCAAGCCTCTCTCGCACGGACACTTGTAGTAGACCCCATAGATGCTCTGCAGGGAGCAAGGGCTCAGTGCAGGGTGGGGCACGTTCCCCATCCCTGCCCAGCCCTGGGGGCAGGGAAGCACCTACCTTTGGGGAGCACTCCTGGAACTCGGCTGCCTGCGCAGCGCATCGGGCCAGGCTGAGGCCGTCCTTGCGGTGGCAGCAGCCGCTCTTGCACTGGGCACTCTGCAGGCACAGCTCCCCGATCTCCTGCAGTGCAAGGCAGGGCCTGAGCACCACCTCCCTCTTTGTTCCCCTTTAATCTCAGCCTAGCTGTGAGCCCGAGGGGTTTGGGTGGGCATTGGACATCAGCTCTGCCTCAGCACCACTGCCCCCATGCCCCAACCTCCCACCCTGCAGCATTTGCTCAGTCTGGCCCAAAATACCACCCACCAAAGTGCTTTTTGCTGGACTCAGGGGAGTGGGGCTGAGACACCACAGGGAAAGCATTTCCCCTCCCCAGTCCCTGTGAACCACGCAGGGTGGGAGGCCTGGCTGGCTCAGGCAGCTGAGAGCTTCAGCCTGATCCATTTTCCGTGTTCCCTATCCCTTTATAGTGCTGATTTCCCAGGCTCCGAGTTCCCTCACAACCCCAGAAAACCCAGCAGACGCCTCCAACCCTCCAGGCGCGTCCCTTGCCGCAGTGGGAGCATCCTGTGCCGAGGACAGGGCCGGTCTCTCTTACCAAGTTGAAGATGAGCCCTCGCTCGGGCTGCTCCGGCTGGGCCGGGGCCAGGAGCAGCAGGGCCAGGAGCAGGCAGGCAGGCAGCACCTTGGCCATGGTGGGCTTGTCTGTGGCTGTGCCACCGGGGCCAGCAGGGGTTTTATAGCTGCTGTCTCCATCAGCTGACAGGGCTGCTCCTATCACACCTTAACTCGTGGCATTGGGGCACTGCTGCACTGCCCAGGGCAAGGAAACAGCCATGCCTGGGCAGCCAAGGCTACCGGGTCCTGTTCCCAGGTGTCTGACCTCCACTGGCAATGTCAAGCAGCTCCTTTGGCCAAAGAGAGCACAAAATAATGGCACTTCTGTGCTTCTAGTCCTTCCTCCTCTGCTTCCCCCTGGCAGCAGTGGGCTGTGGAGCTGGAGTTCTCTGGAGTGCCCTCCTTGCTGGGTGCTGCTGGTGGCTCACGGGCAAAGCGAGGGCTGCTTGCCACGGCAGGAGCTCTGCTCCGTGGGAAAGCCACCAGATCCTCCGTGTCTCAAATGGAATCACGGGCACCAAGAAACCTGCTGGAGAAAGTTCGTATTGTGCAGGACAGCGCAGCCCCCTGCGAGGATCCAGAGCCCACCAAGGTCTCCAGCCCAAGGACCGGCACTTCAGTCTGCCCTGCCAAATATTTGCTCTGTGTTCCAGTGCTTGGAGGGGTGTGGCTGATGAAAGGAAAGCAGCCCTGGGAACGGCACAGCTTTGCATGCCCTCAGTGGTTTGGCTGTCCTTGGACATGATTAATGGCCACATAGCCCTGGCCTTTGACAGCCACAGGAGTGATGCTGAGGCTGGCGCTGGCTGCTGGGTGACCGTCACACTGTCACACTGTCACACTGTCACTCAGGATGCAGGGCAGATGTGGCCCCTGGAGAGAGGTCCCAGAGTGCCTGCAGCCCCCTGGGGCTGTCCATGCTCCCTCCGGCAGCAGGACACGGGGCTCGGGCAGGGACCTGCCGGTGCCGGCTGACAGCCCGGTGTGTGTCCTGCTGGCAGGAGGAGCCATTTCCCTCCCCGCACTGGGGCTGTGGGGATGTCCCCTCCCTGCCTGCAGCCCCCACCCCAGTGACGCAGCAGCTTTTGTGCTCCTTGCCAGTGTGGGAAGACCCTGGTGACACCGGCTGGGGAGGGGGCACAGAATTTGGGACACATCACAGGGCACACGGCAGAGCCCGGTGAGACCCTGGGGGCGGCGGCACAGCCCCTGGCACATCGTGGGGCGCGCGCTGGGGGTCAAGGCACATCCTGGGTCTCATCCCAACGCGCAGCCCGGGGCGTGTGGCACATCCGGGGGCACACGCAGCTCGGGCACGCCCTGACACACGTCCCGGGTGTGCGTGGCACAGCCCAGGGCGTTTCTGCGGGCACAGCGGGGGACAGAGCGCTCCCCTGAGCGCACTGCAGGGCACAGCGGGCATCCCAGGGCACACCGCGGGGTGCACACCGGGGATATTCGGGTTATCCCGGGCCGCACGAAGGAGGCGAAGGGTGCATCCCGAGAGAGCATCCCAGGCACACGGGGCTCGTTCGGGGAGCATCCCGGGAGCGCATCCCGACAGCGCATCCCGAAGGCACCGCCCGCCCCGGCTGCGGGAGCGGGGTCGCTCCGGCTCCTCCCGAGTCCCCCCGGGCTGGGCGGGGGTGGGAGGAGGTCTCGCCGCCGCCCCCCGGGGCGGTCCCGCCGCTGCCGGAGCCGCTCGCCGCCCCCGCTGCCGCCGGGCGGGGCCGGAGCGGGGCCGGGGCCGGGGCACGGAGCGGGGGCCGGGGCCGGAGCCGGAGCCGGAGCGGGGCCGGAGCAGGGCCGGGGCCGGAGCAGGGCCGGGGCCGGAGCGGGGCCGGGGCCGGAGCGGGGCCGGGGCCGGAGCGGGGCCGGAGTGGGGCCGGGGCCGGAGCCGGAGCCGGAGCGGGGCCGGAGCCGCTGCCCCCGCCATGTCCAAGCTGCTGCCGGCGCAGGAGGCGGCTCGGATCTACCACACCAACTACGTGCGGAATGCGCGGGCCATGGGGGTGCTCTGGGCCCTCTTCACGCTCTGCTTCTCCATCCTGATGGTGGTGACCTTCATCCAGCCCTACTGGATCGGCGACAGCATCGACACGCCGCAGGCCGGCTACTTCGGCCTCTTCTCCTACTGCATCGGCAACGCGCTCACCGGTGAGCTCATCTGCAAGGGCAGCCCCCTGGACTTCGGCACCATCCCCTCCAGTGCCTTCAAAACTGCCATGTTCTTCGTAGGCATCTCCACCTTCCTCATCATCGGCACCATCCTCTGCTTCAGCCTCTTCTTCTTCTGCAACGCGGCCACCGTTTACAAAGTCTGCGCCTGGATGCAGCTGGCAGCGGGTGAGCGGGGCTGGGGAGATGCGGGGGAGCGGGGGGCTGCCCAGGGCCGAACCTTTTCCCTTTCCGCTGCTGGGGCCGGGGGTTTGGCCAGCTAAGAGACCCCGGTGTCACCTCCGTGCCGTTTGCTCCCCCTCACTTGGTTACCAGAGCGGAGTTTTTAGTAAAAACCTCCTTCCAGAGCGGCTGGGACGCAGCAGAGCCGCCGCGTGTCGGGCGATGCTTCCCCGGGTGCTGCTGCAGAACCTTGCGGCCTCAGTTTCCTCGGGGAGCTGCTGCCCAGGCGCAGGGAGGCTGCGGGGGATCAGTTCGAGAGCACCAAAAATCCCCCCCAGGGCACAGAGCGCTCTCCTGTGCTTGGGATCCTGCAGGAATTAACAGCGATGGCGTTTACTGGGCCATTGTAGAAACTCCCTGAGCTCAGGGAATAACGCAGGAGGAAGATGATGCACGAGGAAGGGACTGACTGCCCGATTTGGCGGCATCACCCGCATTTCCTCACTTTGCTGCTCATCCCTGTGGTTCTCCAGCCTGTCCCCATCTCTCCCCCAAGGCACCTGAGACACCTGGTAACCCAAGCTCCTGCGTTTGATGGGAGCCTCAGCTGAAACCCGACCCGGAGCTTTGTTTGCTCCTGAATCATTCATGGGAGCCCTGGCCACAGCCCCGCGGACACCCGTGGGAGGAGGCAGCGGGGATTCTTCAGCTCCCAGCTAAAGATTTAGATAAGAAGCTTGGGGCAGCTCAGCCTCCTGGGGAGCAGGAGCAGAGAAAAAAGCTTTGCTGTGGTAGTTGGGGTTTTTACGGGTTTTTTTGTTGTTGTTCTGAGTGGGGGAAGAGAAAATTGTCACAGGCTGTTCTGGTCAGATGTACAGCTGCTGCTGCATTTGAGGAATTATTTTAAAAAGTGGGCAGGCTGAGAGAAGATCCACTTTGTGGCCTTTGCTCTGCGCCAGGGCACAACTGCACAGAAATTATTTCTTTCCCACTTTCCCCGTTTCTCTGTTAGTTACAGGGAAGATTTAACCAACTGCTTTTCCACAAAGAGAAATCCTCTCTGCGGACCAAGGAAGCTCCCTGCTCACCTCACTGCTGGCTTTTCCCCAAGCCAAGGGAGAAGAAAACCTTGGCAAAGGACAAGGCCAATGCCCCAGAAGGGGCAGTGGTGTGGGGCAAGGTGCATTTAAGGAGGCTGCAGGTGGCCATGAGGGGCAGGGACAAACATCTGCTCGTCCACCACGAGGTTGTTTCTCGTGTGAGAGGAGCCAGGGGCTGCCTCACCTCTGCACCTGTTACTTCCAACGTAAGAGTGGAGCGTGTGAAGGGGTTTTGTTAATCATATGAGCTCAGCCCAAGCCCGGTCATTGTTCTTGTCCAGTAAATATAATTTCTCTGAGAGGGGGAAAAAGGCACTTCTGAGATTTTGGGGCAGGAGCTGCCCTTCAGCAGCCTGCTGGCGCCGGGGATGGTGCAGCTGCCGTGGCAAAGCTGCGGAGGTGGGGTCCTGGGGACCCCAGGGCCAGGCTGGAGCAGCTCTCGAGGTGGTGTGTGAGCTCTGAGAGCAGCCACAGCAGGAGCTGCTGCTGGAACCATCACAGCTGAACGAGCAGAATTAATCTGCCCACAAAGCTGCTGCTGACGGCAGCTCTGCCTTAGCAAACACTGAGCTGGAATCAGCCGCCAGGCCGGGGTGTCCATCTCACACCGACTGAACCATTCCCGTTTTGTCTGGAGAAGATATTTCCTTGGAGTGGCACGGCCAGGGCTCTGTGCAGAGGGAGCGGAGACGTTGCCTGAGCAACGCCGCGACAGGAGATGCTGGTGCAGCACGTCCTTGGCTCGTGGGAAGGCAGAACAGCGGGATCCTGATCCTATCCTGCTCCTGCTCCTCCCTGCCTCTGGAGCAGAGCAGAGCCCACAGGGATGAGCAACCACGGCGCCTTTCAAGGGACAAGTCCGATGGATTTGTAGCATGATGTTTGCTCCTCCAGCCGCTCTCTCCACTTGGGTATTGATGCCTGGAAAATAGAATTCATCTTGCCAATTGGAGTGAATACAAAAGCAAACCTTTAGTTGAAAGCTTGCAGGTGAACAACGTGGCGAAAAGTTCACGTGGTGTAGTAATTGTACAACTTTTTATAAGGTTGGTAGATTAGTACACCTATCATACAATTAAAAGGTTAGTTGGGTAGCTAATAATTCCTGAGGTCCTGACCCTCTGGAAGCAGTCCAGAGGTTTCTCTTGCCTCACTTTCGTTATGTCTGGTACAGATTTTGGTTGGAGAACAGAATGCTCTTGAAGCTGGTTCTCCTCTTGGAGTAAGACTAAGCAATATTTAGGAATTGGTTTACAAGCTCAGCTTATTGTTCCTAAAGGTAAGGAAGAAAGATAGGAAAAAGACGAGAAGCTACAGCAACCTACCAAGCTACGAGCTTCTGTAAAACGTAAAAAAAAGCTAAAAATCTTTGGGCACCATCATCAGCTCAGGAGCACTCATGTCCCCCTGCAGCTACGGGGCTGATGATCGGCTGCCTGATCTACCCCGACGGCTGGGACTCTAGCGAGGTGAGGCGAATGTGCGGCGACAAAACCGACAAATACACGCTGGGCGCCTGCACCGTGCGCTGGGCCTACATCCTGTGCATCATCGGCATCCTGGACGCCCTCATCCTCTCCTTCCTGGCCTTCGTGCTGGGCAACCGGCAGGACAACCTCCTGCCCTCGGATTTCAAAGTGGAGGATAAAGGTGAGGGCGGTGGGGTCGCTCCTGGGGCAGCGTTTCAGCTCCACAGGGTGGGGGGGAAACATCTCTGCCTTGAGAGGGGTCTGGAACAGAGGCCAGGCAGGGTTAAAGGAATAAAGTAGGGGTTTATTGAAAGGCCTTCAAAGGATACTCCTTGAGCAGTACAAGAGCCTGGCTGTGGTTCCACCCAGGATGGATGACTGGGCATGAGTTTTCCCATTTTTGTGAGTTTTGGTCCATTTACAGATTGGGGTTAATTGTGCAATTACAGCTTGAGGTGATGCAGTCCCACCCTCGCGGTTTGCTCTCCTCAATTCGCTGTTGTTTGCAGTCCTTGGTTCTGGGGCTGGGAAAGGTTTTGTGTGACTGAGCTGTGAGGAGAACTCGCTCCCAGTTTATACAAAGTTCAGAGTCATGTACCAATGCAGGGCAGAATCTGGAAAATATGAAAGCTAAAACTTAAAGCATCAAGGTCATTGCTGTTGCTGGGGTGGATGGGGGGTGGATTCATCCCTGCCACAGCCACACACAGCTCTGTAGAGATGGAGAACAAGGCAGGAGCCCAAATTGACCCAGATTATCCTTCTCAGGCCTCTGGGGCTTTCTCATCATCTTGTTTTAAACATATTTCCCTTTGAAAACAAGCCTGCAAAACACACCCATCCTTTCAGTGTTACACACTAACTCAGCAATTCTCTTTTTGTTTCACAGAAGAGGGAAATGACTGACAGGACTGACAGAGCTGCTCACCACGTAAGTGATAACCCACACAGATTTTTACTATTCCCAGCATCCACGATGCCACTGTTGTATTCTGATTACCTAAGCATTGACAGCTGATTTTGGTGCTGGAGTCACATTTGGTTTTATTTTGTGGTTAAAGAAGAAATAATCTTTGCTTTGCCTCCCAACACTGGGAAAGCACAAACCCTTGCCAAGTGCAAAGAATCAAACAAGCATCAAATTGGAAGTCATACTCCACTTCCCAACAACTGACTTACTCTTTCTGTTCCCAGGGTCATCCAGAGCTCTTCTTCCATCAGCACTTTTCTTTGAAGTGACTCTTCTAGGAAGCTCAAACTTACCAAATTCTGTGGATTTTCTACAGCTTTTTTCATCCATGGGGCCGCTCTTGGCTCACAGCTCTTGTGGAGCTTATTTGGTGGGAAGAGCCCAAAAGGGACATTGAAGTTTTTCTGAGACCATCAGCAAGAAGGACAAGAGGGGAAGGATGGCGATTTGCTGCTTTTTGGGGGGGTTTGTACACCTTATTTCAAGGAGATTAGTTCTGAATTAAAAAAAAAAAAACAACAAAACACCACCAAAATATCAGTGGTTTGGGTTTTGTGCTCATCTCCTGAGGGCAGAAGAAACCTCTGCCATATCCCAGGTTGGCTTTTTACTGGAAAAATACCATGACAGGCCAATGCCCAGCTGAGCCATGAATCAGTTTCCTGCTCTGGGCAACAATAACCGAACACAACCTCTGGAAAGGGGCACTTTTCTGGGGAAAACAAAGAAAATCAAACAGCAAAACCAGAAACAAGCGTGCTGGGCTGCAGCAGGCAAAGCACAGATAGTGGCAATCAGCAACAAGTCCCTGCACCACCCAATTAATCTGATTTAGCCATCATCTCCCATCCCATCCAACACCCACCCTTTGCACAGCCTATTTCTGCAGAAGACAAAGCAGCTTTTACCTGGTCAGAACCCCAAATCAATCTGCATTATCATTTTATGCTTCCCTCTAAAAATGGGAAGGTTTTATTGAGTCTCTTGGCTGGATAAGACAGCAAAGATATGACATACTTGAAGAAAAATGTATTTTAGAATGGAAAAATTCCAGCAGAGTTGTCCTATTTTTTACTCTTCTCTTTTTTAAATGGATCACAACACCAGCAACAAAATCTTTGCCTGCCTCGTTCTGGAAATCAAAACTGAGTGTTCACTAATGAAGCAAATTCCATCCCTGAGCCCCTGACAGAATTACAAGGGGAATGTATGAATACTAGGGCTCAGTTATTAAATAATCTGTTTATTGCAGGGCTTTCACAAAGGGGGGAAAAAAAAAAAAGGAAAAAAAAAAAAGACAAAGCACCCAAGTAGAAAGAATAAAAATGTATTTTCCTTCAGGTTTTAGACTGACATAGCAAGTACAAATCCTTTCGTGTGAGCACTTCATGGCAATTTGGAAATGGAACAAACCCCAAGTGAACGAGCACACGGCACAAGACTGAACCACGACAGCTGCTTCTGCAGGTCTTCAACTCACAAACTGCCTCTGGCCTTGGCTCTCATGGTAAAAATAAACCCCTTCCTCCAGTCAGGACTGGCAGAGGGAAGGGAAGGAAGGATGGGCAGGAGCTCTCAAGAGTGCAGACCCATTCTGGGAAATTCCCTCATCAGCCAGTCTCAAGTAGGCAGGATGGGGTGAGCTTTCAAGACCACAGGAATTGTTTGCCCTGCCATTGAATCTTCAGCTGGAACCCTGTACTGTCTGCAGCCCCCCTGTAACAGATGCAGAAGTGACCCACAACTGGAAAATGCCAGATGAAAGGAAAAAAAAAAAAAAAAAACAAAACCAAAAGAAAAGGTTAACTCAGCAGTTTAAAACATTTTTTTTTGGTACGTTTCCTGCCTTTCTTTATTATATGCATAGAGAACCTGATCTACCACTAAAGGAACATGCAGCATGATTTGCATAAGAAGCCAAATCAGGCTCTGAACTGGAGAAACTCTTCAGGTGGATTAAATGACCCGGTTTGTGAGTGAATGATCCTTACGAACCACAATTCCCAAACACACACACACAAGTGACACATAACAGTGGTCTTGGCAGCTTTGGCAATGCAAATTGTCTTGGATAGCATCTGCAAGGTCTCCAGCAACTTCTATCCTCTGCAAGCCACCACAAATCCAAAGGCCCGTTTGGTCCAGAGTATGGAAGCGACTCTGAAGTCTCAACGCTGCCAAATCTTGCCTAGAGAAGAGTGGGATGCACTGAATCTCTAACAGCATGGGCAAGTCTAGAAGAAGCCATCATAGAACTATCAAATGCCACAGTGATTTAACTTTGAATTAAAATTAACCCATTTAACCCATTATATCCAAATCCCCTCTGAGAAGTTTACACAGAAACCCCACAGAACACTTTTTACTCGGGGTAACTCTAGAAACAGCTTCTAATCCACTATCTACGTGGAAAAGTCAGCTCTCTTCCACTTCTGCTAGCTCTCTTCTTGTGCTAATGACCCAGAAAATAAAAGGCAGTCCCATCCTGGGAAGTTATTTCTGAAGGCCTGCACTTGAAGCAAACTAAAAGAAATCTTTACACTGCAACTTCAAGTGCTGATTTTCAAAGTCCAGGGCTGCAGCATGGCTGTGATACAAGTACTGCAACCCCTCCCTTGGGGGGAAAAAAAACCCAAAAAGTGAATGGTCAAAAATGAAAAACTCAGAGCAGACTGCATCAGTGAAAGCCAATCTCTCATGAATACCTCAAGCAAGGCAAAAAAGTGCCAGTAAGGGATAAAACCCCCCCAAAACTTATGGCTCACTATAATGTTAAGAGTTGCCTGCAGTAAGGCTCTCTCTGCAGGCTGAGGGTGCACCCATCTGTTTGCTGAGGGTTGTGCGTTGAGTCAGTTCCAGCTTTTGCTTATTTTGTCACCTTTTAGTCACAGGTGTTGAAGTAGAAAACATCACCGAGTCCAGAAACTATTCTGACTATCGAGGGCACGGGGAAGGAGAAAAAGTAAACGGGACAGGGCACTTTGGAGGAAGAAATAAAGGATACTAAAACCTAGGTTTAAAAAGCTCTTTCAAAAGCAGCTAGAACTAAATAAAAGTTTGTGACTGGGAAGCAAAGAATGCTGTAGACACCTAGAGAGGATTTCAAGGTCTTTGCTCTAACAAGGATCTGGCACCACCTTGATGCCAACTTACTTCTCACCCCCATCAGCAGCTACTGGATCAACAGTGGGAAAATTGACTCCTGAGTCAATGAGATCTTCACGGGAAGAAAGGAAGAGTTGGAATTTAGCTAAGGGAGAAATTCGAGCACGGGTGAGCTCACATTTGTCACACACGGTGCCTAACAGTGAGGAGACTTAAGGAAAAAAATCTCTTATTCCAGTCAATTAGTCTTTGGTGAAGCCCAATCAAGGCAAAAACACAGATGATGCCCACTGGCTGAGCAGAGTCCCCATTAAGTCACACAAACAAACTCAGCAGAACAGGTTAGATTTATCTAAAATCTTGGAAGCCTTGAAGGAAGAACTCCACACTGAAAGTGAACAAGGAGAAAAATGGATCTGGGAAAGGGCAGCTGGGTGTGTAGGCTATGCTGTAAACCAGAGTATAACGTTGTGGCATTGCTTGGAAGCTTCTAGGAGTTAAGCCAGGGGTGCCTGAGACACTCTGCTGCTGTAGCTCTTTTCTCTGGGATCAGCTCCAGCATAGGGAGTAAGAAGTCTGTGAATGCAGCTGCCTCATCTTGGGCCCACTCGTATTTTTCCACCAACACTTCAAAAAGGCCCCAGGGCTTCAGTTTGGTGATGTGCTTCAGATCACCTGAAAAGCCAAGAAAAATGGGTTAAGTGCAAGACATGGGAAGAGAGCAGCTCAGTAAAACTGCTGAACAGCTAAACACGACAGAGTGGACTCAGAGACTCTTCTGATAGTTGGGCATGCTGAAGGGAGAATTCAATGATATTAAACCTCCTTTTTTTATCTGCTTTAGAAGCCTGTTACAGAATTGTACTTCCTCAAAGGGTTCTTTTTTCCCACCTCCTGCTATTTCAGGTCCCCTATCAGCTAATATTAACTTCATTAAATCATCAATTACGCTGCTTGACGTGACAGACAAACTGTGCCACAAACTCTGGAATACACGCAGTGCATGGGGCACTGTGAAAGCAACACACTACTAATAAAGAAGGGCTTGTTATTATAAAAAGGATTATTAAACTAGGTCAAAACCTAATTTTTTGACTCAATACACTTCTGAGGACTTTATGATAATGCTCTAAGCAGCATGGCTCATGATGCCAGGCACTACTGAGGGTGCCTGGCATGCCAGGAATGGAGTCAAGCTGCCTAGAAAAGCCTTCAGAAGTGGGTTCCCACCTCTAGCTGACAGAGATCAGCTAAATAAAACCACATCAAGTTGGACAGAACATCTATTGAGCTGTTTTTCTACCTACTGCCTTTGCTCTACATCAAGATGCTGAGCATTAGGGTGTAGGATGCTTTTAGGAGTAAGACAAGAATGCCTTAAATTTAGTTTTACTGATAAAGCATTTCATAAAACAAAGGAAAGGCTTAAGGATGCCATCTTGGCATCTATTTCTACCTGGCATTTCCAGCTAGACACTCCTGTGTATTTGGGCAAGGGATGAGGGGATAAAGTGATTATTTGCTTTGTTTCCTTTTACCTTTTTTGGTGAAAAACTCCTTGGAATATTTTCCTGCCAAAATGAGCTTGCGAGGTATTTTCCCCAGAAGTTCTATGATCAATGCAATATGATCTGCATGTGAAAAACAAACCAACCAAAAATACAGTGAGATTCATCCACACAAAACCTCTCTATGCTAGTTTCATGCTCTGGGATATGAAAATAAATACACTATCCCTTAAAAATTACTTTGGAGACCCACCTGAAACTGGATTACACTAAGCAACAACAAAGACAAGGGGCAAGGGGAAAACAATTTGAGGCACAATCAGTTTGAAACACAAGTAGAGAATCCAGCAGCAAGAGCAATGCAAAACACCAGAACAAGAGCATGGACTTCATTGCACAGTGCACTGAAGAGGCTGGAGCACAGTTGCTGCTGATTTGGGTAAATAATCTTGTTGCAAGGAGCTTTTGCATTGCTGATTTGGAAGACAGGGCTCATTTTGAAGAGGCAACCATTGGATTTCATGTCCTGCTTTAAAAAGGAAAAACTGAGACAAACAGACCTTCATCTCGTGAGTAATCTTCCCCAGAGTGAGGCTCGAACAGATAGTCCCCTGTTGCCAACTCAAAGGCCTGAACAAACAGAAATGAGCACATTAAATCACTTCAAAACACTCTAAGATGTGCTGCAGGTTGACTCTGCAAATCTCTGTGGGCCAGAAGCAAAGCAGGGGGAAAGAATAACCTGCACAACTACAGTGAACAGCTATAATCTTAAATACTCCATTACAGCCTAAAAAGTGCATTCAACTGCATTAAAAACATCACTGGCACACCTGGGATGGATTTTGGGTGCAGGGCCACCAGCTAACCACAAAGTTAAGGTATTTCACATGCTTAGCCTTTCCTCCTCAGAGCTTTGCAAAAATAACACTATGTCCAAACTATAGTTTCTGGGGTTGGTTATTTTTAGTTTGTTTTGTTTTCGCTTGGGGTTTTTTGAGGATTTTTTTCCCTCTCCCCCGTTTTCCCTTTTTTTTTTTCAAACAGTTAATCTCTGAACATCTGTCTGTAGTGATGAAAACACGTTTTAAATGAGAAAAACATCTGCACTCATTTCAACTCACCACTCCTAAATTCTGTAACACTTTCACCCTTTATGTGTTCACTTGTACTCAGAACACTACCCCTGACCTTCTGTATTCTCAGTTTTCTTTATGAGCTGCTGGTGCCAAACAATTGAATCAGGCACACTCTGTAATTCTGGCCACATGCTCTGCAGAGAAAACATGACCCTGCTACATTTTCTTTTACCACATCCATCAAAATCCCAGCTTGTTTTCCAAGACAGCAAAAATGTCTATTTTCTAAGCTTAAATTATAAAACCCCAAGCTTTGACTTGGAGAAGACACAGAGTGGAGACACTGAAGAGGCAAATGCAGTAACTGGCTTGTTTTATTTTTTTTATTGTCATATTCTACATTTGCCAGCTGTTACAGAAACAGCTTCAGCCTCATCTCAGCATTACTCAGACTAAGCATCGATTCCAAACTTGCAGAGGATGATTAAAATTAAAAATGATACTGAAGGCACTTGTGAAACTAGATGTAAGCAGAAAGGCTTTTTTTTTAAAAATATATAAAGACATTGTGTTCAGAATTGCCTGGCTGTCCTGTTTTGTACGATGACAAAGTACAATCATATTTGAAATCTGCTGATGCTGGACAACAAAACTTTCAAAAGGAAAGCCACATGTGGAGAAAAAAAAAAAAAAATTAAAAAAAAACCCAACCCAACTCTGGTGTGGAAACCTATTATTCAGCAAGTCTGGAAGTTGGCTGAACACTTGGAAGGGATTTTTGCCAGTCCCTCAGCAGCTCAGAGCGCAGAGGAGGAAGGTCCCAGCTGGCAGAACTCACCATGCAGGCTGTGCTCCAGATGTCAGCAGGGGTGTTGTACCCTGACCCTATCAACACCTCCAGGGACCGGTACTGCCTCGTCTGGATGTCTTCAGTGAAATGCTTGTGCTAAAGAGAAGAAATTTTTTACTAAACAGCTCAAGATTGCTTAGGAGAGGAGAATCAACAACCTGCAAGGCCAGAGTAGATCAAAGCTCGTTGCCATGACATTTTACATCCTCTTTAACTAGTTCCTTATATTCCTGTAAGTGCTGTTTAAATGCTCTACATGAGATACTCTTCCTCAAGTGAAACAGTGCAGCAATTTAGAGCAAAGCAAGCCACAAAAACAGGATAAAACAAGACTCTGCAGCATCTCCCACCCGGTTCCTGGCAGACAGGCCATGGCCCAGCTACCTTAGAGCAGATAAGCAACACCAATGTGAGAAATCACCTGCCAGGCTCTGCAAGCCTGACTGCAATTCTGAGTTCAGACTCATCTCTCCCAACAGATCTGAAGCAATCTGCTGTTTTAGAAGCCAAGTAAAAAGAGACAGTTCTTCTATTTGAAATGTCAAACATTTGAAAGCAGCACAGCACGACCATCAAAGAATAAAACTTGGGGAGTTTTATTGTGTGAGTCTCTTTCATGCGCTTGTGAACGCGCTGAAATGGTCTGACAAGCCACACAAGCAGCACATCAGAGCAACTGTTTGCAACTTTGCAGCTTTCCTGCAGACAGAAACTTCTTCAGCAGTTTCACATGAGCAGATTTCTACACTCTGTATGTGACATGGCTCACAGCCCTGTAAGAAGTAATCAAATGCCAGTGAGGCACCCAAAGCAGGGACTGAAATCTTGTGTTTAGAGGACAATTTCTTTCTTCTGAGTCCTTGCTTCCCCCTCTTTCTTCCCTGTCATAGTTTCAAATTGTCACTGCTTTCACAGCCAGGTCTAAGGACGTGTTTTACAGATTATTTTCCACCCTGGCAAACTGACTGAATCTGCAGCTTTAAAAAGTCAATGTGAAAAGACTAAACTTACCACCCAGCAGGCATTTCCTAGGTCAGCTATCTTCACTTTGAGCTTATCTGCATTCTTGGGCTCAAGAGGATTAAGAAGGAAATTCCCAGCAGCTGATTTTCCTAGAGGCAATGTGTACAACAGCTGATTAAAGCTACATAGGCAGTGTCACCATCTGTCACCCAAATCAACCTCTCCCCAGCCAGGAAGTTCTTCTGATTGATTAGAATTGTTTATAAAAACGAGCATCACTCTGCACTATCAACACCATCATTAAGACCCAACTGGTGTCATTAAGCAGAAGGATAAATGAACATTTGCACCAGGGAATATTTCCCAGCATTTTTTGCACAGCTTGTCTGTGTTTTAAAAAAAAAAACCAAACAAGCCCTGCTGAAATAAGGGCATTTCCAGAAAAGAAACCCAAACCTCACAACTTCCCTTAAGCCTTCCTAAATCTTTGAAGGAAGAGTCCCCACGTTACAGCATCTTTCTGACATACCCATCACTCACTGCTGCAACACATTTACAAGAGATAAAGGATATATTGGGAACATTGAATGACATGATGGAGAGCAAAAGTATTAAGTCACTAAATGACATCCAGCTGTACCTCTAAACCTAAAATTTGGGAGAGTTTGAAACTGTAAATTTGGGAGATGGCCGTGAGAAGCAAAAGATGTCAATAACCTAGCAGAGGCATCCAGCAAACTGCAGTTCAAGTTTCAAAATCTAAATTTCTCTTGTCATTTTTCATCCATATAACTCCCCTAGTGGTACTCCAGAAAGAAAATGTTAGAATACTTTTTTTTTTTTAGTAAGTACAAATGGTAGTTTTACCCTCCTTCTCCAAGCTGATATCTATCACCTGGCATGGACACAAAGATGCAAAAATGGACATTTTTACCAATTCCTATTTTTAACACATAACACACCTGGAATGTGTTTAAATTGCTGTACACCATTTCAGTCTTATTTTCTCCTAAGTCTACAAGACACATTTTTTCCACTCTGAAGAAAATGATATTTAAATAAAAGCATTAAAGAAGTTGGGTTTCTTTCCCTACACTGTGTAAGCTTCGTTTCAAGCTGCATTTGCTGGGAAAACATTTACCCATCTTCAGTAACAGAGAGAAGTCACCTTTGCTCCATATTAAGAACCAAACTGTCAGAACACACTGAACGTACCTATCCCTTAATTTAACAACAGGTGACAATCTGTAGGCTTAATGAAAATCACTTTAAGCAACACCTGGTTCAAAGGAGGAAATGTTTCTCCGCTGAAAACCAAAGGTATCGGTGTTTTTAAAAAGTAGGAATATTTATGCACTCAAAAGTCAAAATTGAGGCACAACTACAACCAGCACCTACAAACAGCAAACATCTTGGAGTTTGATTGTCAGGTTAATTACTCCTGGCAGGAAAACTCTCAGACAGGTGGTTCTGATCGCTTCAGCCTACAAAACGCACGCTTCTATTCCTACGATGAAGCGTTGTAAAGAAACCCCCCACATCAAGGAGCTCTTTCTTATCCTCTTATACCTTTGTTGTCTGTCGGGCTGTTATTCTCATTCTCATCCTCTGAAGGGATCTCTGTCCTGATGCTCTCCTGGAAGTTGTTGAGCCCCTGCTCACTGAACGCCTGCTTTTGGTTGGACGTGGGCTGGCACACCATGGAATCCTCTGGGGCCAAGGGCACAAACGAGTCCGACATTGCTTCTTGAGGCCTGTTCTCTGAGTCGCTGTTGTGCTGACTGGAATTACAGCTGTGCAAGTTCTCAGCCTTCTGTGTGAGAGGGTGATTGCCACAGTCATTGGCGTTGTGCACGTCGTCCTCGAGTCGCACGGACCCTTCGTTCCCAGAGTCCGTCAAGTCCGTCATCGCCGTCACTCCGTTGCAGTTGATTTCTGCTGCACCTTTTTCCACCCTGCTTTCTGGGGGATTAGATTGCTCCTGTGCAAGGGCTTGTGCTGCAAGAAGGGAAAACGAGAATGCAGCAGAAGGTGTCTTAATAAATAGCTGGAAGATGTTCGAGGGCATCCTGAGAGGTAGGGAGCACTCTGAACCTATCAGTTTGTAACAGGAGATTTCCCAGCCTCACCAGAAGGACAGAACCCAGTGCAAACAGCTGAAATTACACCAGCCACTTCAGCTAAAGGTGAGGCGGCTGTTGTCATTTCACCTGTTTCATTCACTCCCTCGTACCCATGAGTAAATGGACAACACTGTCCAGGCCACGTTGGCAATGCTTTAGTCCATACCTGGCTTTTCGTTGACATTTTCCTCTGGTGGACTGACTTTTAGGAGCATTTCCAGAGGGGTCTGAGCTTCTTCCTCCTCTTCAGGCTGGGTCTGCCCAGGGTTTGCTTCCTTCTCCATTTCCTCTATCTCTTGCATTCGCTTCTCCAACAACTCAGCCTGTCTTTTCTGCTTCTTTTTCAACTTCTTTTTCTTATTCTTTGACATTTTGTCAGCCTACACAGAAGCAAGCAGGGAAATTGGACTTCACATTTTATACTTCAATAAATTTAAAATGCACTGAGGTTTAGTTTATCATAGAGCCAAGGAAGCAGTCTGTGATGAAAATGCTGGAGACAGCTCCTCTCCCAGATAAAAGCAGCTATTCTGGGTTTTGAACCACTTGTCCATGGCTCTTCTCAGTGCATTTTTGCCCTGACCTGAAAAATCCACATTATTCTCCAAGTGAGGGAGATCTCAGACTCCACAGAACAGTCACACTCCCAACAGACCTTGAGATCTCCACAAGAACTCCTTGTTCTGGTGATAAATGAGCTAATACCATTCACAAGTCCAAGACAGCATTGAACCCAATGCCTATGCCAAACACAAATCACACTTTTTCCTTCTGATATGAGATTGCTTTCTCTTAATGCTGACTGGATTATGAAATGATGCAGGAGATACCATCAGTAGATGCATACTAACAGATGAAAGCTATTACACTTACTGGTTTTGGCTGTGGCGCAGTGCTCACTGAAAGAGAAAGGAAGATCAGTAAATCAGTATAGCTATATTCAAAAACTGTAACTGCATGCTGATGTTAAGGTACATCTTTCCGATGTGATTTGATAACAACATTTTAACGATCTCAGCAAATGTGATTTTGAAGGCTCATGTCTCTACAAAAACACAGCAATAAAAAAAATTATAAAAACATTAAACGAGCAAATGCATAATTCAAGTTTCAGACAGGAGATCTGCCTGACTGATACCAAAGACTTAAACTTCCTGTCACGTAGCTTCATTTACTGCATCTATTATGCATCCTACCCAAATGAAAATGCAAATCCAAGCATTAAAATACCAAATTTCAGGGAGCTTCCTTAAGCTAAGACGTGCTACGATCAGCTCAGCTCAATGTTGGTGTTGGAAGACTATGACTGACAGAGCCTTCCACTACACACTGCAGTGCTTTCTGAAAAGTGCACACAGCTACAGACGGATATTCTGCGGAGGAACACAAGGAACACAAGAGAATTTGCACTCAGATCTTTAGGGATGTTTGCATGTCAAGGAAGCTGTTCCTGTTACAGTTTTCCAGGCTTCTGCAAACTGACAACAGGTAACTCATCTTGTTGAAACTCTCATTTCCAGCAGCATGCAATGAAAGGTAATAAACTTCTGAAGGAAATGTAAGGATTTTTGCCACATTTTTACACCACTTCTATATGGAGTGCATCAGAATTGTGTTACATAAGTGATTTTACCAGTGTCAGGTTAGCTGTTGTTAAATGCAGGCTCCAGGGTGCTTTTATCCTCCCTCTTGTTTTCTGACACAAACTGCTTTCCCCATCACCTGAGTTCCAACTCATGACTAATTTCTCAATTTACACTCAGATTTTCAAAGGTTACTTGCATTATTGTTCCACCGTACTCAGGAAGTTTTCCTTAGCGATGATTTGGGGGACGCGTGGGAGAAACAGCATCAATTTTCAGGGGGAAAAAAAAAAAACAAACAAGAAAAAGAAAATGAAATTAAATCACCTGCAGAGCCTGACGGTGGGGGAGCCCCAGATCTCTGCCACTCTGTTGCCTCTGCAGCCAGCCTGCGAATGTACTGGTCGTTCACACACAGCAGGATGTTCTCAGGCTTTATATCTGTGTGGATGATTCGACATTTTGTATGCAAGTAATCCAGACCCTGAAGAACCTGCAGGCAAGGGAGAAGGAAGTCAATCATTAGGCAATCTAATTGAGAGCAAAGTGAAAATGCAAAAGTGCCTTGGATGGGATGGGCAGTGAACCTGAAAGGGTTTGTGTGTTTGAGAATACTCCGGGTTGGAGCTGGTGTGATCAGTGGTTACCACCCAGTTCCATGAAAAAAAAAGAGATTTGCATACAAATTTTAGCTTTCATTTAAAAACACTCTATTTACCATCATAACTTAACTCACCACAGGTGAAAATCTCATTTTAATACTCTACAATAAAATCACACTTTCCTCCTCCTCTGCACCTCCCATGTAGAAAGGTGTTTCTTCTTCTGCAACCACCCAGTGGGGAGAACCAGTTTCTCTTGCTCTTCCCATCATTAAGCACTGTGCTTACTGTGACAGCTTTCAAAAAGCACTTCACTTATGAGGAATGACTGAGTAAGAAGAGGTTAAAAGCAAAAACCATCACGGTTTAAGTGTCAGAAAACAACTATCTGCAGCAGAAGGGGCTTGCAGTAGAGAAAGGAAGCACTAACCCAAGAATATTTTGTTGCATCAAGGAGGTACCATGGATTTTTATTTCCTTGGATCTCAGAAAGATTAGTGAAAGAGTTTTAACTGGGTCAAGGGAAGAGTGCAGTCAGAACTGGAACTTACCTGTTTGATGATTTTTTTGACACAAGGGAGTGGAAGACCCTGATAATTTGATTTGATGATCCACTTCAGGAGATGATGCCCTAGAACTTCAAACACCATACAGATATCTGGAACTCAATCAAGGAAAAACCCAGACATCCAGACCCAGGGAGCCCCAGATTCTCAGGACTGAGGATTAAAAGAAATTTTAACTTTGGGCACTCTATGTTAAAGAGCCCTCATCCTTCTGACACACTTGGAAAAGCTGCCTTCCTCAACAGCATCATCCCATCCTACACAACAGTGCCATTATCAAAATAAAATAAAACACAGAAGGATGGAGCTGCACAAAGGTCCCACTGCAGCAGAAACAATCTCCTGCTTTGAGTGGAAGCCTGTTGCACAAATGTACATTAGTATTTACTGTATATTTTGGAACAGCCTACGCTTCTGCCCCAGGCAAAACTCCATCCCAGATCTCTCTGTACCAGCATTATCTGAAAAGATAATAAAATTTCCACTTCATAAATAATCTTCAGAACAATAAAGTCACTTTCTTTGCCTCTTTACCAGCAAAACAAACTTTTGACAAGCCTGGATTTCAAGTATATTTATATGATCTGCTTTTTAGCTCTAAGATCTCAACAGTGACATAATCAGTACAGTGCCCTTGTTTCAGAAGCCAAACTTCTATGAGTTTGTTAGGCTGCTTTTCATCTACACTGGCAGAAAGCACATATTTCACAAAAGTGGAAGAAATATAAGCTCAAATCAACATTTACTCAGAAAAAAATGTTATAGAAAATGCATTATGGGTCTACTGTTTATATTCTACAGCTCAATTCTGTCAAGCAGCCCAGCAATTCTCACTGAAATAAAATTCAGCTTACCTCCAAGTGAAAACAATGCAGAGAAGCCCAAGCTTTCAAATCCTGAGGATCCATTATCACCACTTGCTACAAATCACTGCCTAAGAGAAGGTGTTCTCAGAACTACAGGCCACTGTCGAAGCAACACACTGCAAACATCCTAACAACGCTGATAAATTACAAAGTAAGATGTTTCCATAACTAGAAACCAAGCTTATTTTCAAGTTATAGATGGCTCACTCGCTATTTTCAGCTACTGATTTTAACAGGCTGTACTGCTTTACTGAAATAACAGGTTATTAACAGGCTGCTTGCAAAATTGAGGGGTTGAGATAGATAACTCTGCCTCTGACACAGCCACTCAGTCCTGATTCACAAATTGGTGGCAGAACATTAAAAGCACAAGCAAGCAGAGCTGACACAAACGACACCAGACTGAATCATCCCTCTGGATCTGAGCTCCGCAGGCTCAGTTTGGAGGCAGATCCTTCTACAGCAGGTTTCCTTGGGCAGGGAAAGGGATGCCTGGGCATTGCTGGCAAAAACAGGGCAGCTGCCCAAGCAAATCCCATGTTTCTGCAATCCTTGGCTTTTGTTCCACAAAAGGATACGGGAACCATTCACTCCTGAAATCTTGAAGTCATCTAATAACTGAACAACTCTCTCTTTGCTTGGATCATTTGGGTCGCTGTTGCGGACCTGCAGAGAAAAGAGGTTATTTTATTTTGATGTCAGATCCACTGCACTGTTTGGTTCCTACACAGATTCTTGATGATCTGGAAATATCAAGCACGTGACAAATGTAAACTCTTCAAAATGTCAAAAAAAAAAAAAAGGTAAAATAAAACTGAGCCCAACTCAGGCACTCACCGATTTCAGCAACTTGATTTCATCCAGTGCTGTTTCTGTGTAATGCTCTGCACTCTTCACCACCTTCATTGCCACAAATCTCCTCCCTCTGTGCACACATGGCAAGTAAATCAGCAACTGTTAATGCTCATACAAAGAACTTATTCTCCAGGATTATCCCAATCCTTTTGTGTGCAAGAGAGTTTACTGCACGCATCATGGAAAAATAAGGTTTAAACACTCAAAGACTGTCTTTGAGTCTTTCCTAACAAAAGATTCGTGTTAGTAATTTCTCAAGCTATGGAACAATAGGTCAGAGACTGAATAGAGCTCTTCCCACAGATATGGTTTGCCCTGTTAAGTCCCTCCCACACACTTGCATGCACAGTATCAGTAGAAACTCCTGTGCTAGGATGTGGACAGCTAACGCTTTGTGTTTTTATCTAAAAGTAAAAGGATGTTTCCTGCTCAGGTCTGTGCATTCCTGGCAGGAACACCAGCTGGAACAGGAGCACTTACTGGATGTCCCAAGCCAGCCACACGGTGGAGAAGTGGCCCCATCCAAGCTTTCGAATCACGTGGTAACGCCCATTGAAGAGATCTCCTATTTTCACAAGGTGGTAACCCCCTGGAAAAACACAAGCAGCAGAGAACAGGTGTGGGGAAAAAGCATCACAATCACTGCAGCTCCACAAAATATTTCCTCAGTGAAAACTGAAGTCTGCTAGGCTGATCACCTTTGGGAAACACAGGTGGTGAAGGTACCAATCTTCCAGCTAAGTATCAGCATTGCTTTTGCTCTGACCCTAGAAGGTGAAACAGGTACTGAACCCAAGATCCCAACGGTCTTCCTTGCAATTTTCCTGACTCAAAGGCACTCTGCCACTGAAAACAGGAAAGTCTCCTCTGCCCCCTTCATGTCTCTCAAGCTACTGACTGTATGGGGGGATTCCATCACAGAAGCAAAAACATTTCAAAAGCCAAAGATGGAACTGGCAGAAAACAGAACAGAGAAGAAATTGTGATTTGGTGTTCTCATTTGCTCTATAATTCATTTCTGCCCAGAGAAACAGGGGAAGGCTATTTGCAGAAACAGATTTTTCTAAAGAACAGATATCCAGATAATGATCTGATCTTCAAAAGAAAATCAAAGAATATGAAAAGAATTTAAAAGTGTCCCTTTCACAAAGAAATCAAAAAATAATTAAACGCCTACTTGATTTTATCAATACTGAAAGTGCTCTGGCACAGAGGAAAAGTTAAACAGCTTTAAAGTAATGCATTAAAAACAGCTCTGCAACTCAAATCCCGACTGATGACAGACAGAAACTTGGAGACCACCTCCTCTATTTCATGTTGGCTTGAAAAAGGTTATTATCATCATGTAGTTTCAAAGCACTCCTAATGGAAGAGGGAGTCTATTTTCATTCTCTACAGCAAATGGGAAATGGAGGGGATTCCTTGATTGCATTGAAAATTCTGCATCTTAAACAGGCAAGTGCTCACCTTTACAGTAATCATTGGGATCCTCTTGCTCATCATCATCTGATCCCAGGATTTCCTCCTCTTGCTCAGGAAGATCACTCTCGGAATGAGAAGCAGGGCCCCGGTGCTGGGTGTCAGGTCTGAAAGAGATCACACTGCACATCACACACAGAACACACTGCACGTGTCACACAACACACTGCACGTCACACACAGAACACACTGCACATGTCACACACAGAGATCACACTGCACATGTCAAACACAGAACACACATCACACACAGAGAACACACTGCACATCACACACAGATCACACTGCACATGTCACACACAGATCACACTGCACATCTGACACACAGAACACACTGCACATCTGGCATACACAGATCACACTGCATGTGTCACACACAGAACACACTGCATGTCTGACACAGAGAACACATTGCACATCACACACAGAACACACTGCACATCTGGCACACACAGATCACACTGCACATGTCACACAGAGATCACACTGCACATGTCACACACAGAACACACTGCACATCACACACGGAGATCACACTGCACGTGTCACACAGATCACACTGCACATCACACACAGAGAACACTGCACATCACACACAGAGAACACACTGCACATCACACACATGGTACTCCCCAAGTCTGCTGCTTCCACAGCACACGAGGGACTGCTGAGGATGGAGGAGATGCAATATTCAGCCTTCAGAAAAGCTATTCACATGTCAATGCTTTTATCCCTGAGCTAAGATAAAAGTGGACAGAAATAATTTTTTTGTGTACTAGCAAGAGATGCACCTTAATGCCCTAGGATCCACTTTCATAGTGGAATCAAGAAAAGTCCAGACAAGACAGACTTAAAAGCTTAGTGATCTCACTAAATATTAGCTCCTGAACCCCTTCTCTGTCTTTCTCTAAAGCAGATCTATATTTTATTTGTTATCCTCAGTAAAACTTGAAAATTTAAATATTGATTAATTTTATTTTAAAAGACTAACACCAATTAATTTTTACTCTCTTTTGGAAAAAACAAAGGTAACCAGTGTTTTAGAACTTGTGGCCCTTTGTTCCTTTCACATTCAAGGTCAAATGAATATTTAACAGTCCTTCTGCTTCTAACACTTTAGAACACCAGAGTTCCTAACCTTGACTTTTATTTCTCCTGTTCTCAAGGGGCAGGCTGCATTTTTAGTTCATCTCTTCACTCAAGATCCAAAGTTTATTACAGTCGTCTGAACTATGGAGAGTGGGAGGACACAGAGCAGATGTTCAGTAAACCCTCCTGAGAGCTTGTGATTGCAGAGGGGTTGGAATCAGGCACTAAGGTGGGTTTTCACTCCCACATTCATAAATAAAAGTGTTCATTTTATGTGTTTAACTTTCCACTAAACGTGCTGCTCCGAGTTCTTGCTCGTGACGGCCGTGGCAGCAAAGGCCACCTCCATGCTCTCACACACCCAGGCCGTGCTCCCCAAATCAAACATCTCCCATATCTCAGCCCTTCCACGGCATCACACTGATCACAGCCAAACAGCTCATGGAAGGCTAATACCAAAATCAGGTAATTTATTTACTTTACAAAGCATTACAAGGAACGATTAAATGCCTACCAAGAGTCAAGATCCTTCTGTACAAAGCAAACATTTATAACGAAAACAATGCCTACAGACCATTTGCTTTGGCAGGATTTAAGGGCAAAGTACTGCAAGATATCAACATTAAGTTTGCTTTCCTCCGAAGCACGAGATATTAAAAAAAGCTGGAGTTGTCCAAGGAAGTGGGCAGCAAACTTCATTACAGCGGTGACACAGGAGCACAAGATAACATTCTTTACAGAGAGTTCCCAGGCGGTGAATGAGCGGAAGTTTCTTGTGTTGAAACTATTGTTGCAGGGAAGGAGAAGATAACACCGGTGCCTTCCAGCACCCTCCTGCAAATCCAGCTCATTTTGCTGCAAGGAGGAGGAACTGCCCACCCAGTGGCTATGCCAGCAACATGGGCAGGCCCTCAGATGCAGTTTTTGTAATTTAGTGCTGAGCTGGAGTCCTGCACATCACATCAGGGCCGTGATAACTCATCTTAATCCACAGGAAAAATGTAATATTTTCATTTGGAATAGTTATACAGCAGAATGAATGCTCAGCACTGACCTACTACACATGCACTTTGCTGAGACTTCACACACTAAACACATTGCTAATACATTCGAACTACAGCCATCTTAAACATCATGAAAAAGGGAGAAATCTTGTGTTCCAATCTGATGATGACTAAATTTGCAGCCACTAAAAATCCACAGCTCAAGTTCATTTAAGCAAGGAAGAGCTACAAAGGTCATTCCAGGCACAACCTATCACCAGACATTTATTTTCAGTCTGTTGTCAGTAAGTCCTGCTGATTTTTTAAATTTAGGAACAGCTTAGTGGTCTCAAACCATAAACCAAAGACGGCCAAGCTAATGAGACATTTATTAACAACCCTGTAGCTTGATCCAGCCCTAAGATATTTAGTATTAAGACTTTTTAATTACTGAATTATAAGTCAGGGCTAGGAAGAAGGAAACCTGCAATAGGGAGTGCAGAAAATCTCAGCGGTCAAAAAGCTTTTTTAAAATTGCTGCGTTCCTTTGGGGACAATTGAGATACAAATAAAGTCACACATTATCTACCCCCAAATTAAGAGCAGACAGCAAAGGCAAGAAATGGCCATAGATAGAATGGCTGAAAGGGAGATCAGATGCTCATGGATAACAAATCCTATAGACAGGGTAAAGAGAACAGGAACTGGACAGACAGATTTTAAGCCAGGAACCTCACACACAGCATGAGTAGCAAAGAGTAATTCTCCCCAGTGCTGTTTCAGGATTTTCACTTTTTTAACTGCACAGGATGTAAGGGATTAAAAAAAGACTGAGAAGAAAATTCCCCTCAAGTGGCAGCGATGCAGACAGACACATCACGCCATCCTGCAGTCCCAGTGCTTCTCAATAATAGCAATTCCACGCATCAAGGAAGAAGTTACTGGAAGCACTAAAGCCCATTCTCCTGGAAGCTTTCTGTGCCCCTCCTAAGGGGCTGACGAATCCTGCTGCTGGCAGTCTCACACACGACACACCCTGGAGTCTGCAGCTGAGTCTTTCATGGGGATCCAAAAGCGTTTCACTTCTACATTAGAGTCTATGTGACCAACTAATGTAAGAAAGCCAAATTCAGGTCACACACATCTCTACAGTGCTATTTCCTTTATGAAATCACCTCCAAAACACACCTCATTGCTTTGCCTTCCTGTGAAAATTTGTTTGAGGCTGTTACACATCACCCTGTTCTTCCCCTGAAATGACCAGGTCAGCCGAATACCGAGATTGAGAATTAATCAGTGCAGGATATACATTAATACCCAAGAAAAAATTATATACAAAAGCACAAGCCCCATCTGTCTGCTTTGCTCACAGAGACAGTACTCTAAAAGGCACAGAAGCTGTTAAAGGCAGCAGAAAAATCCACACCAGTATCTAAAGACGACAGCTGAAACAGCTGTTGTCAAAATTGCAAAGTGCAGACCAAAAATATAAAAATCCTAAACTAAATGATTGTTTACACATTAAAAATCAAGTGTTCCAGGGTACTTTTTTTTTTTTTAAAGCTACCTCTGTTCTACAGAAGAACACCGTGATCACCTTTTCCTTTTGCTCTCTCATTGGGCTAATTAATCATCAGAATGAACTGGATCTGCAGGGTCTCTCTCCAACAACATAGCAATATTTTACTTAAGAAAACAACATGGAACAGCAAAGCTAAGGCAAAATGCTAAGTCTTCTACAGAATTAATGTAAATCCACATCTAGAGAGACACCCCCCCCCCCAAAAAAAAGTCCTTATTCCCTGAAGAACTGCAAATTCACGAGACAAAATTAGAGAGGGGAACCTACCTGCAAGAAGCACGGCCTCCCATGGATAAAGATATTCCCAAAGACAGCCCAATAGTTTTCGAAAAAGCCATCAAAAGCCCGACACCGCCGTGCTGGGGAAGGAGGGGGACATCAGCAGCACGCAGAGGGGCTGGATCTCCTCAAATGCAGGAGAAGAGGGATTTGCCTCCAGCAGCCAGCTGCAGCTGCCCAGCACTGCATTGCAGGTGAAGGGCCGTGCAGCAAGGCTGGGGCTTGCTCTCAGCTGATCTCCCTGCAAATTCACTCATGGCAGGGGGGTGAGCATAAAGATTCATCCCCTCCTCTTGATGTCTACACGTCTCTTCTTCCCTCTAATGAAATAGAAATTCAGGCAGATACTTTGTTTCATCTTCCTGAACCAGCCGGTTTTATTTGCCTATTCAATAGCCCAGTGGATTCAAAGCTGGGCTGAAGGTAAATGGTAATTGTCGACACAGGAACCCTTTTGATAGAGGAATTCCAGCACAATCACGCAGCAGGGAAAGGGCGTTCAAAGGAAAAGCGAATTTTCTCAAGTAATTCCACACCTCCCCTTCCAGAGTTACAAGAAAAACTTATCCTTTATGCTTAAAACGACAAAACAAGCAGGAGTCAAATCTTTAAAAAGTTGAACTGAGTATTTCTCACAGCAGCGGGTACCTAACATCATCTTCCAACAATGCACAATTCCCAGTCATTTCCTGTGCCTGTTTATCCGGCTGCTTTATGTAAGTGATAGGGGAAACAAGTCAGCAACTATGGGACACAGTAAGTAACAATTCAGAGATTTCTCTCCTAAGGAGACCTTTATTAGTGAGAGACATACTGAAGCTGCCCCTGCACTTCTAAAACCAAGAGGTTTGAGGAATTGTCTTCATCCAGTTGTATGTACGTCTAAAATATTTTTCACCTTAAAAGCTCTCAGAACTCTGGATGTGCTTTTAATAATTCAGCATTGCCAAAACTCTGAATATAAGAAAAGGAGCTAAAAACATTGAAAATTTTCCACTGTAGACAAGATTTTGCTCCACGTTCACCGAAGATATCACCCAACCCCTGCAATGCACAGCACGGATGGTAAAGAGTTATTTGCAGGAGCTAAGATTTGAGTCACTCACTTGTTCCTTGCAGAAGGTGTTAAAGCAATTTCGAAAAACACTGTGGAATTCTCTTGCCAGTTTTCAGTGGAATCACTTATCTGGTCCACATGCTAAAAGTAAGGTAAAAGATGATTAAGAGATCTCAGCCACACAATGTGGGCTCTTACAGATTTGCAGAGATGGAAGGGTGCCCTCTATAAATTACCAGACACACGGCCAAGTCTCCACACTCAACTTCACCATCAAGCATGTTCTCTCTGCTCCAATAACTCACATTAAAAAAAAACCCACTTGAAAGGAGGTGTTTGGTTCTCCTATTCAAGAGCATTAAGAGTGACTTCAAAACTCTGTTTTGGACAGAAAAATATTTCTGAAAAAGCTACTTCCTTGTCCCTAAAACAGCAGAAATACCGTCCATGCTACCTATCTGCCTTGAATAGATACGAAAGCAGACTCCACCCTCAAGTAAGGTACATTTAGGCCAAATCACTTTTGTCACACCCACCATCCTTAAATACATACTAACTAAAAAAGATTCCTTACTCCTCTCTCTGTGTCTGCCTCTCCCTTGATATTTGCAAAGATGACGCCCATCTGCAGGAAACTGAAGGGAAATGCTTTCCTAATTTTAAGTCGCCTACAACACAAGTCTTTATAAGCAGTGTCACCCTTTATTGGTGAGCTCAAATTACACACATGAAACGCCCCCAAGCAGAACTCAATTCAGAGAGCACAAGAGGAACCAGATAAAGACACGGCAAACACACCCCACAAATCTTCTCTTCACTTTAACAATCCAGCCAATGATTTGCTGGGCTCTACACCCAATCCAGGGAGATCTCACTTAAGGATTCCATGTTTTCATTTGAGAAGAAGCTCCATATGGCATGGTGAAAAGCCAGGATTTAAAATCCCTCTCCCATTTCCACATCTGTGCGTGAAGACAATGTCTCTTTAAGGAAGAATGCTTGCAGGCTGCATCTCATTAGTGTTTCTCAGTGTGCCTGTGATTTCCAGATCATGTTAAGGCACATCCAGTGAGAATGAGCACTCACATGCAGATCTGCTGGCAAAGCTCATGCTCAGTGAACACGGTAACTGACTGCACACAGCTTTCAGGATGAATTCAGGTCTGAAATGATGAAAGTGTTGTCCTGCTTGTATGCAGCCAGCCTTTCTGCTCAAGAAATTCCAGCTGTTTTGGGGGGAATTATAAATCATCGATGGTGGAGGACTTATGAGTGTACAATCCATGTTATTTTGTGATTATTGCAACTCGTTCACTGTTGCATGCCTGTTTTTCTGAATAAATAATTGGTGTTTTCCACCACTAGGGCAGATCCACAATACTTGCTGCTATAGAGCATTCATCCCAGAGCTACAGGAATACCACCGTCAAGAACTTAAAAGAAGATTGGAGATGGTCAAACATTTAGTTTTTAAATAACAGCACTCAGAGACACCAAGACATGCTTTTGATTAGCAGATCTGTGGGAGCTCAGTTTGAAGATAAGTACTGGCTTTCACATGAGAAAGGTATTAAAACACAAATAACAGGCAATCAAGTTTCTTGTTTCCCATCCCCACTCCCCCACACAAGCACTTAACAAGCTATTTGTGGAACTGTCTGCTAGTCCAGCTATCACAAACCAAGGGACTTCCATGGAAACCAGCAGATTTCAGTTGTGTCCTGTCATGGTCTGATAATCACTTCTGTATCTGAATGAAAAAATTATGAAGGCAACGCATCCTGACTCTACCTTAAACTTATGCTCAAAATACTTATGAAAGACAAGTGAGGAAAACATAATCCAGGATCCTGATCCCAGGCAAAGCTTTGAATAAACTGAGGAAGCAACTGAGCTGTCAGAACTCCAGGGCTCCTCAAAAATAATACAAATAATATAATACAAGAACAAACTGGAAACTACCAGGTCCTACTAAGAATTTTCTGCTCCCCAGACTGGATTGATGGAAAAACTACCGACTGTGTCTCTCTTCATAGCAATTTCAGAGAGGAGGAACAGCTTAAAATATAAACCAGCTTCTTGAAAATAATGAATATTACAGGCATTTGGGAAGAAAGGGGGAGAAAGCAAGACTGCTAACTTTGCTCTGCCACTGCTTCCCTGCAGGAGTAGAGGGAGACAGAGGATCTATTGAAAATCCTGTGAAAAAATATCTCCCACTCCGTAAAGCCTGTAAGAAACAATTAAAGTCACCAGGGCAGGCAGAATTAGCAGAAAGAAATTCAGATCATGCACATTTTCCAGAACAAGCCACATACCTTATGGCTGCCGCTGTTTTTGTAGATATTCATGTTCACAGTAATAAAATGTTCTGCTTTGAAGCACAGTTGGTTCAACACCCCTTACATAGAGCTACTGGTTTTATACATGAACATGCCAACTTTTCCTGAAACATGAATGATGCTGAATTTGATGAAACACTATTATTATTTGGGCCCGACACTGAAATACTCACCACCTATATATCACACAGACCTGCAGCCTATTCTATGCAGTAAACTTATTTCCCTTATTTCAGAGAAATGAGCTATAATATGAAATTTTTTCTTCAGTATTTTGCATTTCTGCTTTTCCTGCTTTGAATCTGGATGGGTGTTTCAGACTAGTTTTTAAATTCTGGCTCTTAGTATGAGCTATAGTAACTAAAGGAGTAATTTCATAATAGGACAAAAAAAGCAGTTTGCACTTCTGAGGCCCTTCAACATAAATCAGAGACAGAAAAAACCCCTCAGTATTTTAGTAGCAGTTACGATTAACAGTCCCAGGTGCCCAATTCCATGACAAATTGCCATCAGTAAAATACAACTATATTTGTGTTTTAGTTCAAACTGGTATTTTCAAACAAAAGCGCGCTTCTGAAGTGAATACCAGATTTTCCTTGTGCATTAGGTTTTGTTCACACTGTGCCATCTTACAGAGTATGAAACAAAGAAAGAATTCTCAGGAGGAATTTCTCCATGGAAAGGGTTTTTAAACATTGGAATGGGCTGCCCAGGGAGGTGGTGTCACCATCCCAGGAGATGCTCAAGAAACACCTGGATGTGGCTCTCAGTGTCCTGCTCTGGTTGCCAAAGTGGGGAGTGGTCACAGGTTGGATGTGAAGATCTTGGAGGGCTTTTCCAACCTTCACAATTCTGGGAATACAAATCTCTTTCAAATGAAAGCAGATAGAAGCTGCGCTTCAGCATCACTTTTGAACAAGAGCTAATAAAGCAACAATCCCACCCAAACAGCACCTGGGGTCTTCAGAAAAACCCAGCTGATGATCTCCTGTTAGCCTGCTCTGCTTCCTAAACAGAGCCCACCCAGCTGCACCAAGGCATTACAGCACTGCCAGTGCGCCCACCTGTGCAGGGACACCTGCAGAGCACAGAGCAGGGGTGAAAGGCTGAACTGCTGGCACACCCATCACACCAGAGCACAGAGAACTATGTTTGCAGTTCCACAGAATACAAGGAAAACTAGTAAAAGTAGTGTTCCCCAAGAAAGCACCGTGCATTTCTACCACCCTCCAAAGGACCATGGCAAGTATTACATCCAACACATCTGTCCACCTATGAGGAACTCCAGAAACAGTAACTAATTCAAAGAACTGTAAAAGCCTGGTCAAAAATGCAGAATTGGGCAAAACCAGCTACCTGAATGCACCTCACCAGCTGCTACGGAGTTTACAATTGAAGTTACTAAAGCTCTGGTGGGGGAAAAAAAGCTTGCAAGCCCACAGGCTCATTTTTAAAGACAGGTTTTTTGAGTGCCTTCGGGATTTAACTGTTAGCAAGATGTTCACACCTGAAAGAAATAATGAAATGAATACATCACATTCTCCCCTAAAGAGTTTTTGGAAAAGCTACCTTTGGGCAGCAACACAAACTGCAGGAAGCTACCTCCCCAACTTTTGTTAGCAACTGCTTCTGACGTGTGGATCCCCTGACATTCTTAACAGTTAGGAAAAGGCCTCTCATTTTCTAAAAATAGATTAAAGTAATTTTAGTTCTAATTTCTTGCCTTTTTGATGGAAAACCAGTGAAATTAAGAAACTGAAATCAATGTTTTACTCAAGGCCACAAAGCAACCCAGTAACAGACAGCATCAGAACTCAGGATCTCCCTGTGTCTGAGCTTGCATTTTGTCCCTCCAGGGCGTTCCGCTGTCCCTGCCCCGCTCCTCAGTTCTCACACAAGCGGGACCTGAACAAAGGTACACAGCCACGACATTCTCCCAAGCAGCAGAAATGGAACCAGCAAGCACATGAGGCAAGTAGGAGCTTCCTGAGCAAACATTTGAGATGGCTGGTTTCATGACTCTTCCAAATTACCTAAAGATTTGGGGTAGTTTTATTGGGTTGGGAAATTACAGGGATCTCACCTTCAGAATTCCGAGAAACTCTGCCTGCTCTCTTTCTGCAGAAGAGTGTTAGGATAAAAATGCATTCTCGACTTCACTGATAGAAAATGAAACTTTTAAGACAGGGAGTGAAAGAAATAGTATCATCCTGAATTTGCAGAAAATTAAGCATGTGGTTGACATTCCTATAGAAATATATATTCATTTCAAATAGATATATATTCATTTCTTATTAAAAAGCTTATACACAGGACCATAATTAGTATTTACAAGGTATTTCTGTAAATCATCAGTTTAGACTGGTCTCATCTGAACCAAACACACAGATATATTAACTACTGGATGATGAAAAAAAAAAAAGCAACTTTCCAGTTTCTTTTAACCTTTCCAAGTAGTTTTTTTGATCTTTTTTTAATTATTGGGTTTATAGGTAACCTTAAAGCAGGTGTAGTTCATTTTTAAAACAAAAGATATTTTGAATTGTTTTAAATCCCTGCAGAGTGTTCTCTGCATTTTCATACAATTCAAAATACTAAACTCAGCATTTTAAAATCATTGTTTCATGCCTGCTACTGCAAACGTAAAGAAAAATATATTACAGAAAAAAATTGCATGTGTGATCTAAACTATCACGGAACATCAGATATCAAAAGCACATTGCATGTGGTTTCAAGTATAGATTTTATGGAAAGTCATGAAACAACCCAGTTAAACCTATTTTAGAAGATTTAACTAGAGCAACTTTGTATTTAAATAGAATAAATGTTGTGGAACTGTACCTAGAGGCTGCCACTGAGTTAATTTAGTTGCACAGTACAAAGCACATGCAAATTTCTTTAATTTCCGAGATACAATCCAATAACCTTATGGTACCAGCGAAAAGAGTTGAAGCACGGAGTGTAAGAATATAAACACAAATAGAATGGCTCTGCACTCAAATCAAGGCTCGTGGCAAAATCAAGAGCTAACCAGCAGTGCATTTAACCTGTTCTGAATATGTGGTTAAAAAAAGATTTATTAAAAAACCCCCAACAGTCAGCTCTGAAAGTTATCATTCAGCAATCTCAAAATCCATACAGAAATAGCCTTCCCAGCTGCACTGTGGACTCTGTTGGCAGAGTCAGTACTGCTGGTCTGCAGCTAGAGAAAGAAAAGAAAAGGTCACATGTATAGAATTAGATGCTGGATTATTCATACAGAAATTAGAGAAGGAGAAGAGCATTTCAAAAACTGCCCTAATGCTACCGTCAAGAAACACCAGGAACACGTATGGAATAGCACAGAACCATGATGCATGTCTCCCAAATACTTTGGTTAAGGCTCCTCACTCTTCAAAAGCCCCGTCTCAAAACCACTGACTCTTGGCTGGAGGCAACAAGAAAAAAAAATATTTTAAATCCCTCTGATGTGTCTGAGGAAGTGGCTGAGAAAGCATTACTCTAGGCCTAAAGAAGAAACCCTCCAACTCCCACCCCCAAAGCATTACTTAGTATCTTTGGTTCCTAGGCACCTTCAAGTATAAAACATCCTGAGTCACCAGAGATTTTACAGAAATAAGCAGCATTTTATGGAGTATACAGAACCAGCTCTAGGATTTACATCACCTTTCTAAAGAAAGGAATCCATGAGCAGCACCGAACACAGCCCTCAGTGCAGCCTGCTGAAAGCCATTGTTTAGTATTTACCCGAGTTCTTCTAATTTTTACATCTGCCTCCAAAAGTTCCCCACACATAAAGACTCGTGACATTCCTGCGGTAGGAGAGAAGCCACACAAGAGCATCAAAGTTAGAGAACCGAGTAAGCAACACACCACGACATTCTTTCGGTAAGATTTAAGGGGTTAAAAAAAAAAAAAAAAAAAAAATCTCGGGGGGGAAGAAGGAAAGAGAGTCAAGAGGGGGAAGAGTCGAAAGACGCTGGCTCCTAACGCCGGCAGTTGCTGAAGTGCCCTAGGGACTGCAGAGAGGAGACACTGACAAATCCCTCCGGGATACAGCCCGCGGCCAAGGGGAGCCGGCAAGGGCAGAGCACCACCCGGAGCTCCATCCTTAAGCACCACCGCAGCTCCGCGGCCGACTTTCGGGGAGAAGCAGGGAAAGCAGAGCCTCCCGTTCCCCGTCCAGCCCAAGGAGCCGGCGAGGGGAGCGGCCAGCGCCGGGCGGGCAAACGGCCGCCGCGGGCCACGCGCTGCGCCGGCTCCGCTCCCGCCTGCGCCCGAAACGTGCGCCGGGTTCGCCCCGGTTACAAACCTGCCCAGCCCCGGGGGCTCGCACGGTCCCGTGCCCCGAGCGCCCTCCGGGCCGCCGGGCCCGGCAGCCCCTTCCCCGCGGGGAGGGCCGGGGGGGAACAAAGAGGCGGCGGTGCCGGCGGGAGACGTCGCCCGAAGGGAGCCGCGGCCGCACTTACTTCCTCTGGGCCTTGTCCTTCTTGGCTTTGGTCCGCTTCTTCCGGGCCTGCAGCGCCAGCACTGAGGGAGAGAAGGAGAGAGAGGCGTGAAGGGCGGCGGGCGCTGCGGGGGCCCCTCGGGGCGATGGAGGCCGCGCCGCGCTCACCTTTCCGCTCCATGGCCGCCACCGCCGGCGGCCCCGGGCGCCTGCGCTGCGCCCGCCGGGCTGGGCACGCGCGGCTCGGCCGCCTCCCGGCCCGGGCCCGCCCCGCCCGGCCCCGCCCCGCCCCGAGCGGCTCCGGCTCCGGCTCCGGCTCCGGCAGCGGCGCGGGCGGGGCGCAGGCGCGGCCCCGTGCGGGAGCGGCCCCGAGCCGAACGGCGGCGGGTGCCGGTGGTGCCGGTAGTGCCGCGGGCACGGTGCGGGCTCCGTTTGGCGCCCGCCGCCGGGGGTCGCTCGGGGCCTTTGGGCCCGCCGACCTCCCGCACCCATTCCCGCTGACCTCTCGTACCTGTACCCGCCCCGCTGGCCTCCCGCAGCCGCCTCTCAGCCCGCAAAGGCTGTCACTGAATCCACGTGTAAAATCGTGTGCTCCGAGCACAGTGCAACGCCCTCATCAGACTCAGAGATTCTTACTATTAAATTATTTATTGATTAACGACCACGAAAAAAGCCTTTGCAGTTACTGGGCCGTTCAGGCATTTTGCTGCATGCGTTGAACCTGTGTTTGAGGTGGTTATGGATTCACCTTAGAACTCTTGTAGGTTCTGTTACCTGCAGTTTTTCTCAACATTATTTAATCTGAAAGGAATAAGATGAATGTCTTAACAGATGTGTGAATCTGCTTGTAGGGCTAGAGACTTTTAGATAAGGAAGAAACGGGAGAAGCCATCAGTTTCAGAAAATGTTACTGACACAGACTGCTGCTCAGCCAAGGTCATGCTAAACTCCTGAACTTTGGGAAGAATAACAAAGACTTAATAGGGTTATGAATATTTTCTACTCAGGGTGGTCTTGAAGCTAATTTTAATAATCATGTATTGTGTGTTATACAGGGGGGCACCTATTAAGGTGGACATACAGCAGTCAGATAGGGAAGTCTGTACCTTCCAAGTACCTCAGCTAGTGGGGAAAGGGAGAGGGTGATGAGGCTGGGAAAATTAGAATAAAAAGGAGGCTGGGTCCTCCAACAATCTGAGGGACCCCAGGGAGAAAAGCCCCATGGCCTCTCCCTTCGTTCATGAATAAAGTTACAGGACTCCTCTGTCTCCTTTTTGGACATAAACCTCTGGCTACATGAATTTTTTTGCACAAACTCCCCAAAACTACTTGGAGATCTGTCACAAGCACATTACATATTCTATCAGGGTCTGTCTGGGATTCTGATCCCCTAGTCCTGTCAGGGAGCCACAGAAGGAATCACAGCCATCAGCTGGGACCAGAGCTAGAGCTGTGTCTGGTGTCATTTTAATTTCTAGGACATTTTAAAACATTCTCAAGACCTGGACTCTTTGGCACTAGATTATGGATATCTTCATGGAAAGGCAAGTATGAGTGCATGCATCTTTGGAAGACAGAAAAATCCTTTTCGTATATTGCAATTGTCGCTGTATTCTACAAGCATCAGATGTTTAGGACAGCTGCCTGTTCTGCAAAGAGTTCTATGTGAGAAACTAACACAAGATTTTGTGATAACACAACAGAGGGGCAAATTTCAGCCTTTGCTGAAAAAGTGATCAAGGTGAAGTTGAGCTGAAAGACCTCAAGTGCGGTAGAGTCCCCCCTGCAAGCATTGCACAGCAACGTCCTACCTCAAAGAAAACACAACATTAACAGAGCAGAGATGATTACAATCTCAAATCATAGGTATCCTGTCTGTCATCCCACATCTGCACAGAGTGGCTCATGCTGTTGGCTCTGGAAAGGCGTGTGCTCACACCTGACAGCCCGTTCTGTTCCCTACGGGTTTCTTCACGTGGGGATGACAAAGCCATGGCTGGGCTTGGAAAGCCACAGTGAAGCACACGTGCAGGCTGGCATTGTATTCCCTTGAGCAGTAGCTGCCACCAGTCTGAACAAGGACATCCCTCCCCTCCAAGTTCTGCTACAAAAACAAGAGAAAAAAAACTACTGAGCATCTTCCCCCTTGCCATATTTCTTCCATACTTTACTAATATGGGGTAGAAAACACAGTGGGAATAGCACCATCAAGGGGTTGTTGAGCCAGGCCTAAGCCAAGATAGACTCATCTTTCCACAACCAGCTTGGCACTGTTTTTAAGAGCAGAATAAATGTCCCCAGACTCTGCTCTTTCCTAAGTGGTTTATCTGGTCCTTCCTCCAAGCTTCCCAATGCAGAGTGACACACTGCCATGTATGGCTCCAAGAGCTGCTCCTGCCACGCTCTACATGACACCTGAGGATCCTCAGCTGCTTTATGTCTTCTGCAGCTACTTCTGTACAAGAGTACAGAAGTATGTCAATAAAGCATATGAATAAAATCACAACAGGGATATGAGCAGGGGATATGGAGTAAAACCACAACAATTTGCAGACTGCACCATCAGCAATGATAATGTGCATGTCTGGGGATCTGTATCTTCTAGTTCAGTGCAGTGGGAGAGCAGCCTGGGTTTCTGCAGCAAGCGCTGCCAGGAAAGCTTTGTGGAGTCCCACCAGCTGGGAAGAACATTAGAACATTGCTGCATGCAAAACAACTGCAGCTGTTGCAACAACGTCAGGTAAGAACTTCGGGCTGCCAATAAAAATTATAGACAGGCCTTTAAACTCCGACTTCTGTGGGTTTTTAGAGGTAGAGATGGAATATTTGGCTATAAAGCAGGTGCTTTGTCACTTCACAGGCCACGTCCAGGGATTTGTGCTTGGCTGAACACAGAAGCCTTGTGTCTGTATGTGGGAACAATGTTATGGCACTGCACACCTGTAAGGGAAAAGGATCAGGACTGACTGGACTTGCTGTCAGCAGGATATTTGTTTTGCAACTTGAATACCCGTAACTTGCATGCTGACATTCTGACGTCTGATTTGTCCCCTGGTGCTAAACTCTGCAGTCATTGTGGTAGGAAGGGAAGATTTGGAACTTTGCTGAACAAGATGAAAAAAAACCCGCACGTTTTCAGTGGAGACCTTCCATAGTGCCAATAGCTAGGAATCCATCTCATCTTAAATCAAGGCTGCCATAGGAGAGCCAATAGAATCTGGAAGTGAGGGCTATGCTTTTCATGGGTTTTACATTACTCGTTTTGAACAGAGCTGAGAGGAGCTTGGCGGGAAGCCACTGTCCAGAACAATGTAGGGAAGCATATGTGGTTTGAGAATTACTCAATACCATTTGGGCCTTCAGTTTTTCCTGTCTTTCAGCCCAAAAAGTTCCAGGATTCAGTTTCCTCTGCAGTAAGAGACTCTACGCAGTAACGTTCACTAAAATCCTTTACCATTACACTTTTTGCACTGCAGTACTGTGGCTTCCATCTAGAAACTGCCTGGAAGCAATCAAAATTTAAATGGCAAAAAATGAAAATAATATTCAAAGAACCCAGTTGAAAACACTACTGATAATTTAATACTAATATTAATATTTCAATTAGCCATCACATCATTGCTACAATTTAACAGCCAGGAGGAACAGAATGCAGAGGAGCCACTTTGCTGTTGCTGCACACCCAGAAACCACAAAATGCCCAGCAGCAAAACTCAGAGCTGTTCACATGTTAACAGATTTAGCCCAGAGCACAGGATCAGTACACAAAGGATCCATCATTTCAGTTCAAGCTTTGACCTAAAATAGGGTCTGAATTCTATATACTCACAGTGCTGGCCATCCATCAAAAATAATTTACCTGCAGCTCTTCACACAAGGCAATTTGTGCCAGGACAGAATTCTTCAGACAGGATATGGTGAAGCCCTGTGATGTGTATTGCTGGTGCAGTTAAATGCTTCTGCTTTCAGCAGAAACCTAGGTCACATTTTTATACTGATACTACTGCATCAAACTCCGTGGCTGATCTCCAGACAATATAACCAAGGAGAATTCAAAGGAGGATCTGCCCAGCCCCATATCCTCAACTCCATGACAGTATTTGAGTTACTGGCAGGATAATTTAACATGAAGCCTTAAATGTCAAGCCAAATATTCCACCTTCTGCTGTTCAGCTAGACTTCAGCAAACTGTTTTGCAGTAGATTCTACCTCGCCTAACTTTTTCTGCCTGTCCAAAGCAGTCAGCACAGCATCATAAAGAGTAAGAAAGAACCTTTTTTGATAATACAGCTGTCAAAAAAAACCTCCACCCCAGCATTTGCAAACTGCAGACAGCATTCTCCTTACAGTTCTATGAAGAATGCACATAGGGAAATATCACTAAGGATATAAAATAGATTCATTCTCTACCTGAATGATGCCAGTCAAAATATTATTGATGCACTAAGTGTCAAGGCTTCCATGTAATTTTTCTCAGTTTTAGGGTCTGAGGTGTCCAGAGAACCATTAGGGGACAATGTTTGGTTAAAATTAGGAAGCTGAATGAGCCTAGATCTGACAGAAGATGGAACTGCGTGAGATGTTCCTACAAAGATTTGCCTTAAACCACACATCCTTCTCTTCCCCTCACCCTCAGTCTGTGCAGTATGAGACAGTGGATTTTCATTCATATATATCATTCACATATGTAATTAACTTCTACTGTTTCTGAGTAAATACCTAAAGTTTTCAAAATCCTGTCTGAAAATTTCAGAGTCCTGCCATTGTCTTCAATTCATCAAGAGGCACAAGAAGATTTTAACGTGCAGCACAAAAACATGACACTTTATAATGAGCTGCCAGAAAGACTGAAAAAAAGACAGAGAAGAAACTGCCAAGTTACCTGACAGGCCAGAGCTCAACATATTATGACAATGAGAAAGGCCTTCTCTCATGTAAACAACATTTTAATAAGTTAGCTTCTGAACAAACTAGAGACATAAACCCATCAAGCATTAAGTCATGGCAAGAAACTGCGTGTGGAAGGCAGTGGAGAAGATCAGGGCCCAGTTCATGATTCACAGTGACATCCTGAGGGTGAATGTGAAGCTGCCTGCACTGGTTCCTTATGCAGGAGACGCCCCCACGAGCCTCCAGCCATCTCCTCTGCACAGGACTCTGTGCTACAGGAGCTGTGCCAGCTCCCATCCTCAGGGGTACAAAGCAAACTTGACTGACTTGGTGAAATTCTCACCACGGAGCAGCTGCAGGAGTGGAACAACAATAAACTGAGACTCTGCATTCTCACCTAAATAACATCTGCCTGTTAGATGAAAAAGACAGGATGTCTTGCCAATATTTTGAAGCAGCAGTGAACAAAACTTCCAAGTCCTGCAGAAACATTTCATGGTACAAAATAAACCTCATGCAGATTTGATGTGAAGTCTCAAATATAATATCTGTCATCAAGCAGCAGAAAGCAGAAAGGAATTAATTTATATTTGGCAAAAGTAACCTGGTCAGCCAAACTCCTAAAAGCCCCAGAAAGTAAAAATCTGTTTCTAAAATCAAATACATTTGGTATCCTCGGTTACTGTTTTCAAGTAAAATTTTGCTGCTGAAAACCTGATAATGTTCATGAAAATTCCAGCTCAGAACCTGGTAAAGCCAGGCCAGTTAGTGGCAAAAGCCAATGATGTTCTATGTCATGGGCTCTTGCTAATTAGAAATTAAAGAACCAGAACATCTGTTCAGTTAGGCCACCTGTAAGCGGAATGGTTATGCCTGTGAATATCTAACAGACCTGATTTTACAAGGTGGGTTTTAAAGACCATGCTATTTTGTTTAGAGGAAAATGCTGCTGTTTATCTTTTGAGTAGCGTCCTGCCCTTGAAATGATACCATGTAATATCTGATTCCAGGAAAGTTACTTTCCTGCAAATATGCAAATAAATTGTAATGACTCAAGGAACTTCCAAGCTTAAAGCTCCCACATAACCTGACGACATTAGAAGGAACAGAAACCCACACAGGAGATAGATTATGAAAACCATGATGTACCAAAGGGAAGCTTGAGTCTTTTCCTCTCTGTTTATCTTGAGAAATCTAAAACACACCAACATTTTGATCCCTCAAGATCCAATCCTTGAACCAGCACAAAAACAGCCAGTTTAGGACAGGGAAAGTCTTCAGTGTGATCTTCCTGAACCTTCCACGGGAGAAGCGGAACAGATAAAGAATTCCTTTTACAACCTCTGTCTCTGCAGTGCTTTTGCGTGACCTCATGCGACCACCACGGTTTGCTGTGTTTGCTCCCTGCACAGGTTATCCCAGAGCTGGCACACACCGTCAGTGCCAGGTAGGCACCTCTGTGCCCTGGCATTCCACTCAGATGAATCACAAATACTCCGTGTGCTGCTCACATGATAGCCTGCCACTGGAGAAGCCCAGAGCACTGGATACATCACTTCCTTGACCTAATTAACACTGGAGAAAAAGAGGGGATGGTATTTTGATCCCTCCTGTTCTGACCTAGAAGAAAACCAGGTAAACATTGCATCTGGGAAGCAAAAATAAACAAACCTATCCCACCTCCCCAAAACCAGACAAATGTTTCCTGCATTACTTTATTTAGTAAGTGGGTTAAATCAGGACTTGACCTACATGATTTATTTCCCATGCATGTGTTTGAATCAGAATTTCCAGTAGCTGAACTGACTAACCCCACCGCCCAGTGCTCCTTCTTCCCCCTTTTAATTCCCTGGCAATGCTGGTGATTTTTTTATTTTTATTTGTTTTTAATTTACAAACCAAATATGAGTGAGGCTTCTGGCATCCTTGAACTGTGAACAGTGACTGTGGGGACGCCCATTCACATTATAGATGTGTGTCCCTCCCCATAATTTCACTGTCAAGCGTGGCTCTGCTGACAAGTGGATACAAAATGGGGAACAGAGAAAACGCATGAAACAGGGAAGTGGCAAAGAAACAGGGAAAAGATCACGAGGAAGCAAGGCAGACATTTTTCTTAAACAACGAGCTGGAGGAAGAAATAAAAGAGATTTTATCATTAAACATCGAGTGCAATGATAAAGTTTCCAGTAATATTAGCAAAATTTTCCCTTTGAATTCTGGGCAAAACGTATTTTATTGCATCACGCAATTTTGGGTGGACAGACTCTTAACTCTGCATCACGTGTCCTAAATATACACAATTCAACCCTTACCATCAAGTGATTTTGTTTCTCTGACTCCAGAATTTCATCCAATCTCCCTCTTACACTTTTCAATATATAAAAAGACAGTGGTGGAACAGAAGGCTTTTGCACAATGTAAAGGATCTCACTATTATAGAAAGTAACCTTGTCACCAAGTCTTCATGGTTACTGAAACTAGAAAACACAACGGCAACTCAAACTACAGCTCTGTTTGCCTGCAGTTATCACCAGAAAATTCCTTTACAGCAGTGTAAGTTGGACAAGACGCGTAGTTTCAGGCTTCAGTACCACACATGGCTAAGCTGATGAAAGAGCTGGTTATCCAGAAAAAGAAGGCTGGCTCCCCTGCTTTCCTTTCCCTGTGTGGTCCTGTCCCTTTTGGCAGCAGCAGGCTGATAGATTAGCTCACCACACCTTGGAGAACCTCACCCAGTGGCTCAGTCGGGAGTCTCAAGCCCCGTCACGGTCTCAAAACAACAGTTTAAGTTTCAGTACACACTGAAACAAAGCCCAAATAAAGGATGAATAAGAGATTCTATGTTTACTCTCACAGGAGGACTTAGCAGAGCAGACAAAGTCATAACCATTGAGAGTCCAGACTGAATCCAGAGATTCAGAAAGAAAACTGCAATATTCGTAGTCAAACCAAACTAAACCAAAGAAACAAACCCACCATCACTGAGACCTGTTTCCTCTGATACCACAGCAGGGACTCCAGCGTTATATTTATTATCTTGTACACATACACATGCCCCAGTCACTCCAAACAGAGAGAGCAAGGTGTGTCTGACATCTTTGAGCACAATCACCTTTTTCAAGGCAAAGTCATACAACAAGCAAAACTAACAGGAAGCAAAAGAATCTGTGAATTAAAGGTGTTAAGAACCCTAACACACCAAGAAGTATTCACTTTATCAGTGCAAGCAGTGGTAACTTTTAAGTGTTTACTCCCGTGGGCTTCAATGACTTGCAGCACCATAGGACAGGGTGCCACTTTGTATAGGAAAAAAGAAGGGTTTTGATACGGGAAGCCAAATGTTTTAAAAGCAAGCTTCCATAACCCGTTCAGAATGTGTCTGTCTTGCACTGAATTGCTAACAATTCACCTTTCTAAAGCTTGAGATCAAAAGCTAAGTGGTTGTGAACACAAATAAATCCGTAACATTAATTATTTGCTGTGATATTTTGTACTTACTACCTGCTGAAGACACCATGGGTTCCATTCCAAAATTCGCTTAAACTACTGCACTTAATGACTTGAGACTTATGCATGCATTTGAAAGCAAACACATCTGTATCTTTGATATTGCAAGGCCTCTTGAGAAGTATTGAGAAGCAGCTTATTCTCAAAAACCACACAGAACGATCAGGACGCTGGGAAATCTGTGCAGCGGGAGCTTAGCTCTCCCCAACACCCCTGACTCGACACCCCTGGAAGGGAACAAAACATCCTTTGGAAAGTTTACAGGAACAATTCATACCAGCTTGCAAAGCTTCAGGAGCACTAAAGCTGAGATACACCGGGACAGGCTGTTACTCACGCTGTGCTGCCCTAGCTAAGCTTTCTTATATATATATAAACATATATATAAACATATATATATATATATATGTATATGTATATATGTATTTTTTTTTTCCGCTGCCAGAGCAGCCCAAGGAGGAGCGAGGCGCTCGCTGAGGGGAAGGCGGGACGCGCTCGGGCCCCGCCGCCCTCAGCGCCGCTCTCGCGAGACGCCGCCGCGCGGGCTCCATATTGGGGCATCGGTGCCCTGGGCCCGGAGCTCTCGCGAGCGCGGCCCCGAGCAGGCGCCGGGCTGTGCCGCCCGCGGGGACCGGGCTCCGCGCTCGGGCTGTGCGCGGACAGCGGGGTCGGTGCCCGCGGCAAGCGCCCGGGGCTGTGCGGGGGTGTACGGGGTCGGGGCTCGGGTGCGCCGCCCGGGCTCTGCGGCTCGGGGCGGGGCGTGAGGGGCGGAGGCGGTGGCTGCGGCGTCGCCTGCGCCGTCCCACCTGCGGCGGGAGCGTGTCCCCGCCCCGCACGCCGGCGCCCCCGCCTCGCTCGCCGCTGGCCGCACGACCACCGGGCGCGCCTCACGGGGTCATCCCGCCCCTCGTGGCACAGCCCGGGGAGGAAGAGAAAGGAGGGAGAGCGGCGGGGGAAGGCGGTGACAGGGCAGCGCTCGGCTTCGCCCCCCCGTGCCTGTGGGAGGGGGGGGCAGCGGCGGCGCGGGGCGGGGCGTGAGGGGCCGGCGGCGGCTGCGGGGGCGTCGCTGCTGGGGGCTGCCCCCGCCCGGGAGCGCTGAGGGGAGGGAGCGAAAGAAGGAAGGAAGGAAGGAAGGAAGAAGTCGCTGCTGCTGCAGCAGCTGCAGGAGGAGGAGAAGTAGGTAGTGGCGGCGGCGGTGCTGTTGCAGCCGCGGGCAGAGCCTCCCCCTCCCGCCGGGCCGGGCGGGGCGGGCTCCGCAACCGAGATGTCTCAGGAGCGGCCCAAGTTCTACCGGCAGGAGCTGAACAAGACGGTGTGGGAGGTGCCCGAGCGCTACCAGAACCTCTCCCCGGTCGGCTCCGGGGCCTACGGCTCCGTCTGGTGAGTGCCGGGAGGGGACGGGGCAGTGCGGGGGAGGTCGCGTTAGGTCGCTGCCCCGCCCCGCGGCCCCTCTGCCCTGCAGGGACCCGCGGCAGGATCCGTGCGGGGTGGGCACCGCGGCCAGCGGGGCTCCTCTGTGCCCCGGGGATTCCTGTCCCCCAGTTCTTCACCAGCCTCCTGCAAGAGACATTTTTCTTCCCTGCTTTACGCGCTGTGCTGCCGGGAAGCCGCAGTCTCGTCTTTGGAATGCGTCGGGGATTGCACCACATGGCAGGTGGCTCTGAAGCATTTTTGCAGGGGAAGATAATAATGTGTCGTTCCCGGCCTCCCTCCGCCCCGAATGATCTCATATGGACATATTTCATTGTGATTTCTTGCAGTTAGTAGGTGGGGAGTGCAGAGGGATGGAGCCTGGTAAAGCCCCCCCATAGCTTTGCGGAGCTGAGTGCTTGGCAGCTCTCGTCCCAGATTCTTTTTGGACCTGAAGGATAGATAATATTTGAGGCAATTGTATTTTTATCTGGAACTTGTTGATAGGCAAGAAGTAGAGAGAATGCTGTGAGGGCTGTTTTTGTATCCCTGAGTTGTTACAGTGGATTTACAAGCACGGATGTTTTCTTGGCAATAATAGATGAATACAGGAAGAATCGTTTTATTGCTATAAAATTACTGCAGTATGTGCTCCCTGGGAGAGTAAAGTCCTGATACGAGACCTGCAGAAATACAGGGAGCTTGAAGAGATAATTTTTAATACTTGCCTAGTAGGAACAAACCAGGCTACGTGCGTGAGATACAATACGTCCTTAATTTGTAGCTTCTCTGCTGAGGTGCGGTGGATCATTACACATAAATGGAGCTGCATGCTTTGCTTAAGCTTAAAGACAAGGTAGTGTTTGAATCAGTTTGCCTCTAGACTTTAGCAGTCATTCAGTGGAGTGTTCACCAATTACTGCTGCCTTTGATTAAGGAACATCTTCCACATGAGCATTCTGGATTTTATTCTGTGTTCTTTGGTTCTGTCAAAGTGTGAGCAGAATTTTGAAATATGGGTGCACAATTACCAAGCTGCTTTGCTGTTGTGTTCGAGCAGGCATGCATGTTTTTATTAACATAGTATGCAAATTTACATTATGGATATCAATTTTATTATAAGGAGGGGCGCATGCTGCGTTCTGCTAGTGAAGAAAAGAAGTTGCTTTGCATGTGCTGTAGTTTCAATGAAATACCCAGCTGTTCTTAACCTGTTATAAAATTGTTGGTAAGTTGAGCTTAAATAACATGCATTTTTAAAAATGCTGTGATTGAAGTGTGCAGAGGCTTTCATTTCATAAAAGTACACCAGTCTAGTCAATTTTGTAGCAAGAATAACCAGTATACTTGCTGAGGTGTGTTTTTGTTTTTCTTTTTTTAAATATAATTATAGAATGATTTTGATTGGAAGGGAATAGACAGGTTTCTTTTGGTGAAAGAAGGACCTTGTTGACACAGCTGATAAATACCTCTGTAAGTGTCACAGAGTTATGCAACTCCTGAAATGTAATGGGAAATTAATTTGCTTGGTGCCTTGTCCTTTGTATTTTAAGGTTGATCCTACATCATGTATCCCACTCCTATTTTCTTTTCCCCCTCCCTACAATCTCCACTGTACATGTAATACTTGCAAAGTTTGTTTTCAACCAGTAACTAAAGAGTTTGCATCATGAATTTCCTGTTTTGCTGTGTCAAAACTTTCAAAGATTGTGCAACTTTGTTCAGGCCAAGCGAAACAATTTTGTATTGGAAGCAATTTCAGACATGTGGCACAGTGTCTTTTTACAGTCCATGTTAATGGCTTCCTGTATGTTCTTCTAAAAATAGTTTTCAGAAGAGATAGAGTGATATGGAAAATATGTCAGAATTGAAGAATTCAAGAAAACAAAAAAACCTTTGCATATTTATGGAAGTCTATTAAGCTGTGAGTGGTGATAGGTATTACTTAGGGTATTCCTGCAAGGACTTGTTCTGCTCTCTGTCCCTTCAGAGGTTTTTCTCTCCAGTAAAAAGCTACCTAGTTGCATTTGGAGTTTGCTGTATGCCTGCTGGGATAGTACACAGTGGTGTTTTAACAATCCCTAAAATGGTAAATATATTTTCATGTATGTTCACTGCGTTAATATATTCAAATGTAATCAAATGCTCTGTTGTTTAAGTTGTCAAAACGATGCATTTGAAAATGAGGAATCTCCAGAAAGTGGAGGGGAAAATGAATAAAAAAGAAGGCATTAAGCTGCCAGATGAGTCACTTAGACTATGGAGCTATTGTAGGCTGCTTTGAATGTGCTGTGAGAATGCCTTGGAACTCCCTAATCCACAAACCTGACTGTTGAGGAGTCACTGGCTGGAGGGAGAGGCATTTTCTGCAGGCAGCCTGAGACACTGCCTGCACTGAGAGCAAATATTGCAGTGTTTTCTGGAGGGTGATGTGCAGTGTTGGAAGAATGAGGCTCGGGCATTTTTCAGGATCCATTTTTTAAAACCTGGAAGTGTTGGAGATACAAATAGCGATTGAGTTCCAAAGCTTTGAGGAAAATCTACACATATCCTCAGGTTGATTCTTCCTAAGTCACAATTGCTGTGGCATCTATTGTATGAAATGCTGTTTCATTCATTCGTGCAACATTTTGTGTATTTATACAACACAGTCTTTTGCATGCTTTTGTAACCAGGTCTGCATTAAAAAAAAAAAAGAAAAAGGTTCCTGATAGATGCATTTGGAATATTTCATGTAAGGAGGAGAGGGGCCTAGACAATTCAACATCTTGCAGTGGGAAGTTGCAGAACAGAGATGGGATTGATTGGTGACTCACTTCAGTTGGAGGATTGCTTCATTTCTTGCGTGTGCTGGAGGGAAGTCTGGACTCCTGGCATCAGTTCAGCCAGCTCTGAGCTAAGCAAAATGGTGTTTTCACAGTTTTTGCCATCAATTTCTAAAAGGCTGTGAAGTACATTCAGTATATTCTTGGTTTACTTGTTATATTTTTAGCAGCTGTTCTTTGTTGTATTGATGCCTTTGTAAAATAGGGGACTTGGTTTAATTGCTTTGCAGGCTATCTCTATTGCCTTATTTAATTTGGAAAGGATTGAACAGCCAAGACTTACTCTTCCTCAAAATCTTGCATAAGATTTTTTTTTTTTTTTTTGGTAGACTGTCAGGTGATACACCCCTCCAGAACCTGTGATTTCTTCCAGTTTCAACCCACAGTTGCACTAACACTGGAGTCTGAATTTCTTGGATTCCCAAGAGAATTCCCAGTGAAACATTAGAGATTTGAGAAATTTTAAGACATTAGATTCCAGAGGAAATTAAATAACCCTAAATGTCACCTTTGTAGAAACAGCTCATTCGTGGATTTTTTTCTAATCCTTTATCAAAGTGTGCCAGTGCCTCCAAATCCTGGTGTGCTTGGAGGGACAGGCGCCTGCTCCTCCAGCAAGGTGTGGTGGATCTGTGAGGAGTGGTAGGAGCAGAGCTGTAAAAGTGAGTGGGATGAAGCAGCCACACAGGAAGGATTGGCAGAAGATGTGTGAGGAAGGGGGAGTTGAGTAGGAGAAGGGCAGACACAGAAAAGCTGTGAGCTGAGCTCTGAAAGTGCTGGCAAGGAGTTTGGACTGTAGGGGAACTTGGTATATTAGGAAGGGAAATTAGTGAGAGCACATCTCTCCTGTAGGGAAATATTTATTGCTCCTTTCTTAGGAGCAGAAGCTAATCTAGCACAGGAGAATATTTGCAACTTTTATGGTGTGTTGGGAGGGTGACGACCGAAGTGCAGGTACAGAAGTGACTGCAGTCAGTAATAAACTGTCAGGTGTTTTTCTGAGTGATTAAGAGTGCATAAATTAACTTCAGAGGTAGCACTAAGGAGATTCAGTTAGCTTGGGTTATTTGCAGAGGCACTAGCAATGAGCAGCATATATTTAGCAAAATAGCCTTTGCACAGAAATTAACATTCTGATTATCTAATATTTAAATAAATTGTGCTCATAGGTAACTTTGTGCATACTGTATTTCCTCAGTCTGCTTCAAATGTTACTGTCAGTGGGTAGGTTCTCTAAAATAATTGTTTTCTTCTACCTCCTGGATTCAATTCAGGTTAGATCAGAATTGTAATTTTAGCTCGCTTAGGGTGAGGTGGATGCAGTTCATTTGCCATAGCACAGTGCTGTATAAGAGGTTAAAAACAAGTGTGATAAATTCTAAATTTGTGCTGATCTTGTTTTTAAAATGGATTTAAAACTGTGGATCATGCAATTTTTTTCCTAATTGGGCTTCTTTAGCTGGAATATGATCAGTGTAATGCAGCTGTTTTAAGTCTGTGATGAAAGGCAGCTTAGTGTTCTTTAAAATGTTCTCCAGCTGACAGCTGTTCTGTAGCTCTGCAGGAACCATTAGCCAATTATCTGTATTGGCAGAAAATTACTCAGCATGATTTTATCTGTGGGGAAATAGTCTTTAGGCCTCAAATATGACCAGACTTTGTGTTCTGACTTTAAGTCTAGATTGTGAATGTGCAGTTATATAGAATTTTCTTTCCTGGGCTTGTGCATTGTGCTGTTTAACCAGTACTGCTGTCTGCAATTCCCTTGGAGGTTGTACAGCTACTACAACAGCACAGTGACTTGATATGACCCCCAAAAAATGTAATTTAAAAACAAAAAGTGAAATTGAATTTCATCTGAATCCTGAAATAGCTCACCTTATGTCCGGTGGCTCTGAAATCTCAAAATCTTGGAAACCAAAAGATAAATTTGACTCTGAAGCTGTGCAGATTTGAGATGCAGGGGAGCCTCTTCTTTGCAAGATGAAAGAGTTGCTGGTATTTGCTGCATTTTGTACCTGAAATGTTTTAAGATCCATGACTAATTTATAACAGCATGTGCTGAATGATGATAACTACTCTTATTTTTGCTCTAAGTCCTAGGAAACACCTTACGTGTCAGTAAAATGCTGGCAAGTAATTTCAGGCTGAACTAGGGATATTTGTGTATTGCAAGATGGTGAATTTTACCCGAGGCCGGAAAAAAAAAAAAAAGAATTCTAAATTTCATGAACTGTTGCTGCTTAAATATTGATTTTTTTTTTTAATTTTTTTTTTCTAGCGATGTGTGAAAACTTGAAAATGTGAAATCAAGGTTAAAAAACGAGTGCTTGATGGCTTCTTTTGTCTGCCAGGCTGAGGTGTAAATGATAACTTGTGTGTGGAGGTAGTTGCTAATGGGTGTTTTTTGAGCCAGTGTGATCCAGCCAGAGTAACTCAGCTCTGGCAGGCTGCTGCTCCTGTGACCTGGTGTACTCCTGTGTGTTTTCCAGAGCTCTTTCCACTGTCTGGATGCCCTTTATAGAAAGGGAGATGCTCTTCTTCCACTGCACAGAGCGTTTTTCCATTCCCTGCCAGGGCCTGCGGGAAGGGTCACTGCTCACAGAAGGGTGCTGGTGTTGTGTTTTCTATTTCTCATAAACTTCACTTACCAAATGCCTTGGAAACTGGGCAATTTTAAGATAAGGAGTCTTTTTGCAGGCTAATTCTTGGTGGTTGCTTAAAAAGTAAATGACAGCTGCATTTATTTCAAATAGCTCGTTTGTGGGGTGGGTGTTGTGGTTTGCATATGCAGTTGTGGGTTTATTCTAGGACTGCTCTTGTGATTGGTTTTGAGCTTTGTTAGTTGAGCTTTATATTTCACACTTTACCTTTATGAATATGTAGCGTTCCTTTTTGCTTGATGTTTATCAAGAACTAGTGCATACTCACTTTTAAATGGAATGAGGAGTTCACCTGAATCATAAATACAGCAGGAAGATCAACCTGTATTGTCCTTGTATGACTCTTTATGCTCCATACTTTCCCCATATTTTTTGTCTTGAGTCAAGTGTTGATTTCACATCCTCTTTTTCTCCTCCTCCTTCCTTTTGGACAGACCAGAGCTTTATAAGTTGCATGAGGAATTACTTAAAATATAATTTTACTGTACTATATATATATGTGTGTGTGTGTATATATATACTTACTGAGTAGGATTAAATAAGTTCTCATGGATTCTTAAGAAAAAATACTATTTGTATGTCCAAGGTTTCTGCTAAAGGGACAAGATTTGGCTATTTATTCACATTCTCTTTTGCATAACAGAACTCTTGGTGATTGGATGGGATTTCTCAAAGAAATTTAATTTCAGCTTCACTTACCATTAACAACAGTCATAACTGGTTTTATTAGGCACAAGTCTTGGATTTTTGTATTGATTTAAACCATGAAAGTAGTATTTTGAGCATAGCATTTTGTGATTGAGTGTGGTGTTTGGAAGTATGTTTAGGAGCAGTGATGGTATTTACAAGTACTCTTCTCTCCAGAGTTTTAGTGCATAATTATATTTAAGAGCACTTCAGGCAGCAAAGTCATAAACATTTATCTTTTATACTGCAAGATTCCCCTTTACTGTGTGGAAAAGGTTCACCTTTTAAACATTTTCTGCAGAAACCAACAGTTGTGTAAAAATGTGGGGATTTTGGGTGGCGTGCAGGTTATGGACCAGCACACCTAGAAATCATTTCCATTGGAGAAATGGTGTTGCCTGTAACTCAGTGAGTAAGTGTGGATTTGAAGGCATTCATTAAAAGTTCATTTTGATGGTTTGGTTGCTCCCTGCTGCAGTTCTGCCTTTGACACAAAGACTGGTTTGCGAGTGGCGGTGAAGAAGCTGTCCCGGCCCTTCCAGTCCATCATCCACGCCAAGAGGACCTACCGGGAGCTGCGGCTGCTCAAGCACATGAAACATGAAAATGTGAGTGCAGGGAGACGGTATGAAATGCTTTGCTGAAGCTGGACTGAGCATCCATCAGGATTGCTTTGAAATATCTTGGTGCATGTGTTTCTTTCCTAATGCTGAATGCAAAGCTTGCAGTAGTCCAAGGTATTTGAGCTGTAGAATGTCATGCACAGTAATAAAACCAACCCCAAAAAACCCCACAATAACCAATTTTATGTAAAAAAAATCTTAATATTTTCTAGAAAAATCTCAAAATTACTATTTAGCAAGTTCTTCAGGATTTAAGCCACAGGTTGTGTCACATTCTCCTGGTTACTTGTTGTAGTAAACTGCAGTTTTTGTTATGTTAAGCATTTATTTAAAGAAAGAAAATCCCAAAGTTTGTTTTTAGTGTCTTCTGAAGGATTTTTAATAATTTCTTTTTTGGCTTGCTTGTGTCAGAAAGTTATGAGGCAGACATTCATTAGATTCCTGTGGGTAAAATAGGAAGGAAAAAAAGGGGTGGTGATGAAGGGGTGGAAATTAGATGGCTGTTGATACAAGGCATCCACTTAAATCATCATCAAGGAAACAAACTAGAATGTGGCAAATGTGATATTGAACTGGTTTTTGATAAAGCTTCCATTTGGTACAGTAGACAGTTGCCTGACCAGTTTCCTCTGTGTGTGACATTAACATGCCAACATATTGATACTGCATGATGTTTGGAGCAAATTCTGTGTGCAGTGGAGCAGAAATTCTCATAACCAGCTCTTGGCAGAGCTGTCAAGAAGGAAAGAAGGCTCTTGGTTTCTTTTGTCTCAACGAACTCTGGCTTGGCAGAAGGGAAATACTCTTTGGACATGAGCTGAGCAAAGCCAGGATGGTTACCTAGCACAAAAAGCCAGCAAGCATAGGCTGATTGTAAGGATCTCCTTGGCTGATCTGGTCAGAACTTCTGCTGTGGCAGGAATGGTGGTGTGGTGTGGTTTCTGACCACTGCAGTCAGCAGCTGGTATCCCATAAATCATCTTGATGTTTTTAGTGTGGCTCACATCCCTGGAACTTGTGTTGCATGTGTGCATTACCGTCAATAATTCCTCCTGTGTGATACCACTGTCTCAGCAGTAGAGGTAACTTCTGATCCTGCCTAATATCCATAGAAATATCAAATGCTGAGGATTGGAAGTCCTTAAGATAATCCAGTTCTATCCCCTGCCATGGCAGGGATACCTTCCACTGGACCAGGTTGCTTCCAGTCCCATCCAGCCTGGCCTGGGACACTTCCAGGCCTGGGGCAGCCACAGCTGCTCTGGGAGTCCATTCCAGGGCCTCTCCACCCTCGCAGGGGAGAATTTCTTCCTAATATCTGGTGTAAATCTACCCTTTCTCAGTGGAAGGCCATTGCCCCTTGTCCTATCATAACATGCCCTTGTAAAAAACCCAGTAGTACTCGGGAGTTTCTTTTTGGACCTTTTCTCTTACCAGAGATATTCTTTAAACAAGAAAGCTTTATCTATTGACACACACACACACAAAAAGCTAATAAGGTTAAACAATGAAAATTAGTTTGTGTCTACAACTGCCTGAGATTCATTAGTATTTTTTGTTTGGCATTGCAAAGAGCCTATGTATCTTTAAAGTATAAAAGGAAGTTAAGTCATTTTTACAGATATATATATATTATATATATTTTTCATCATACCTTCATTTATCTGTGGGAAGTTTATCTAAGTTGTGATTTAAAAATCCTGCAGATGCAGAGATGATCAGAGCTGGTTCAGGCAGGCATATTAGTTCTTGACTACTCAGATCTCAGTTTTGAAAAAGAAAACATTTGGTTTTATGTGGCACAGAACACACCAGCAAATGTGGAAGAAGTGGTGGTTTGAGGGCCTTAGACATAAGGTGTTTTTTATAACCTGTATCTAGTTCATGATGATTTGAGCAAGTAAATGGAGCTGCAGAGCTCTCACGTGTGTCTGCATCGGGTTTTCAAGTTCCAGGAGGCCTCGTTATCTTGCATAAAGCACAACACCGAACAGATGGAAATGAAACATCTACTGCAATAAATACTTCAGTGCCACAAAGGCTCTTAGTAACTGTATCATAGTATGCTATAAATATATTTCACAGCTTTTCTCTTCACTGTTTTCTTTTTAGGTGATTGGCTTGTTGGACGTGTTCACCCCTGCCAAATCACTAGAAGAATTCAATGATGTGTAGGTAACTTCTCTGAAGATTGCAACAAAATGTCTTTTGTATCTCTTTATGCCTCCCCGGTTATGACAGAAGTATTTTTCTCTTTGTCTGCCATCACTCACAAATAATGCTGAATTCCAGCACAAAGCTATAGCATATCCCAAGCTATTGGACTTGTCAGGATTGTTCACTTGCTGTAGTTTACTGCCCAGTGCTGTTGGGAACACTGTACTAATTTGCAACATTATTTAAAGTGTCACGATCTATGTTTCATTGAACAACGTGCTTTGGGGACAGTCAGCTCTGCTACTGGAGATTTATAGGGAATTTTTATCCTAATCCTATTCAAGAGATTGCTTCATAGGCCACGTGTTTGCTTTTGTTCACAGATACTTGGTGACACATCTCATGGGAGCAGACCTGAACAACATTGTGAAATGCCAGAAGCTCACTGATGACCACGTGCAGTTTCTCATTTACCAGATCCTTCGGGGCCTGAAGGTGAGTGTCCCTGTCCTCCCAGACTGGGGACAGCTCACCATGGGGAGGTGGAACTTCTCGTGAATGTTACATCCTCAGAGATTCAGATGAGTGCATAGGGGGCTTCTGTAACTTCCCTAAAGTATTGTAGTATAACATTTTATTATTGTTCTATCACTTCTGCCTCTCTGGAGCTCCGCATCAGTAAAGTTACCTATCATCTTTATGTGTTCCTATGGGCAGAGTCTGGAAATGATGAACTGTGATGCCCTCTGGACTGCTGTGGCTGTGAATTTTCCATTTCTTCAGTTTTGTTTACTTGTGTTGTTCCACTCGGGTGGCAGCACTCCTGGGTGTTCCTAAGGAGAGGCAGACTGGAACACCCACCTGGTGGAACCCACAGACTCAGAGCTGGTTCCTTCTGCAGACAGGCTGGGGCACCTGAATTGTGTGGGCTGGGGTAGGGCAGTATTTTCTAGGGGAGAGATGAGGAGGTGGCTGCTTGGACTGTTACATAAATTTTGTCATCTTATTTTACAGTACATCCATTCAGCTGACATAATACACAGGGTGAGTATTCATTCTAAGATTGTTTCCTGTAGTGAAGCTGTCTTTAAAAGGTGAAGCATGGACTTTTACAATCTAGCAACAAGAGAGAATTTTCTGAGAATTATTTTGGTTAAGTAGTAAAAAGATTGAACAGGGGAAGTGGTTGTCAAGATCCATAATTTTCCTTTGTGGATTAGCTTTTCTGTTAATTGCAAATATGCAGCACCGGTGTTGCCTTTATGCATTTTATGTTATATGTGACACCTCTGAGAACCACAGGAGAGATTTCTGACTCTGTGGTAAAATAATTTATCCAAAGTTAGTATTTGCACTCAGTTAGAATCTGTATTTTTATCTCCATTTACAATTTTATCTACTTCTGAAACAACACATATTCCACTGTTAACGCTGATGTTTATTTTTTTAGGATTTGAAACCTAGTAACCTTGCTGTTAATGAAGACTGTGAGCTAAAGGTAATGTAGCTAAAAAATCTGATTGGTTTGACTGAGATTTGAGTGAGTGCCATGTGGATGTCCCTTGCAACTCAAGTTTCAAAACAATTCCTTTTGAAAATACTTTCACAGAAAAGTAATAATGTGTTTCCCAGCTGTAGAGTCGAAAGGATGTGGGTTTTTTTATCTGGTCCTGTGTTTTTAGTGAATCATCGTAAAAGTGCAGAGTTAACAGCTTTAGTTTGTGTTTACTTGGTTTGGAGACAAGATACCCAGACATAATTCTGATTGTCAAGTCCTACGCTGTTTTAGCCTAGCGTCTTTTCACAGGTTGTGAAATTTGGTTTCATAATCTGTTTTTGCAGCTCTCCCACCTCTGCTGTCCCCAGTTCAGTGATTGCCTGGTTGTTTGTGCTGGGTAGTGAGCTCTGTTGCCCTGCAGTGGTTGGTGTTTTGTGTTTGTAGATCCTGGATTTCGGGCTGGCCCGGCACACGGATGATGAGATGACCGGGTACGTGGCCACCCGGTGGTACAGGGCTCCTGAGATCATGCTGAACTGGATGCACTACAACCAGACAGGTAATGCCTTCAGCCAGCACAAGAATTCTCTGTTTTGTCAAATTTCTGAATTGTGAGGGGGGAAAAAAAGAGGCGGTCCTTGCAGGTGCTCCCCGTTCATTTGGTTGTGTAAGTTGGCACTCCTGGTAATTGTGTTTCAGAGTTGATATTTCAACCTTTGAAAATGCATTCAGCAAAATATTGTCAGCACTTACCCCTTGCTTTTCCTAGCAGAGGTTTTTTTTTTTTTAAATAAGTGACTGGAATGTGTCAGGAGCTGTAGTGTGAAGAAATGATAAAAAGTGGATAAATCTTCCCATCCTTCCCTATCCTGTTAGCCACTTCTTCACAGATTTATCTACCTCACAGTTTCTGAACCTGCAGATCAGGCATGGAGAAGAAAAATCTGAGAATAGTTCTTGTACAGGAGAGCACCAAAGAAAACGATGCGCTACCCCAATTTCATCTCTCAGTACCTTGTGGGGATTTTCCCCTCTTGCCCATGTATGGGCTTGTCTTGTATCTTCAGTGCAACAGTTGGTGACTGTTTGGGTAGCATTTATGTAAGGCAAATCCATTCCTCAGTGTCTTGGACAGGTTTTTTCATCTTTGATGGTTTAGATTCCTCCCCAGCTCTGGAAGGAAGAGTTGTCTGATCTTGGATTCTGTTATTTGTTCTGGTTTTAGATGACACAGAGCAGTATCAGTTCTTGCAATGTATTTCAGATGGTTTCAGTGCCATGAGACTGTTGAAGGTTGGAGTTGTTTGCACTGGTTGGATGGGATGGTTCTGCTCAGACTGTATTTTTATGCATCATGTTTTGTTTTCTGTTTTATTTTGTTCAGTTGATATTTGGTCAGTGGGATGCATTATGGCCGAACTGTTGACTGGAAGAACATTGTTCCCTGGAACAGACCGTATCCTTTGAAAGCAATTTCTTTTTTGAAATTGAAATTAGATCTTCACTTTCACGTAATTGACAAGAAAATAAGTTCTGGCTTTAGTTATGGACTTTTGTTTCCTTTTAAATTAATGGCTTCTTTTACTCACAGTACAAGGAGGTGAGTTCTTGATTTTGCTGCACATCTGTTCCTCTTTACTGTCTATTGTCATCACTAGATTTACATACTCTTTGTTTCTGTTGCTTTCCTTTAAATTTATTTAAATTTATTAGTTGAGTTTCTAGCTAATACTTGCGTGGATGTCTGCCAAGAGTCCTCTCATGCTTCAGGTTTCTTGCAAATGTGATTTCCTTCTGGCCTCTCTTCTTTTTATCCTGGAGGTATCCTGGCTGTGAAAGCAGTGGGTTTGCAGATTCTTTAGTGCCAAGGTTCTCATTAAAATTGCTCAGAAATGTTTAGGTTCCATTTCCATGCTTGATTGTAAACAGACTGAACCTTCTTTCACAGTGTGCTTGTACTGATGTGAAAAATCAACCTTGAATAAGACCTTTCCCAAATATTTTTTTTTGCCTCATCAAAGTGGACTGGGTAGGACACTTTGGCAAACTGGAGAGGACTTTGAGGTTTGGTCATATTTTCCTCAGGAAATTGGAAGTGAGACTTGATGCAAATTGTTGCACTTCAATTTGTTGTTCAGCCATACAAGATTGGGGTGGAATTTACTACTGGCAAGATTTTTCATTGCCTAGAAGTTGGGCTTTCATTTGCCAGAGAAAATTACATTGCCCACCTTTTACCAAAGTTTGTTATTTCTACCACTTTGTTCATTTTAATAACTTTTGTTAATGTGTTAGTACTTTTGTCAGTTAATTCAAGTATGTTAGCATTTGATGAAAAGAAAGCAGGTGTTGGGATTGCTGATTTCTGTTTAATTTACCTTCAGAAAGCATCTGGGTTCTAAAACTCCTTCCTGAGGAGAAGCTTTCATTCCAGCTTTCAGTGTCACCTCCCTTTTCAGTGTGCTTTAACTTATCCACTCCTCTTTTTCTGCTTGACTCCATCTCATCATTTCTCTCTAAATATGTTGAATGTGTTATACTGTACTGTGTAGTCATAGCTGCTGTATTTTTCTGTTGTCAGAGACAGAAACTGAATTAAACAAAAGCTGGTATATTTTTATCTGTTGATTCAGCGTGTGTAGGTTGGTTTGGACAGATTGTTTTTGTTTTGTTTCTTTTAAGAAAAACTGAGATACCAAGAATTGTTCATTCAAACAAAGCAAAAGCCTTTAAGCTGTTGCCATTATTTGACCCTAGCACCAATGACACTTCAGATTTTAAAGAACTTGATGCTTGCAACTAAAATATTTTAACAGGATTTGCAATGTGTAAGAAATGCTGCACAATTTTGATTTATTTTGTGGTTTTATGAATTGAAAATGGTGATTCTTCCAAGTCCGAGAAGTTTTTTCTCCAACTCTGTTTTTAGCTGTAAATTAAAGCCACTGACATCAGCAATGCTAAATGAACTTTACTTCTAGGTTCTAATTTGTTTGCTTTATCATAATAAGGTACTTCTCTAATTTATGTCTCCCAGCAGATGCTTGTGATGATTTACTTTAAATGCTTAATTTCTTTTGCAAATGGCAGTAATGCTTTTTAATTAAATACTCTTTCTGTTCTGAGTTGCTTAGATTTAAGTAAAACAGACCCAATCTTTTCGTATCTTAGACAAAACTTTGTAGTACTGTAATTCTTCAGTCTTTCTGTGTGGTTCCCCACTTTATTGTGCTTTTTGATCATGAGTTTAGAACTAAAAGGGGGAGCAGGGTTGGTTCTGAATGTTGTTTGTGCATGGAACCAAGTGTTGGAAAGGGCTGGCAGCTTTCACTCCGGTTTTGCTGACATCTGAAGACAATAAGCAGAATTCAGATAAGTCAGTTCTGGTTTCTTCCTGTCTTGGAAGGCTCTTTGAAAACTTTATGTGTGCATTATTTTAGGGGAGAGTTGAAAGGGTTTTCCAGGTTGGGTAGTTCTGGGCTCTTAATAATTTCATTGTACCCACAGATTGGCAGAGGCCCTTGTTGTTCCTGTAGTGTCACTGTACAATTGCTGGCTTACTGACTTCGGAATTAATATTAACATGAAGAATTCAAGTTATGTTTGCCTTGTGTCCAGTAGCCAAGGATGTGGTATAGCCAAATCCACTGCAGTTCTAGAAAATTCCCCGTGCCATTGGAGGCAACGTGACTTTGTGTTGCTGGAAACTGCTCCTGTTTGACAACTGAAAATTTGAAGTAGTTCTTGCTTTTTGGTCTCAAGATGTAGATTTTCTCGACTGTGTAGCCTTACATTTCCAAAATTAGAGTGACAGAATGTGTAGTGGTTTCTCAGGATGATCATCCCCCTGCTCAGATGGTTCTCTAGTTTGAAGTGTTGATCCCTTTCACCAAGGATTTGGCAGAAACGCTGTGATGTTGTTTACAGTCCATCACACATTTCTTTGCACAGCCTGGGATTCACCTGTTCAGTACAGGTAAGCTGTAAGTTCATTTAATCAGGTAAGTAATAAAGTTGGACTCTGAAATTGTGATCTTCAATGCTGTCTGTGGTGATTATGCCTCTCATAAATAAATGTTGAATCTAAACTTCTGAATATGTAGAGATTCTAAACACAGCTGTTACTGTCTTAAAGCAAGAACTGAGATACTCTTAGAAAAAAAACCCGTGGTTAATTTGGGCTTAGCTCTGCAGGATTGCTGAAGTACTTCTAATTTACAACTGCATGTAAGGAAATTGAATATTCCTATGGGTAGAAGCATTTGGATGAAAGATGGATTTCTAATAACTGGTAAAATCTCTACCAGGAGATGGAGAAGGTGATCAAGATTGTGGGAGAGAAGTCAGAGACCAAAAAATGAGGTGATGAAAATCAAGAGTCCTTCAGGCATTGGACTCTGATCCTTGTGGGTTCCTCCCAGCTCAACATACTCTGTGCATGGGAGGCTTGGCTGAGGCTTTCTTGTTGGTGGTGTTGTATCTGCCTGATGCCAAGATCAGTTTCTGTTAAACACATATATTACATTTTTACAGCTCTTTTAATGTGAATGATGCATACAAGTAGAAAAGTTGACTTGCCTAAAATCGTATAAAGTAAAAAGAAGAATACCTAGATTTTTCTTGTACTGGTTTAGCCTTTTTGTATGTTTTAAGTTGATTGTGTTCCCTTAAACTCTGGAAGAGTGTTTTTATTACTATTTTCATTCAGTATTACGAAACTTCCATGATAACTAACAAGTCTGAAATTATATATTCTTCTAATAAATCCTATTCTTGCTTGTGGTGGCAACTAAAACAACTTGGAACTTGGCTTTGCCTGCATAAGCTCCTGCAATCTTGTGAGATTTGCTGCCGGTGGTGATAGCAGGTTATTTTCTGAATTTTAGAATCCCTCATCAGTCCTTGGGAGTACCTTGAAGATGGCACTTGGGGTTTGCATGCTGTGCTTTCCTTCGCCATGCACATGTGGTGTTTTTCTTCTGCTTTGTATTTACTAAATCTCTCTCCTGTCTTTAATTGCTTGTGGCTCATTTCCCTGGGATGTGATGGGCCCTGTAGTTAAAGAATGCTGCAGTTCAGCAGGTTGTAGATGGCAGGACTAAAACCAGAAGCAGGGTTGGGTTTTGGCAGTGCCAGTTCCATATTCTGTGTTTTTTTTCTAATTTATCTGAGAAGTATCTTCCACTAGCAACCAGGGCAGCAATACTGTTGGCAAATCAGTGCACAGGCTTTTAAATGCCTTTAAATTACTTAAATATTTAAACTGAGCTGTGACATGTTAGCTCTCTAAAATTTGCACTTCAACTGCTGTTTGCACAAGAATAAGTGAAAGAAGTAAGGACTTTTAAATAGCTCTGAAAAAAACCTTATTTAAATGAGCTAGCTGTGGTTAGTAGAGTGCCCTTTGCTAATTCTCCTACAGCAGTGGATATTCTGATCTCATTTTAAGCATTGACTGTTCAGAGTTGGCGATTCAGCTGTGCTAAATCCAACTAGATATTGGGTTTACTCTTAGATTTTGGGTAGCTAGAAGTTTGCCAAGTAACTTCCCAAGTGAAAAATTAATTCAGCTGTTCTGACAAAGTGCTAATTCTAGGGCTCTAAATTAATTTGATAGATAAAACTTTAGACCAAAGTTTGCCTCATGAGATTAAGGCTTCATCAGAGCACTGGTTATCTCCTTCATGCAGTTTGCCAGTATTACAGGACCTCTGAGTTGTTTTCTAGGGTTTTTTTAAACAGGTGACAATTTTTTTAAGTTCTTGTAGTAGTCAAATTAAAAGATACTCTAAGAAGGATCTGCAGCTGTATCTTCAACCATCAAGAAGGCATTGATCCCAGAAAACAAGATTGTCTAAAAAAAAATTGTGTAACTGCACTGGTGTCGTTTTAAAGGCAAATATAAACATTACAGACATTCTGAAATCCCAGTGGAGGATAATTCAGGGAAAAAGATTATGCATTGATGTTTTTTAAAAGGATACTTTGTGTCTCAGTGTCTTAAGATTTAGACATAAAACAGCGTCTTTGCTGGACTTTCCCCCCTCAGGTGTGTGTTTTGTCACCTGGGCCTTGTTAAAGGGGACAGCTCAGGCTGACCTGAGGGAGCTGTGTTCCTGCTAAAACATTCTTTCCATCTGCAGTGTTCCACCCTGAGAGCTTTCCGCAGAGATGTGTTAAACCTGAGCCCCTGTTGTGTTTCTCCCTGCTGCTCCCGCAGATCTGGAGGGCAGAAGGGATGTTCAGGTGCTTTGATCCCCTTGCCCTGGTGGTCCCCAGGAGGTGCCAGGGCAGGACCCTGTGTCAGCTGCCTGGCCCTGGGCAGGGTGTGCCCATGATGAAGTGATGCTGCAGGGTCCAATCATTCCCTCACCTCCCGAGCTTTAGAAGTGGCTGAATGAGCTTGGAAAGTGTTCACAAAAAGCCTTGACTTTCTTCTTAATATGAGTGCCTACCCTTTCCAGCCTTCTGCTTTACTTCAGCTGTCAACTAATGCAACCTAATCCTGCTAACTGCAGTTTGCTGTGGGGCCTGAGGGGTGAAGGGAGCGTGGAAATTCAGCCTTTGCCAGTGGGGAGAAAGATTTCTGCTCCCAAATAGTTCAGGATGCAGTGCCCAATTCAATGCATGTAGGGTATCTGTAGACAAGATGTTTAATCTGGTACAGAGCGCGCTCAGTTATATTCAGTTGTAAACAAGAGGAATGAATATGGTTTGCCTAAAATAGCTTTTCAGTCAAGGCCTTGGCAGGAATTAATTTTCAACATTAATAGGGTGATGTGTTGCGCTTTTCATTTTGATTTCTCCCAGCATTTTCCTTTATGGTCCATCATTAGATATTGATCAGTTGAAGCTCATTTTGAGACTCGTTGGAACCCCAGGGCCTGAGCTTTTGAAGAAAATCTCCTCAGAGTCTGTGAGTTTTACACTTTGATTGTAATATCTGCCCTTTAAGAAGTCCCGAGTTTGTGTGTTGTTCTCCTGTAGTCTTATCTGTAGAATGTGTTGGGATTTATTTTTTGTTTTCTTCCTTTGTAATCCTGGATGGCTTTAAGTTCTTATGCTTTGTGTATCTGATCTTTATTCCTCTTACCTCTGCCCATGGTATGATTTCATCCTTTCATATTCTCATTTTACTGCTTCGTGACTTTTCTCCCAGTTTGTGGGTTTATGCTTTGTGATCTATTGTATCATCAGGTGTTACTGGGGAAGTGTTTTTCACAGCTAAGAGCTTGAGGCTTGTCTCAGTTGTTATCTCTCCAGATTGCATACCCAGGGATCATTCTAAATAGGAGCAGGTGTGTTATCCTCTAAACACAAACAGTCCCTTCTGTAGTGTGATTAATTTCTGAGACGCTGCTGCTGCCGTATCTTTGGTTTTGTAGCAGAAAATGCCTTTTAGGTGCCTTTGTGTAGCAGCTGTTCCAGGGCACTCAGCAGAGTCTGCTCTGCTCTTGTGCTGCTCCTTTTACCAGGGAGCAGCAAAAAGCTTTCCTGCAGTCCACTTTGGGGGGGTGACCTCCATTTGGAGCCACTTGCTGTGCTGTACCTTGAATTGTGAATTCGTGCAAAGACAGTGTGAAATGGCCTTTAATTCTACCTGTTCCTGAAGGTGGAGTGAATAAATCAGAGCCAGGGATTAGCAGGTGAATGCACAGTGAGCACTGAGGTCACTGCTGTTTGTGAGGTGCAGCAGAGGCTCAGAGCTGTGGAAAGTGGTGAGAAGATTATGTTGTGCTGTAGCTTAATGTTCTTGTAACAGTGACTGTAAATACAAATGTGAGATTAACCTTGAGTAGCACCTGCTGAAGGGAGGTGCAGTGAAAATTGGGATAAATTGGTCACCTTGCTCAATATCTCACCAGTGTAAAAAGCCCTGGGATGTTCCACCTTTGGAGAGGTTAGAGCTGAATAACCCAGATTAATTTGGTTGCCCTATGAACTGACCTTAAGGCTACTCTGGTATTTGAAGTACAGGGGATTAGCAAGAGACATAAGATGGAAGGTTGACTAAATTAAGCAGAAGATTAATTTGTGTGTGTGAGTTGAAGTGGATCTTTTTTTTTAAACATTATTGCACAATAAAAATAATTATTGCTCTTATCCGGGTCTGAAACAAATCTGTTTAAAAAAAGGCAGTAAAATACTGTTTCTGCTCCTTTTCCATTGTACAGGGAAAGCAAAACTCTTAAGTGTTTGATGGTTTTGCGTGTGTCACTATAACAAATTCTGGTTTTCTGCTGCATTGCTTTACTTACTCTCACTTTCCCTGTTCACTGATACCTGCTAACTCTGTTTTATGCAGTGCTAATGTTTTGCTAATTTTGCATTTAATGCCTTCTGTCACCCAGCCCACAAGGGCACTCAAAGCTCTTCAGAAGGTGTCAGTTGTGAGCCAGTTTCACTTTGCACCACAAGAGACTTAAGCACTTTCCATGCAGCAAGAGAAAAAAAAGCTGGTAACCAGTGCAGAGGGTACAGTTTCTGTTTTAATTTTCGTTCATTTTCCTGGAGCTGTGTATAGCTGCAAAGCCCAGGGAAAATGTTGTGGAATAGCCTCAGCCAAAGGAAACGTCTGCCTTGATGTCTTAAAACTGCTGGGAGATGTGAACACAACCTTGTTGGAGTGTAATGCTACTTCCACTGGACAGAAATACTTTCTGTACTGGCAGTTACCAGCTGAGCAGTGATTCTCCGTTGCTTTAAGTGTTCACTCGTGTAATTGCTGAACATTTCACAGGTAGTTGAAAAAATTAGTGGACCCTGCCTGTATGGCTTTTGCCTTGTGGTTTGCAGAAGAGATGCTTTTGTATGCGACTGTTTTCTGTTTGAAATGGTTTTTGCACTGTGTTTAACAAAGCCCTTGACGAGGCACTTAAGATATTAACCAGCTTCAGCAGATCATGCGTCTGACGGGAACGCCCCCTGCATATCTCATTAACAGGATGCCCAGCCACGAGGTGAGATCTGAGCAGAGGAAGGGGGTTTGCAGGGCAAGGCTTCACTCAGAGTGTGAATTCAGTGCTTGCATGTGGCATGGGGTGGGCAATTAACTACCTGCACTTCTGCAAGATTTTTGTACTAAATGAAGATGAGATGTGGGCAGTGCCTGCTCAACCACAGGCGTGTGAGACTCGGCTGAGCCTGGCTGGGAGTTGGTTTTGCATTGTGTGCTGTGTTGTGCAGCTCAGCAAAGGACAGCAGGCTGCACCCAGCCTTGCTGGACACCAGGGAGTCAGCTCTTCCTGCACCTCTCCGCTTTCCAGTCTTACTTTACCGTGAATAATGTCAGCTCTTCCTCTACTGTCTTGAGTGCCTTAGCTGGGACAGGATAACGCTGATGTGCTTTAGTGTCAGAGTAAGCAAGGAGACAGACCATAATAACCAGTGCTTCAGGATGGTTGAAAAGTACTTGGTCTTGCTGGCTGGATATTGTCTGATACTTCAACAGAGCGTTTATTTCCACAGGCAAGAAACTACATCCAGTCTTTGTCTTACATGCCAAAAATGAACTTTGAAAACGTGTTTATTGGTGCCAATCCCCTGGGTAAGAGCTGTTTATTAAATTTTCCTGAAACTGAAGCTAGCGTGTCCTGGGACACAAAGATTCCCAAAGCTTTGTTCTGGCTGCAGGAGTAGTGCAGAACAGGGATTTTTTTGTGAAGGACGCATGGGCCAAGGGTGTAAGAGGAAGAAAATGGTGAACGATGGGTGGGTCCTGAGAGACTTCAGATTCCTCGTTGATGTTGGGCTTTGCTCTGAAATGTAAAGCTCCTAAGAGTCACACAGCTCATGTGAGAAATCCTCTCTGCCTGGTGCTCTTGCAGCAGTGGACTTGCTGGAGAAGATGCTGGTCCTGGACACGGACAAACGCATCACGGCCGCAGAGGCGCTGGCCCACGCCTACTTCGCCCAGTACCACGACCCCGATGATGAACCCGTGGCTGACCCCTATGACCAGTCCTTTGAAAGCAGAGAACTTGAGATTGAAGAATGGAAAAGTGAGTCTGGGGGAGGGGGGTGAGAGACAATCAGCTTCTCTTGTGGTTGTGGAATCATGGAATATCCTGAGTGGGAAGAGACCCACAGGGATCATGGAGTCCAACTCCTGGCTCTGCATAGGGGTCCTGTACAGCCCCAGAGTCCCACCCCGTGCATCCCTGAGAGCATTGTCCAAACAATCCTGGAGCTCTGGCAGCCTCGGGGCTGTGCCCATCACTCTCTGGAGGAAGAACCTTTCCCTGATCTCCAACCTAAACACCCCTGACACAGCTCCAGCCCTTCCCTGGGTCCTGTCATGCTCACAGAGAGCAGAGGTTGGAGCTGCCCCTCTCAGACCTTGAGGAGTCCCCTCAGTTTTCTCTCCATCCCATCAGCTGAGGTTCAGGTTAGCCATGGTTAGAGGCACAGAAGAAAGTGATAAAAACGAGGGGATCCTGTTGATCCTGTTGTTACACTAAGTGAATCTACCACGTGTTGTGTGCATATTTAGCATAGTCCCTGGTAACTAATTACTACTGTGAGCACACAAACACATCTTTGTTTTCAAACTTACATCTCCTCAGTGCTCTGGAAGTATCTTTTATTGTGTATGTTGGTCTCTGAGAGCAATGTCACCGTTCTTTTTTGCCTTAATTAAATACTTTTTGTTTGAAATAGTGTTAGAACATTTGAGATTGTTGCAGGTTTTCTTGCATGAAGGTGTGTCTGGTAGTGCTGTCAATGTCCTGCTGCTAAGTTTTTGTCCCACTTGTCCCCCAGGCCTGACTTACGATGAAGTAATCAGCTTTGTGCCACCCCCGCTTGACCAAGAGGAGATGGAGTCCTGAGAAACTGCTCTCTTCTGTTTGTCCCACTTCACTGTGAAGGGAAGGCCTTTTCATAGGGACTCTCCAATAATCGTTCAAGTGCCTCATCACAACAATATTCTCCTTAGTGGAGGGGTTTTGTGTGTGTTGAACTGGGGAGGGAGGGGGGAGGGAAGGAAGCTGAGTCTGTGTAAACATGCTGCATGCTCTTGTATTCTGTGTACAGCCTGGGGCGAGCCTCTGGAGACCTGTTCTGACTGCACTTAGTTCTTCCAGAGTAACACTGCACCACCAGTCTGCACTGCTGGGGTGACGTGGGGAAGGTGGCAGTTATAGGTTTGGTTGCAATCATTGCCATTTATCAATTCTCCTACAACTGAGTAACCTCAAAAAGAATGGAAGTTGATTGATAGGTTTAGAGAGTCCTCTGTTTTCTTCAGGACTGAAGGTGGGGTTGGGGGATGTCCGTGTTCACTGCCAGGTGTCTGATTTGCATCCAGATCTTCCTGGTACGGCAGAGTGTGGAGGCCTTCCAGTGTCTGATTCTTGGAACACAAAAAGATGTTGTTTTGAAACTGTAAATATTGTTTGTGCCTTAAATGAATGGGGGGAGAGGGAAAAGGAAGTCTGGGCTGGAAATCTGACCCACTGTTCTTGAGGGTGAAGGCTCCCAGGTGGCCAGGCATGAACTCAGTGTAATTGGGAAGTAACTTTGAGGCAACAACTTCAACCCCTGGATTGGATATTCCTGTGTTTTTCTCTTTTCCTCTTGTTCTGAGGCTTCTCAGCATTATCTCCCAGGAGCCAGAGGCTGGGGAAGATCCTTGCTAGCCACACATTTGTGTATTATTCTGTTCCCTACAAGGTGGTGTGTTTTTGCATGTTGTAGCTGTATGTGCATGTAGAGCTGCTTGATTTTTGTCCTTAATTTTTGGGGATGGCACTGGGGGCTGGTCAATCGTCAGTGAAATGTTTACCGAGTACCTCAGGCAGTGCCAGAAAATCACAGCACCCTTCCTCCCGTGCTGCAGCTCCTTGTGAAATACCTGCCATCCTAGAGGTTCAACGAGGGAAGGATGTCATGTCCAACAACACAGAAACATGCACCTTTTTCTTTGTTCTGACCTTCTCTCTGCAGAGGAGAGCTTGGGCTGAAAGGTTTCTTGTGAGATCAAGTGTAAAAAATGTTCTTTAAAGAAATGGCTATAGTATCTTGTGCCAGAACTTAAGTTATTTCCTGAGAAGATTTTTTTTCCCAAAATCCAAAGCAAAGAAATAAGCATGCATAAACACACAAATCACCCTTTCACTGTCTATATCTATAAATACAAATATTTATATACATAAAACTAACATTTGCTAGAAGGTTTTTTTATCCTCTCACATAAGAGCTTCTTGGCTATTTCTTAGCAGGTTGATCTCTGCCCGAGGAAACATGAGAAGGGAGAATGTTTGAATACAAACATGGTTCAAATATTTTGTATTTTCCAGGACTCTGCATGAGTGAAGTGCCCAGAGTTAGAGACTGGCAGGAGGGAGGTTTCTCAGCATGTTTGTGTGCTCCATCTGTAGCTGGGGAGCTCAGGAGCCCAATTTTAGGGCTTCTGGAAGAAACAGTTTTAGGTTTTTAATTTGGTGCAGGCATCCTGTGTGGGCAATGTACCCGTGTATGTGAGGAGAAAGGCTTTTGCAGTATTTTGTATTGTTACCTGTGGGGCAGAGAGTGTTTTTGTAGTGTTTTTGCCCGATGTTTGAAGAGGCAGCACAAAGGGATGGGACGTGGATGACAAAGCCATTGATTCTTCCCAGGCTACTTCCCAGCGATCTCTTCAGGCCAAATGTTCAATAAAGGTGTGGGCTGAGATGAAGAGAGCAGCTCTGTTGTGCTCTAGGATAAAACTCTCCACAGCCCAACAAAATCAAGACAAAAACCCTCCCTTTTCTGCTGGGCCAGCAGTCTGGGTATTCAAGTGAAAATGTAGATATACTATGTAAACCTACAGCAAGATTATTTTTATCAGCCATTTTATGTGTAGATGCTACAGTGTGATTTCATGCGGAAATATTGCTAAAGATTTTTAAAAAACTATCGGTGTTGTGTGTGTGGGTGTGTCTGTGTGTGTGAGTGGGAATGGTTCATTGGAGTCTGTCCTCTCTGGGAGTCCCTGGGGCACAAACTCCCTGCTGCCAGTGCCCAGCTGTGCTCAGCTGCCTGGGCAGGACGCTGCACCCAAAAGCAGAGATCTGCTATTTTGTTTCTATCCATGGATTTTGCTGTAATTGGTTATGCCAGATAAGATGTCACAATACCACTGGTTAAAAATAAAATCTATTTTTCAGATTTACTGCACTGCTGGTACTTGGAAACCTTTTGGACTGAAGTGTTGAGTTTTAGCATGGTGTGAATTTCCCTGCTGTGCTCTGGGGGATCCTGGGTGTGAGGGCAGGGAGGGGACAAGGCCATGCCTTGGTGGATGACTCTGCTGCCGTGGGGCTTCTTGTCTGTGTTTGTCCCAAGTGAATTCTATGCTACAAAAATAACTTGAGTTAGACCATGAGTACTGGACACAGAAACCACCACGCCCCCAAGCTTTTGTGTCCAGTGCAGGGCAGCACTAATTCAGCACTAACAGAGCAGAGTCCTGCTGCTGCCCTGGACCTGGGGCCCTCCTCCAGTAGGATTGGGTTATTCTTGTTTGCTATTTAAAAGTGATTTCTTTTTTCCTCTTCAGCTCCCATCTAGTTGGTGGAAGGATCACCACAGTAGAGCTTGTCCAGCTTCTCTTGTGTATCAGTGTCACTCCCTCAGAAGAGCTTGGGTTGACCAGAGCTGTTTGTCACGCACAACCCCCAATCACTGAAGTTCTAGGCCCTGATGAACTGAGGGAGGTGGTGCTGATCCCAACTGGCAGCTGATCCCCATTCCCACAGCAGCTGATTTGAGGAAAGATAAAGAACAGGGTTCTCTCAGCTCCATGAGCCTTCCTGTTCCCTTTTGCTGTCTGCTAGCTTGAGGAGAGTGGGAAGGAAAAAGCCTAAACAGGACCAGTCATGTGGTTTTCCTCTGGGAGAAAAAAACCCCAATCCCAAAATCCAAGATTTAGAACTCCAGAATATGCTGTTACAATATCCTGATCAGCAAAAAATTCTAAAATCAGTGAGAACTGAACTGGGGGCGCAAAATTAAACTACATCTATAAAATCAAATTACTCACCTGATGAAGTGTTGCAGTGTCTGGTCAGTGAAACACTTGTAAATTATTGTCCAACTGTGCTCCAGTCAGTGATGGGGCCACCACAGGTGGGAACAACATGCTGGGAGTTTGGGTAGGCCCATGATGAAATGTTTATTACTGGAAGGGAAGCGTGGTCAAATTTGTAACCCTGATTGTCACCCCCAGCTGCACTGCAGAGAGTGCCTGGAGAAGGATTTCTGGGTCATCCCACCACTTTTCTTTGTGGACTTAGCAGAGTTGGGCTCACAGTTAGACTTGACCTTGGAGGCCTTTTCCAACCTAAAGGTGTCCACGCTTCTGAAATTTCCTGTTTGATTTGGTCACTGAAGTTAACTCATCTCAGTGCAGCCCAGACATGCCCCAGCTATTCAGGACTCCTTAATTGGAGCTGATTGCGTGCTGTGCAGCAGCCGCTGAGCAAGGGTTTTGTTCATCAAATAACGCAGGAGTTAGATGTTTGTTTAAGGAGCAGGAGCTTTTGCTGTGCCATCTCTTGCTCACAGGTGTATTTATAGACCCAGCTGTGGATTATTTCCGGGCTGTGCTGCTGCTGCAGGCAGGGCTGATGTGCACAGATCCTGCCACAGTGCCCTGTCCCTGTTGGTGGTCACGAACAGCAGGTTCTGCTGGGCTGCTTGGAGGGCACAAGGGCCAATGCCGTGGTTGCACATAAAGCAGGCACAGTGAATTTTCCCTGCCCCCCTGACTGTGCTTTCCCTGTAGGAACACCTTTGCAGCTGACCTGTATGGAAGGAGCAGAGGCTCTGTGCAGGGTGGAGGGCAGCTGGGGTAGAACACTGGACAAGTAGCTAAGCTGGCTTGGTAAGGCTCGGCTTAGTCACTTCCTCTGGGGAGTGGGGAGGATGCAGCTCCGGTGTGGGAGCCCCACCTGAGCCTCCTCATGCTGGAGTGAGGTGCTGAGGAGCTCTCTCCTGGGCTGGGAACGCCGGATTTGTTTTGTCCAAGAAGAGCCAGGAAGGGGTGAGAGCTGCTGCTGCAGCCTGGGGCACAAACCGTTCTGGGGATGCTGCCGTCTCACAGCTGCTCCTGAAACCCTCGCAGCAGTCACTTGGAGAACCTCAGCTTGCTTTCAGCACCTCCCCACGCTGCTGGGAAGCCGGGCTTGGGAGAAAATCGCCATCGATGTGACCCCGTGGTGTCCTTTGTCACGAGCCTGGACCTGAAGGATGTCCCTGACATTTTGTCTGACACCGTGTCTGACGCGATGCTGTGGCTTGTCCCTCGGATTCCCCGGCTCGACGAGTCCTTACTCATCCCCTTGTTTGGAGGAGGGATTTCAGGCGCCCCTGCCCGAGCCCCGTGAGGATATTTCTCGGCTGATGGAGCAGCAGAGCGGGAGCTGTGCATGACAGGAGGGGCTGCCAGAGGCGTGCCCGAGCGGGGCTGGCTGCTCCCCTCCTGCAGCAGCGCCCAGAGGCACCTGTACAACACCGAGGCGTGTCAGGAAACCTGATGCCTCACCTCTGTCAATGTGGAGGCGGAGGGAGGAGGGCCCAAAGACATGTCCCTTCACGCTCGCACCAGCTGAAAACAGAGAAGGAAACTCGCTAGAGCCTTTTTTTACCGGCGCAGGAAGCCTCTTGTCCCGCTCTCACCCCAGAAGCCCTCCCGTACTCCACTACTCTGGGGGGGTGGCTGTCCCGCACCCGCCGGGCGATGAACATCGCAAGGAGAAGAGGCTTTTACAGACAGGAGGTGAACAACACGCTCTGGGAGCTGCCCAGGAGATACACATCCCTCCACCCGCTGGGCTCCGGGGCCTACGGCTCCGTGTGGTGAGTGGGGTCCTGGCCGCGCCGCCCGCGGGCTGGGGGCGGCTGAAGTTCCGTGCCGGGGGGGAAACGAGGAGGTGCTTGGCAGCACCCCTGCATTATGGAAGGCCATTTGCATGTGCGATGGGGACGGGTTGTCTCCAGGCCGGAGATTCGCTCGCTTGAAGAAAATGTTTCCCGCTTTGGTCAGCCCGGGTGGGCAGGGAGGGGTGCCAGGGTCACCTCGGCACTGGGGTCAGGCAGATTTTGAGCTGCTTTGGACTCGAGCTTGCGTTAAGGTTCCTGTCTGGCAGCACAGGCAGGAGGCGGGGGAGTACCTGGGTGTCTGGAAGAGATTTGTCGGTGATTACAGAGGTGAGAGCTGGAACAGGCTGTCCTTGCTGCTCAGTCCCAGGCTGGGCTGCCTGGGGGAAGCAGTTGGACAAATACAACCCTGTTACGGTTTCCAATTTGAAATCATAAAGTGGATAGAATTACTGTAAACCAGGATCAATGACAGACTGGGTCTTCCTTCATGGCTGATGATAAGCCCCGGCCAACAAGAGAGCAGCAGGAGCTGCTGTTAATTATTCAGCCGGGCAAAGGTGCCTGGAGCAAGAGCAAGCACAAGTCAGACATTGCTGGGTTTACAAACCAGAGATGGGAAACTCTGAAAGGTTAAATATGAAACAGTCCATTGATAGTATCTGAAGAGAGCCCTTATTTCATAACATGCTGAGCTAAAAATAATAATGAAAAAAAAAAAAAGGTGTGTCCGTTTTTTTCATAGGTGTTGGGCAAAGTCTGGCCTGCCACTGGCACTAATCCTGAAATTCTGGTGCCCGGGTTTTGTCCTTTTCCCCCAGCTTCCAGTTTACGGAGAGGCGCCCATTTGGCTGCCCAGACGTGTTTATGCTTCTTAGATTCTTAAGTAAGTCCTGCAAAAGCAGGCAAGATTAGTCTTGACTTTTAATTTATATTTGTACAGTGTTCTCTGATTTTTATCACAGAGAAAATCAGGAAGAAAAATAAAGACAGGACAAAAAGGAAAAAAAAAAAAAAAGATAAGAGAGAAATCCTTTCAAAGTTTCCTTGCTCGCCTAAAAGAAAAAAAAAATCCAGAGAAATCTTTACTGGTCCCTGTAAACTTTCAGCTGCTCTGGAGCTCTCAAGGAGGGAGGTTGAAGCAGCCCAGAGGTGTGTGGTGGTTTTGAATGGACAGAGCTGAGCAGATTCCTGTACAAAGCTGAGGCAGAAAATGTGGCGTTAGGATTTGCTGTCCTCTGCTGGGAATTGCTGGGAAAATTTCCTGCGTTATGCAGCAGCGGCTTTTACACCTTCTTGAGCAACAGAGAAAGTATCTTAGGAGAAACAGCAAAGCCTTTTTTCTCCCCTTATTAATTTGCTAGATTCTGTAGTGATTTGGCTTCCAGCTGAGTGTAATTGTGAAAGAAGACTCTTCTGACCCCTCCAACGCTGGTCTTGCTGACCTCTGCCAGCCAAGGCAGGGACACAGCTCTGCCTGCCCGAGGTCACCCCAAACTGCATCTGCCCCCTCAATCTGTGCTGGGAGAGCTCTGGGGGCTGTGCAGTGCAGGCTGAAGCTCCACCAGCAGCTCTCCTGTTGGGTGCTGGGGTTAGATGCTCTGTACGTCGGCAGCTGGGAGGACACTCCCAGATCAAGGAATCTGCCTTGGATTCTGCAGTTTGACTCCACGGTCAGAGTCCCTTCCTCTTATTTTCCTGGCTCCTCCAAGAATCGTACGCAGCGCTGTCCCCTCTGCTGACGTCTGCTGAAGTCCTGAAACAGAGACAAAACCTCACTAAGAGTCCTCCTAGCATCTTCAGTGCTCCAGCTGCCTTGTGTAGCTGTTCTGCATTTCCTTTGCTTCTCCTGACTCAATGTTTGTCAGTGCAAGGCTGGAGGATGCAGCTGGAAGCCATGGGATTGAACATGATGATTTACAGCTCCTCTGTTCCCATGGGAGATGGGATAGGGATTTCTGAAGCAGTGGGGACTGCTCTGGGAATCCACAGTGGGATTTAGCAGAGAAAACTCTTTTTTTTTCATCTGTTTGCCTCTTGGGAGGGGTCAAGGAGGGGCTGAGATGCCCCTGGAGAGCAGCACTGAGACCCCTGAATTACAGCTGTCTGTCTGTCTGAGGACCTCCCTTCCCTCCTTTGCAATCTGAGCAAGGAGCCGCCAGAGGAAGAGGAACTGTCACAGCCAATGTGACCAGCAGGAATAACACAATGCAGCAATGGCTGCTGTACCAGGTTTACATCAGCTTTAGAGAAGTGTTTCATTTTCATTCAGACCTGCTCTTTCACAGAAGCAAATGTGTAATCAAGGATTCTGAACACAGCAGGATTAATTGCAGCAGCATTTTCAACATGAGACATCCACTGTCTTTGCTGCAGAATACAGTGAAGGCAGCTGGCCTGCCCTAAAATACAACCTCCAAGCAGATGGCAAAGCAGAAATTTCCATATCTTTATTCCCTTATCTCCATGCATTAGGGAAGGAGAAGACAGAATTAGAACTAATTCTGACCTTTAACTATTTGTGTTTCCCTTTTCTCATAGCTCTCTTATCTCCAGCTTGTCTCTGTAGGTTAAAGGGAATAAAGATGAGCCACTCATGCTTTTCTTGGTGTCCCACCTCATCCCTCAAAGAGCACGGGCTGTGGTCTGCTGCCCAAAGCCACACAGGGTAACATCTCTGTGTGCAGAGCTCCTCAAAAGGCCTTTCATTGGTGTCCCGTGAGCACAGGAATTAACTCTTCTCTCAGAGATGACCTGTGGGGTTGCAGAATCTGTTAAAACATGCTGCTGACATCGGAATGGTTTCTTATTTGCCTGCTGCAGTTCAGCCATAGACAAGAAGACGGGGGAGAAAGTGGCCATCAAGAAGCTGTGCCGCCCGTTCCAGTCAGAGATCTTTGCCAAGAGAGCCTACAGAGAGCTGATGCTCTTGAAGCACATGCAGCATGAGAATGTGAGTGCCCATCTCTCCTCTTCCTGCTGACACAAGGGGTGTTTCCTTGCAAATCCTTTTTGGTGGCATCACCTGTGTTTTAATTGACATTTGGTATGTGCAGGCGATCTCAGGGTTTACCTGTGACGTGCTTGCTGTGCCCAGGCTGGAGCAGGTGTGTAATGGATGAGCCCAGGTATTAGTAAGAGGGAAAATATTTGTGCAGCTCCAGAGAGGAGTCCCTGGGTTCCTCAGATGGAATCCTCTGTGTTCACCCACATGCAAGTGTCAGTGGAGAGCTGATGAGTGCCATGTGCACAGCAAATGCTTTCCATATTTATATGTGGGCTTCTCTCCTTCCTCAGGTCATTGGGCTCCTTGATGTCTTCACCTCCACTGCCTCCTACCAGGGGTTCCAGGACTTGTAAGTCTGGAGTTGTTTGCGCTGTGTAGACTTAACTATTTTCCAAGACAGCTGTGGGTTAGCGGCAGCATAACAGAGAGGGCTGAGGTGCAAAGGGACCAGACTAGAACCCAAATAACGCAGAGAGCCAAGGGCACACATCAGCTCCCATGGCTGACACACCCAGAACACGTAACCAGATCCCACCCCTGCTCACAGCTGGGACACCACAGCATGCACAGACCAACCTGTGCAATGAGGATGTGTTACATTCCACGGTGCCTCACACGTAGGGTGATCCACGCTGGCACTGTGTGACTGCTGAGCTAAGGGGCTGCACCCAGAATGGGAGAAGTATTGTTCATCAGGCCTCAGGGCAATTAAATTTAGAATTTGAACAATCTGTCCTTCTTTTCCTCTTGATTCTGGCTCTACTCAATTAATTTTTTTGGCATTTTCCGTCCATGTTCATAGTCAGATTGGACAAGTCCTTTTCCCTTTCCCCTCACTGCAGATGAGCAGTGTGTGCCTGGGTTTGGGCTTTGGCTGATGGCTGAGTGTTAGCAGCCTGCAGGAAGAGCATCTGAAGGTTCTCAGAGCAGTTCCTGCAGGAAGACCATCAATTAATTAGCAGCCTCAGCAGGCAGGTACTGAAAAAGCTGGATGTTGTCTTCCGAAGCAGGGCTGTGGAACATCACAATGACAAATTTGGGGCCCAATGCAGCTGCTTTGCTGTGTAAGATGTTTCAGCTCCTGGGTGGTGAAAGGCCACCCAAAGTTGAACTTCACTTGAGGTCTAAACTAATTCAGGATTCTGAAGATCCTTGTCCTTACTTGACATCAGAGATCAGATTTCAGGGGAGGAGAAAGAGCAATTTTCGGAACAGGTTGAAATTCCAGCTTCTCTGCAGGATGTGCTAGTTAGCCAGGAACACTGTCACAACAACTCATCTTCCTTACAGTGAGTTACACAGCCAGAAAAACCAAACCAAGTGAGAACAAGGCTAGCCTGGTCCCCTGCATTTTTCTTCCAGACTCAGGGCCTTGTCTTACTGCCTTTTAGCTACCTGGTGATGCCATACATGCGGACAGATTTACAAAAGATCATGGGACATGAATTCAGTGATGAAAAGATCCAGTACCTGGTCTACCAAATGCTGAAAGGGCTGAAGGTAGGTGGGTCTGGAGGGGTTTAGTGACTCCCTGTCTCCTCTGTGTCACCTCTGGGTTGACCCCAAATAAACTCCCCTCCAATACTGTACAGGAGGATGTGAGCAGTTCATGACATCTCCTCAGAACAGGTATTGGCTGTTGAACCATTCCTGTTCCAGCACACATCAATAAAATGAGTGTTTGCTTACATCAGTCACTCGGGTATCAAAGTAATCAGCAGCCACAGGCCTTGGGATGGTTTTTCCATGGCAGCACTTGCTTCTCTCTTTGCCTTGCCCAAACCCTCAGCAAAACTCTGCACAGGGAGGAAGACACTGGCAGCAGCAGGAGCTCCTCTGAACCCGTCACAGAAGCTCTCAGAGGAGAACACAGAGGGAATGATTTTCTCTTCAGGAGCATTAGGAAGGAATATGTTTCTGTAACTGGCTTTGAGGGAGCTGAAAGCAATCACTACAAGCTCTGGGGTGTAGAGACAGAGCTTTCCACCTGTCCTCTCACATCCTTCCCCTGGAGTCACAGCAGTGGCTTACAGGCATCAATGGGTTCACCTAAATCACACCTCTCCCCAGCTCACTGCTACTTTGAGTTTAAATAAAGGAGGGAGGAACACCCAGAAGGTTTGACTGGTGTGCTAAAAACCCTGTAGTCAGTTTTTGTAATTTTATGGTTTTGGGCTGAAATTATTTTTTTGAACACTCAAAATAACCATGTTCTCATGTCATCTGCTGTAACCTTGATGACTTTGATAGTTTGAAGCTGCTGTTGTACTTGCGCTAAGGAACTATTGCTTCATCCCTCCTCTTCTGCTCTATGCATCTTCTTTAGACTGGCAAGAGCACTGTAATTACTGTCAGTAATTTGGGGCAGAAATTTCTTTTCAAACTGCTGCCCTAGGGACCAGGGACCTGTAGAAGGCTGCAGAGGTTTGTTCTCAGCAAGGTCTTGTTTGTAGCTCTTGTTTCTCTGCTGGAGAACAGAAAATGTCTGCTGGTGATCACATTGTGGCTCCTCTTTTTATTGCAGTATATTCACTCAGCTGGCATTGTGCACAGGGTAAGTTCATGTGTGCTCTTATTCTGATTTTTGTCTGAGAAACACAGCATAGTCTTAAAGTTAATAAATTCCTAACCATCATTTCACTAACAGCATTGTCTGCTCTAATTTTCCATCCTGTCTGCTCTCTTTTCCATCCTGCACCCTATATATGTTTGGATTTGTTAATTCATGAAGCATTTTGAGAAAATGCTGTATTTTCTGATGAGATGAGAAGCATTTTATGATGCTTTTTGAATTAGAACTATTTCAGAAAAGAATCAAATAGTGATCTAAAGCTGTACATGGTGTTTATTTAGTCATTTGCTGAATTGATACTGAACCTGGGGTGTTATGGGACCACATCAAGGGCAAGCAAAGGTTCAACTGAGAGTTGTGTTGATGTATTGCAACTTGAAACATCCCATTTTTCTGCTCCTGTCTGTTGCAGGACCTGAAGCCAAGTAACCTAGCTGTGAATGAAGACTGCCAGCTGAAGGTAGGTGACAAAGCAGCACTTTGCAGCACATCAGCTCGTGGAGGAGCTGCTCTGCCAGCAGGAAATTGGCACTGTCGTGTTTCCTCTTTCCTCCCAAGCCTCCATTCCAGGCGTTGTGTTCCTTGGCGGCTGCAGCAGTGGGAAATACTCCCCTGCTGATGTCACTTGCTGAATCAGGATGCAAGACTTCAAATGAGCCTTCTGTCACTGTAATCCTCAGGGATGGCAGGGTGTAATGACTTCCTGGAGAAATTCAGCACTGCTGAGCAATACTTGCAGCAGGTGAATGATCCCTGAAGGGTAACTGGATTCAGCTGCGGTTACCCTTTGGTTGTCATGGACGTTGTGGCTGTGATTCCAGATAAAGTCATTTTCAGGGTTGCTCTGAACGGTTTGCTTGCTGCTGCCTGGTGCTCTAGCATGCATTTTCTGTAATGTATATTTCAGGGAGTGGCTCTGCTGCCCATAAAGGTTGGGTCAAGCTTGCTCATCTTCAGCATTGAGGGAGAGGCCATGCTGTGTCACCTGCAAGGTGTTCTTATAGGAAAGGGTGAGTTGTGGTGACCTGGGAGCATGCCTTCACCACCAGGTCACAGACCAACTCCAGTAAAGCACATTGACTTGAAACTTAAGCTTCAAGAAAGGCAGTGACCTTCCAGGGAGCACAAAGCACTGATCCTTTCAGCAGGCTCTTCTCATGACAACAGGGTTTGCAGCTGGCTTGCAATTTACAGTGAAATTAAGACATATTAATTCTTTGACCCATCCTATGGGTGTCTGTGGTGTAGTTGGAGCTTTGTTATGTTCTGATTGGAATTACTCCATTTTCTCTTAGAAGTAGAGTCTCACTTGCCTGTAGGATTTCTCTTTTCTCTCCTGCCCTCTCTTCTCCTTATTCCTTCTTGGCACTGCAGATCTTGGATTTTGGCTTGGCCAGACAGGCTGATGCTGAGATGACTGGCTACGTGGTCACACGGTGGTACAGAGCCCCAGAAGTCATCCTGAACTGGATGCATTACAACCAGACAGGTGAGCAGCCCTGCCCCAGCAGTGTTACTCCCTGGTGACGAGCTGGGGGATCCTGCTGGCTCAAATCTCACAGAATTATCCAGTTGTTTTTACCCTTTATCATCAGTGTTCCCTGGAGCAGAGCAGGTCCCAGAGGTGTTGTGCAACTCCCAGAGCTAATGCTTGCAGGAAATGATGAAAGCAGAGGTTTTAGCAGCATAGAAAGAACAGAGGAGAGTGGGAGGGAGTGAAATTTAAATCAGCGCTTGCTGCAAGCAACAGCAAAAGCGACAGCCCCAGCAACCACTTCTGCTTTTTAAATTATTTTTTTCCCCCTTCCTTTTTCCCCCCCTCCCTCCTTTTTCTCTCTGAACAGTGGACATCTGGTCTATTGGCTGTATCATGGCAGAAATGCTGACTGGGAAAACACTCTTTAAAGGAAGAGACTGTATCCTTTCAAGCTGAACCTTTTCCCTGAGTGGAGTAATAATTCTTGGTGTGTGTTGAAGGGGTTTTATGAATGAGGCTACTGAGAAAAACAGGTGTCAGTCTGGTTCATCAGGAGATATTCACATGGACCAGTCTTTTTGGGGAGGAAAACAGAAGGGGACCTCAGAATTACACCTCCGTGGTGGCCTGGTTCTTCATCAGCTGTTCAACCTTGTGTGGCCATAGCTCCATTCCCAAAGCTTTGCATATCCTTCCAACCCCATGGATGCCCAAGTCCTGGCATAGTTGTGCCAGAAAAATGATCTGTCGATGGAAATTCCATGCCAGGAAAAAAGGCTTGGAGCTCTTTTTGCCAGTCTAATGAATCTCTGCTTGTGTGACTGTGGTGGGTTTGCGTCACAAGCTAATTGTACTCTTACAGATTGAGTTTTGGTGGGGGTGTGCAGGGTTTGCTCCTCAAAGGGTGATCTTTAACACAGCTTGCCAGACCTGGATCAGCTGACCCAGATACTGAAAGTAACAGGGCATCCAGGAGAGGATTTCTTGGAGAAGCTGGAAGACAAAGCGGTAAGGAAGTTCCCAGTGGATTTGGGTCCTGCTGGCAGAGGTGTCAGGGGAAGAGGCTGACTTGTGTTTGGCATGGGAGAGGTGCTGCCAGCAGCCTTTTCCCCCAAGCAAGGAAGGCATTTTTCTGTGCTGGTGGCACATCTGATGGACCTGGTGCTGCATTGGGAACGGCTGTGTTTGGCAGGGACTCCCACGTGAGGTGCCTGATGCCCCAGCAAACCACCAATCTTCTCTGTTCTCCAGCTTGCCTCTTAAAACAGAAGTGTTTCTGTCTTGACCGATAAAAATAGTTCCTTGTAAACTGCTTGCTGAAATGGGACATCTGGGATGCTTTGCTGTTCTCTTCATTTGCCTTTGCTCATCGGAGCCATGAGACTGAGAGCTGTATTTCACACCTGTCCACGTGCAGTAACTGTGCTTTCCTTGCTCTTTCAGGCAAAGAGTTATATCAAGTCCCTTCCCAAAATCCCCAAGAAGGATTTGTCTGTGCTTTTCCCTAAAGCAAATCCTCAGGGTAAGTAATCTCCAGCATTTCTCATGAGTTTTCACATCTGGAAAGGAGACAAGCTGACTGCCACAGCCTTAACTTTATTTCTCCTTCTCATAATTTCTTGCTACTCTTTTCCTTTGCAGTTTGTGCCCCTGCCCTTCCTCAGAAAAAATATGTATCAATTAAAAGCAGAATTATCTTTTATTGGCATTACAATGGAGATGTTCTGTTGTTCTTGGCCATTTTGACCATTTACTTTTTTTCTAAATTATTATTTTCAAGTACAGGGTAGATCCTGTTTGTTGAATACCTGGATCTAGCAATATTTGACAGACAGCTGATGTGAAATTTTCAGGGTAAGAATTAATCTCTTAGAAAGAGCTCTGTTCCCAGGTAGGTTAGAGGTGAGAGCAAGCAAACCTCTTCTAGAAAGTGAATGGAAGAAAGTGTTAAAGTGTTAAACCCAAGTGGGAATGGGGCTGACAGACTAGTCAGTATCTGAGTTTCCTGCCCTCCTCTTTACCAGGGATGTATAGGTTTCTATACAGATTATTCATGTTAAGACTCCTTTGAGATGCAGGGCTCTGAATGAAAGCAAATTATTAAAACTGAAAAATATCTTGAGGTTACTGGCTTACTCCTCATGTTTCTGCGACCCAATCTGTGCAGCAAGGCTTATTCAAGTCTAATTTGTTATTTCTGGACAATTTAACTTCTGTTAGTAAGAGCTCCCTGAGGCTGCTGTTGGGCAGACTTTGCATCTCCACTGCCTTGCTGCCTTGGCGAGGTTGAGGAATCTCTTCAATGTTCAGGTCTGAAGATGAAACACTGGAAACACCAGAGCCACACTTGCAGGGTTTATGCACAGGGTGCCTGTGCGCCCCTGCACCTTGCTTAGCCCTGTTCCCATCCTCTACAGCTGTGGACCTGCTTGACAAGATGTTGCAGCTGGATGTGGAGAAGCGCCTCACAGCAACAGAGGCCTTGGCTCACCCCTACTTCGACCAGTTCCGAGATATCGAGGAGGAGACAGAGGCACAACACTCCTATGATGATTCTCTGGAGCATGAAAAGCTTTCAATAGAGGAATGGAAAAGTAAGAAGTTTGTTTTCTTTGAGGTTCCTGTCTAGCACAGGACTTTCCTGCCCTTCTTTCTCTCCTGTACAGATGCTGAGTAAGGCTGTGATTGCCTGCTGATGCCTCAGTGGTGGTGCATAGATCTCTTGCTTTTATGCATTCAACAAAGAACCCTCCAGCTCTTCAGGCAGACTTTTTTTGTCTCTCTCCTTTGTCTCTTTCAGCTGCCACTGAATGCCTTTTTCTGCACATCCAACACTCCAGCTTTTATTTGTGTCCTCTGAAATCACACATTCATGGTTATTTTGTTCTGTTTTTCAAGAACACATTTACAAGGAGATCTTGACCTTCAGCCCCATTGCACGGAAGGATTCAAAGAAGAGAAGTGGGATGTCATTATAGCAACGGGTGCAGCTGTGGCTGGGACTCAGTTCTCCTTGATGACATCAAATCCATTCCACACTGTGCTGCTGGTGGCCAACTTTTGGCCCGTGGGACCTCTCTCTGTGTGCCAACACAAGGATGACGCCGTGCTGCGGGCACTGGACTTTGTTCTACGAAAGGGGAAGCACCCCAGGCAGTTTTCAACATAAAAGACAAATATATTCTTGTTGAAACTTTAAGTGGGAGAATTTTACCTGGTGATTTTTGTTTTGTTTTTTTTTTTCCTGTATTTGTCCACTTGAGAGAGGAGGGGTTTAATTCCTTCTTATTAGTCTTTTCAAGCACAGGGTTTAGTATGTTAATTATGGATGAGGTAAAGAAATAGATAAAATTGACTGGGAAGTGAGTCCTAAGCAAAAGGATCAGAAATACTGAATTTCAGCATAACAAGACCTTAACCAATCTCACTCTGGTTGTGTCCCGCTTCCCTGAGCAGTCACAGAGCACCCAGCAGAGCAAGGCTGCTGGGATGGTGTCAGCTCCAGGGCACCAGGGGATCAGCCTGTGTTCAGAGCACCTACAAACATATCCTCTCATCCTATACACACAGTTCTGCTCAGATGCTTCCCCTCCAGAGAGCCACTGCCTCCTTTTTCTTAATGTTTCCCCTGCTTGTTTCATTCCTTGGGATTTGATCAGTGCTGTCCCCTCCTCATTGCTGGCAGCAAACACAGCCTGGGACTTCAGGGCCACTTCCCCCAGCGACAGACTGAGAGTCCCGAGAAGCTGCCTGAGTTAGTTTGAATATGGGTATGCAGGAAGTTTTCCAGCCTGTGCTGAAACTGGAGCATCTGCAGATCCACAGCTTATCAATAGAGTCACTTGATAGTGCAGGCACAGCTGCTCAATGTGATAACACCTTTGGACTGCAACACCTTCTTCCCTATGGTGATCAGGCAGGTTCAGCCAATCATTCCAAAGTCCATCCCAAGGGACATGTGCCAAGAGGCTTCTCTGTATCAGAACTCAGAGCACAGAGTCCCCAGGACCAGAGAAAAGTATTGAGAAGGTATTTGACCTCACTAATACATACAGTGATTCTCAACTTCCCCCTCTTATGCAGCTGCTGACTTATTTTGGTTTAGCCATGTTGTTTGTTTTCAGTAATCTCCAATTTTCTTCTTAATTAATGTTCTGTTTTGCTGTACAGACCACAAGTAAGGGGAAACTGCAACATTCCTAGAATTTTCTGATCTCTCTTCTCCACTGGGAACTGGACACAGTGATGTCATGTTGCTTGGCTGCCTCCCTGTTGCAGCTCATGGCATAACTGGGGATAACCCTGCAGTGACTGCAGCTTCTTGATAGGATGTTGTTGATGTTTGCCTGCTGTAGCTGCACAGATGGTTCATGATGATAAGATGAGGTTCTCTTGGCTCATATCTGTCTGGGTCATGTACAAGCCCTTTGCTTCACTCCTCTCTTGGGTAGTGACAGCGAGCACAGAACTGTTGTGATGTGTCCTCAATTCCCTGGAAATTCAATGTTTTATTATGCAGCACTCTTTTGTAAAGAGCTAGGCTGGGAGATATGCAGTAATGTCCTGCTGACTCTGTCATGAAAAACACAGCTTGAGGAGATTTAGGCTTCGTCCTTTTCTCTTGCTAAGGAACATTCTTCATTTTCCCTGAATGGCAGAAGGGAGTTCTAGCTGCATCTGTCAAACTACAGCTGGAATATTGTCCTTTTGAATCTGATCTGGCTGCCATAATCTTGAACAGAGGTTGGAGAGAAGCTCTCTGCAGCTGCCATTAACATCTCAGAGAGCTGCAGATGTTTAGAGCTGCCTGTACCAGGGTAAAATGAGGTTTGGTGCTTTGCAGTGGAGGGTCACTGTCCGAGTGAGTGAGTGCATGGGGAGATGTTTTGGGGCTGTGAGTGAAGCAGGCTGCCCTCTTGACTATATGCAACCCTGGACATGGAGAGGCAGAGAAGTCTTAAAAGCTCCATCTTGTAGACAAATTTGAGTACACCTATGGACACCTTTAGAGTAGAGAGCTTTCTTTCAGAAAGTCATCTCTAAAGTCAAAGCCATCTGTTAAGGCAAAGAACCCATTCAGACAGAACTCGAACCACTGTAAATGGGAACACAGGGTATTTCTTAATCATCTTGCCCCCCTTCAAAAGGGGATAGGTAGGCCTGACGTTTTCTGTTCGTAATGATGGCTGAGGGAGAAAACATCTCCATGATAAAGGCATGTACTGAGCAGTCTCCTGGTAGTTGAAAAGGGACTTGGAAAGTTTTAAAGAATAATTTAAAAAGCCATTTGGGAATTGTCTGTCTGAGTAGAGGACAAGCATGAAGAGGCACTGGGGACATGTGATACAAATAGGTGTGAGAAGAACAATTGTGAGCGTAACCGAGTAGGGTACATAGATTTTGAAAACATCTCTGGTTTTTTAGGGATAGCACAGAAAGGCTCTTCAGCAGCAGTCCTTCTGCTGAGTATACAACCAGTTCCAGGGACTGGGTTTCTGGGTTTCTCAGTAGGTTTACACTTACCCTGAATGCTCTGAAATTGCAAGAGCAATCCCAACAGCTGCTGTGTGGGCTCCACGCTCTGGTTTCACTCATTCACCCACCAACCCCATACAGTGACAGAACACTGTGCAAAAGGATTACCCAATACCCCAACAAATGCGGGGAGCAGGTGCTCTGTAAGCCCAGGAACCCTGGAGGTGTATGTTTATTTGTTTTTTTGTGGTATGTATCATCCAAGAACTCAAAATAGACAGTAGGAAGTGTAGCAGGTTGGTAGTGGAAGGAGTATCTGTACAGACCAACCATCCCAGTACTCCTATGGCATCCGAGGACATGTTTCAATGAACAGCAACGAGCTACCAGAAGGGAGAGGTGAGGGGAAATCCTATTGACATTTCCTGAAAGGAGTTTGAAAAACACCTGCTTGACACAGCCAGTGACTCAGGCCAAGGCTGGAATCCTTCAAAATCAGCACCAGAGTGGAGAGGGGGTGTGTGATCCTGACAGACACTGAGTCAAAGCAAAAATTACCTCATACAGAGGTGCAGGCAGTGCCTGGTGGGTGACTCACACTGACACATAATTCATGGACATTCCTTTCATTACAAGCATAGTTTGCATACTTAAAAATACAAAACCGAGTGATAAAAATCCCTCAGCCATTAAGTGGTCCAAAATTTCATAAATCAGGCCAGCCAAAAAAAAGTGTTTGCTGTTTGTATTGAGTTTGTATAATAAAAATTTACACGGATATATGGATGGAATTTTTCCATTTGTCTCGGATAACATACAGATGTCTAACTTGGAATACTATTTACTTGCTAGTCTTACATTCATTTCTGACTTCTAAGCATCTTTTCTTAATTTAGAAAATAAAGCCTTCAGAAGCAATCGTTCTCTGTAAGTTTATTTTGACACTTAATTAGGTCTGTGAAGTTGCAGCTTTAGGGGGCATATTTGTTAGGTACTTGCACATGTAAGTAGGAAAGAAAAAGCAGATGAAGGAATGAGTATTTTCTTAAGAGATGCCACAAAATCAGATGATTTTTAAAGAGAGATAATAATAGCTATGTTTTGGATACCACCTAGAAACCTTTCAGTTCACAATTTTGAAAATTTCCACACCCTTTTAGAAAATTACTTATTTTATCCTGTAGGAAAAAGACAGATCATCTGTTTTCATATTTAACATATTCACATTCTAGGTAGCACACTAAACAAATAAATGTTCATGTTTTCAGTGCGTGTTAATGGGAAAGAAGAAAAACATAGAAAATTATAAACACGTCTGAGAACTCTAGTGGGATTCTGTACAAAGGATGGTAATACCTTTTCATATTCCCATGTCTTGCTGTTGCCTGAGCAACCAGGGAAAGCGTTCCTAATCCTCTGCATTTTTCCTGTATCATGGGTCAGCAGAGTGTTGGCTGGAAACGTGATTATGGCTGTTTTTCTTTTCACAGCTGAGAGAAACAAGACAGGAAAGATTGAATGAAGACCAGAATAGCCAGTATTAATTTGCTTTCCCCCCCAAAGGATGGACACTCGCTGCACTAATTGTACTTATCATAGAATTATTCAGGTTGGAGAAGGCCATTAAGATCATCGAGTCAAAATCTACACTGAGTATGTCAGAATTTCCAAGTCAATGTGATTTAGGGTATGTTTTGCCTGATTTCTCTCTATAAGGCCATTTTCTGAGCACATGAGCTTACACAGCTTTTAATATGATGTTCAGCTGGTGCTGGCTCACAGCTGATTCACTCAGCTCTCCTTTTTTGTTGGAATGCACTCCATTAAATAATACTGAAGGGTTAGTATATTATAGCTGCAACCCTCATTGATTTCCTGTTACATGAAAGTGAGTTAAGTTCCTTTAGCCAAGTTTGGCTGGAAAAATAAAAATTCTCCTGCCATAAACCATCATTTCAGATCTGTCATCAGAACACTTCAACTGAAAAATAAATGTTTTAAATTAGAGGACACTGAGATTAAAAAAAATAAAGACCAGTGAGGAGGTAGTGCTGGGTGCTTGTGTAACCTCTCTGATGTTAGTGATACTGAAGAGGGTTATAAATATATATATAAAATTCCAGCGAAAAGTTACCCTAGGACATATGGCAAGGCTTATCACTTTTGAGATATCAGGTTTTAACCTTTAATACACAAGGGACCTGTTTAGCAATTGCTCTAATTTCAGCAATTCTTAAGAAAACAGCAGCAGAACAAACAGCCAAAGAGAAATAGCAAAGGTAAGTCAGCTTTGAGGCTTAATAAATCGACAAAGAAAAAGGTCATCTCTCAATTCTAAATGATAATTCTCTTCCCTTTTAAAGTATGTCTTATATGCTTGAATAAACATGGAGGAAATTGTAATATGAATGCAGGTGCCCAATTCTGAGGTGTCTTGGCTGCTGCTTTCATTTGAAGGAACATCACTAATTTTGCACTTGCACCCTTTAAAAACTGGGACAGCAAAGAAATTGAATTAAGTTATGCCTCTGGGATCTGAGAGAAGTTCAGAATGTTTTTTTCAAATAACATGTTAGTTCCACAGCTTTGATATAAAACTAAATGATGAATAACTTGTTTTGATGTTGTGAGACATGGCTCTCAGTCATCAGAGATGTCTGGACATCTCTGTGCCCAAAACAGAGTTCTTAACAGGGAACCTAATATGATTATAATAAGTTAATTCAGTGCAAATTTAAGAGTATAAAGTTTCAAAATTGAGGTTGAAAATTAAAGAGTTTGCAAAAGTTGGTCATATTAAAAAAAAAAAAAAAAAAAAAAAGGTTCAAGTAAAACCCTGTTAAAATTCCCAAATAAAGAAGGAAAATCACAGAATGGCCTGGGCTGGAAGGGACTTGGCTCTGTTTGCAGTCCCCTGCTGTCGGACACCTTTCACTAGAGCAGGTTACTCAGAGCTCCATCCAACCTGGCCTTGAACAATTCCAGGAATGTGGCAGCCACAGCTTCCCTGGCCAACCTGTCCCAGTGCCTCACCAGCCATCACAAAGAGGTTTTTTCCTATTACCTAATCTAAACCTCCTCTCTTTTAGTTTGATACCATTCCCCCTCGCTCTGTCCTTACATGCTCTTGTAAAGTCTCTCTTTATCCTTACTGCAGGCTCCTTTCAGGTACTGAAGGGCTGCAATTAGGTCACCCCAAAGCTTCTCTTTTCCAGCCTGAACAAACCCAGTTCTCTCAGCTTTTGAAGTTGCCCATCAATTATTGAAATGATTTTATTTACTGTTTATCCAGGAGGCAAATGCAGCTATAGATTGTTTTAGGGTTTGTTTTATCCATACTGTTGCACAGCTGTTCTTTTGAGGGTGAGATCCTTTGCAAATCAGTGAGAGTACTGGGACTTTATTTCCAAATCCTTGATATGTTATTTTTCATGAAAGACAAGAATGGACTATTATTTATTTTCAAGATTTGATATGTAAATAGTAAATCTGTTTAAAAGTACACACCATATATATACACACACAGTATATACTTCAAAGGCAATATGCAAAGACTGTTCAGCAGTAAGTAACATGTTTCCCTTGCTTTTAAAGCTGCAACAAGCTCTGGTCCAAGCCGAGTACGTTGCAAAACGGACTGTCCCAGACTGTCTGCTCTCAGATTCTGCGGTTAACATACGTTAAGAGACAAAAGATCTCCAGTTGGACTGTAAACGAGGGAAAACAGCATTCATTGCTTCCTTCTAAAACAGTTAATTCTATAAATTCAGATGGTGATATTATGCAATACTCTGCGCAGAGTGGGAGGTGGAACACACATATGCTCAACTATGTGGCACGCTCTATAAAAAGTAAGTGTGGGAGCCTCTGTAATTCCTATCTCAATTCTTATCTCAGTTGCTAACTTAACTTCTTCCTTGTTCAGTCCCCTCATTCCCTGTCTCATTGTTCCTCCAGCTTGTCACACCTCTGCATGTGAAGATGCCATCTGGACCTGTAATATTGGTCTACAAAATAAATACAAGCTCTTGGTATTTACATCGTTTGTTTGATGTTGCTTGTTTAGCCTAACTGTAGCAGGCAAAGGTTCTCTGGGAGTGTAGCCGGGTTGGACTCTGGCACCTGGCAATGCTCCAGGGTGTTTCCTGGGACCCCACGCCTCCTGCAAAAAAGAAAAAAAAAGTGGGCCACAAAACGAAGACACCCTAAATGAGCCCGGGACAAAAATCCCACCTCATTTCCCGCGGCCTGACGGCTCCTGGCTGTAAGGTACCGGCCAGGGATGGGCCCGCACGGCGGTACCCGAGCTCCCAAACCCCAGCCCCGCGGATCATGTGGGGGGGGCAGGCGAGGCGCAGGGATAACCCGCTCCGGCAGGCGGGAGGCCGCGGCTCCCCGGTGCTGCCTCGTCAGCCACGGAGGGGGACACGGGCAGCAGCAGCCCCCGCCTAAGCCATGAGGGCAGCGCGGAGGGACCCCCCGCGCTCCCGCCACCACCAGCCCCCGGGGGCCTCCCGCCCGGCGCGGCCCGGGTGTGGGAAGGCACCGGGGAGGGGCGGGCGGTGCCTGCCCGCGGGGGGAGCGGAGCGCGGAGCCCCCTCCCCCGCCTGGCCGCTGGCTGCCGCCTCTCCCCGCCGCTCGGCCGGCCCGCGCCGCCGCCTCCATCTTGAGCGTGTGTCCCCTGCTCCCCCCCCCCCGCCTCCACAGCACCGAGAGCGTCGGGGGCGCTGGAGCCCCGGGGGGGAGCGGGGGGGAGGTGAGGGTGGTGGGGGGCGAAGCGGCACCGGGGCCGGAGCGGCAGCGGCGGGAAGAGCGGCGGGAGCAGCGGCGGCAGCGGCAATGAGGAGGCGGCGCTGAGGAGGCGGCGGTAGCCGGAGCGGACGGAGCCGACATCTTGCGCCCTCCCCTCCCGCCGCCGGCTGGGTGAGCCCGTCCGCCCCAGGGGGGAGGGGAGGGGGAGGCGGAGAGAATTAAAAAAAAAAAAAAAAAAAAAAAAAGACAAGGAAAAAAACCCGAAAAACAAAAAACAAAAACAAAAACAAAAAATCCCCCCAAAAGGAGGCGGCGGCAACGGTGGAGAAGCCGCGGCGGCGGCGCGCTGAGCCGGCCAGGTAAAGCTCTGCGCGGGAGGCCGCGACACCCTTCCTTCAGGGGTCTCTCCTCCCTCACACACCCCCACGCCGGGGTCGCGGGAAGGTGACCGGGCGGGCGGGAAGGAGCTGGGGGAGCCCGGTGCGCCGCAGCCTGCGGACCTCTCCCGCGTCCCCGCTCCGTCTCTGCGGCGAGAGCGGCCCGCGATGCCTCGCCGAGGTGGGGGCAGCGGCGGCGAGCGCCCGGGGATGGGGAACGGGCAGCGCCGTGTCAACAGGGCCCCCCCCATTGCCGCCATCTTAGCCCCCCCTTCTTCGCGGCGCGGCGGGGGCGCCGCCCACCTTCTCCCACGCGATTGGCCCAGGCGGGGCCGAGCGCGCCCGCCTTTAGCCCCGCAGAGCCTCGTGTTGCTATTGGTGGCGGCGCTGTGATGGACGGCGGCGGTAGCCAATGGCCTTGCCGCCCTGCTGCGCTCGCGCTGCCCGCCCCCTGGAGACTGTGGCGGCTCCGAGGGGAGAGGTAGCCGCGCACTGTGCCCGGGCTGGGACACGGTCCTGGCGGCGTTCATCGCCGGGACGCCTTCATTTCTCTCCGAGTCCATGCTGTACTATGGCCCAGTTCGCTGGCTGCTACTGGAGTTCCCAGCAGAGAGCCCTCGGTGCGCGGGGTAGCTCCTGAGAGGAGCGCCCGCCGGCGCCTGACAGCTGAGGGCATGCCACCGTTCCCTCAGTTGCTGCTGTGGCCGGACACAGCTCGTGGCATATCACAGTTTCCTCAGAGCGCTGCTGCTGAGGTCAGGCGCAGCTCATGGCGCACCCCATCTGTTGCTGAGCCCAGACTTTATAACTGAAACTTCATCCACAGCCCGTCTCGCACCCTCCCCATTCCAGAGGGAGGTCCTCTCTCGATGCTGGTGCGTCTCCCGTCAGCTTGACTTGGTTACAGGAGTATCAGGGCACCGATAAAGATCAGGAGCTCTGCATGTGCCAGGGCAAGCAGCTCTCGGTGACATCTGTTGAGTGACAACAGGTTTCATTGTAGGCATCAATGTGGGTGTGAGGAGCATAAACCCTTGGCAGATGTGTGAGGGGGCCATGGCCATGGCGTGCCCAGACATGGCAGGAACATGCGGGGACGTTGTTGAGGGCAGCAGGAGTCTTGCTGGTGTTTTGGTTGGCAAAAAGTGGAGAGGGCGCTGCAGCTCTTCCAGGTTGTTTCTTTCCTCTGGCTTCCATTGGTTTTATTTTACAGATGTGTTTCTTAAGTAGCTCCATGGGTGTCTGTTCCCCATTACACAGCAGCGGGTTTTAAATCCCAGTGGCTGCATGGAGCTGAGTGGCTGCTGGCGTAGGAAAGCAGTGCTGAGGAACGTCTCCAGGCTTTGTGTTTGGCTTGATGTCCCGAAGAGGGGCAGCCTTTGGTAACAACAAACCCCAAACTCTTTAGGAATATAGGAGCTATAGTCACTGCCAGTAGTTGTGTTGTACCAGAGTCCAACAAGAGCCATGTTGTTCCCATCATCTGCTGCACACCAAAGTCTGGGTGGCCTTTTTGTTGCAGGTCATTAAAGTTCTTCATTGTTGAGGGATATGGCTGGGATCACCAAGCTATGCCAAAAGAAAGGGCCAGGAAACTCCCCCAGCTGCCCTGCCTTGAGCTCCAGCCTTGCATCCTCTGCGTATGAGAAACCTAGTGCTGTAAAGTGAATCCTTGGTTGTTCAGCTTGGGAAAGCTGGCAGGAAGGACTGCAGCAAGAAGGAGAGTTGGGAAGCAGACTAAAGTTTTCTGCAGTGTAAGAAAAGGATTTGTGACCTTTGGAGATGGCCAAGCATTGAATGGGTGGAAACCACAGTCTTACCTTTAAAGCACCTGCTTGTGTTCTGAATTCCAGGCTGTGTGTATAACAGGGGCCTGTACTGTGATGTTGTTCCATACATGTTGATCTCTGTTTTTTCCAGGGGACCTTTAGCTCTCTTTCCAGTTAAAGTATCCTGATAGTGGGCTTGGTTTTTCAGTCACCTATTACAGCTGTTGCCCACAGGTGTGTAAGCTGCTGCTCAGGGGAATCAAGCCACTCCCAAAGGACCTCCTGGGGTAGAGGTAAATTCATTCCCAGCAGGTCTCTGAGTTGTGGCCACCTTGTTAGCTCAGTTGTGCTCTCTGGGAACTTCACCCCCTGCTCCCATTGTAATTCCCAGTAGAAATGGGTGACAGGAGCTTTTTGGAATGCCTTGAGCATATTGTGGCAGTGGCAAAGGGATGTCTGTTTGTACTCTCTGCTTTCACATCAGCAGCTGTGTCTGTGGTGGGACAGAATCAGCGTGGGCTGAAATATCGTTTACCTCCACTCATGTTGAGTATCTTTAGCATTTCAGTGTGCACAGATGCTGTTTGCAGAGGGATTCCTTTTTATGTGTAGCTGGGAGGTGTTTTCAAGTGTGCCGAGGGAATCACGACATTCCTAGGTTGCTGCTTAGAAGTTTCCGTTGTTGTAGACAAGGTCACTCTGCTCAGCTCGGTGTGTGTGAGTTGATTTCATTGTTGCTTTCAAGGTATTTTGGAGGTGTCTCTCCTCATATCCAGGTGTATGTCTCATTCCAGGCACTCAGCTCTCTCTGGCTACAATTTCCATGCCATTTTAGATGCTTCTTCATAGTGCTAAGTAATTGTGTGTCTTACAAATGCATTGTTTTATGGCAGTTGGTAGCTGTGGTGCAAAGCCCACTTTGGGGTAATTTGTCTAGAAATACCCTGATTGTTTCACTAAAGGGACTCTGCATGTTTGTTTTTCACATTGACAGGTAAAACCTTCCTTCAGGTGCTTGTTTCACTGTTTCCTTGTCCCTCAGCATTCCAAGCAATTGGCTATTGCCTCATTTTTTCCTGAACACAATATTAATGATGTGTGTGGTCAGCTCATAATAATTACTTTATCCTCCATATATCTTTTTGCCTCCTATATTCCCTTTGCTCGTACCAGCCTGAATTGTAACAGAGCTGTTTGTCAGCAGGATTTTCTTTTGGTTCGGTATTTTTTTGTTTGTTTGTTTTTCATTTGATGATCAAGTTGCCTTTACAACCTCTTTTTAAAATTCTTTTTTCCTGCTGATTGAAGCCATTGGAGTTCAGCTAGGACGAGTGCAGTTGGGTATCTGCAGTGTGTGGATCAAGTGACTGATTAAATTTTCAAGGCAAAGGTACCACCAAAATTTGTGATACCTATATTTGCAGGTAGAAATTATCATATTTTATTTTACATGTGAAGAAAAATTGCATTTACAGTCTCCATCATTATAGGTGTGCATACTGAAACTGGCACCTGCAGCTTATTTCTGTGGATGCAAGGAAGAGTTTGGAAATCTTTCCCAGAGCCTGTTTGTTTCTAAAGACACAAGTGGTGTCATGGCTTAATCTCATGGTTCACAGAACTAGTACTTGAAAAAAAGTATTGCTCCTGGAATTTGCTCCTTTCTGGAATAAGGCTGGACTTCTTGTAGGTCCTGGTCCTTTGGGATGCTGCTTGCTGTGGCACACAGTTGGGAGTTTCTGGAACTATGTCCTTTCTGGAGCACAGATAGTGCATTGCTGAGTACAAACCGGGGGGCTGTGGTGTGTCTCCTTGTCTGTGGGTCCCACAGAAAGGGACTGAGTGTGTGGATTGCTTTAAATAAGGGTGAGGTGCTGGTTCAGGCCTCTGCATAGCAACAGATAAGCTCTGGGCTGGCTTATCTTCTCAAAGACAATTTACATTTGCTTTTCTTTGTCTCCTTTCTGAATTATTTCAGCCTCAGCTTGTTTATTCCCATGTCATGTTCCCATCCTTGACTCTGCCCTTCTCTCTTGCATTACTCACTTGGCTTCCTCTCTGCTTTCCCTCTTTGCCAGCTCCCTCCTTTGCCCTCCGATCACCGAGCTGCTGCACCGTGTCTGAACCCTCCCTCAGACCATCTCCCCAGGCTTCTCCTCTGCTCCCCTCTGACAGGCACCTCCTTAATGTCAGCAGAGACTCTCAGCTAATTATCTGGCTTGCTGATTAGCAGTTTGTGCGGGCAGAGCTGGCTGGGGTTTTTGTTAAGGCTCTGAGCAAATGCCATTTCACAGCTCCTGGTGCTGGAAGCTGTCCTGCTGCTTTCCTGCTCATAGCCCTGTGGACTCTCCATAGCCAGGTGGCTCAGGTGGATAAACGGGAATTGTGGCTCCAGAGGGGCTAATGCCAGAGCTTGTAAGTCCATTGGGATCCATGCTGCTTGTTGCCACGTTTATCCCTCTTTGCTTCCTCGTGAGATGGCAGAAGACAGGCACATCTGGTCTCTGCTACATTGCTCAGTTCATCCTATGAATCCGTTTGTGACCCTTGAGAGAAGGAAAAGCAAAGCTGGAGGATGATTTTTCATTATTGGACCTTTTTTGCATCTGCAGTGTCAGAGTGGAAGGATTGGTGGTGGCAGCCCTGAGCTGTGAAACTTGGAGGAGCTCCCTCCTGGACTAAGGGAGAACCATTAGTTTTCTCATCTGGAGCAGACAAAAAAAAAAAAAAAAATTGGAAACTGCTTTCATAAGACCTGAATGGTGCATTCCTTTTCACCTGGAAAACATCCAGCACATTCGGGGATATAAAAGAAAAGTCACAGTCAAAAGACCAGAGAGGAACTCATTGGTTTGTGTGAGCTTAATGTGTGAACGGTGCGAGAAGATGTGAACAATATTGTTTGAATTTCGGGGGATTTGAACGGTTTGCTGATCTAGGTGCACAGCGGACAGTTTGTATATTGTGCTGTCAAATTATTTTGAGGTTTTCTCACCGGTGGTGGGGTGGAATGTACATCTGAGGTGCAAATAGAGGAAGTTGGAGGGTGCTGTGCGTTGCTGTGGAACACACTGCAGGAAATGGCTGATATATCAAATACCTGCCTGTATCTAATGTGTAAAAAACTCAGTGAGCTTGAAATTGCTGGAGTCTCTGGTAGAAATTAGCTCTATTTCAGCACTGAGTGAGTTTTTTGGCCTGTGCTGCTTCTTGCTTGTCTCCTTGTCTTACCCTGTCCTCTGTCCTGTTGTGTCCCAGGGTCTCTGGAGCACAGGGATGAGGAAGCCTCGGAGGAGGTGCCGGCAGCACCTGGAGGGGAGGCGTTCTCCCTCGCCCTACAGCCTCAAGTGCTCCCCCAGCCGCGAGACGCTGACCTACGCCCAGGCCCAGCGCATCGTGGAGGTGGACATCGACGGGCGGCTCCATCGCATCAGCATCTACGACCCGCTGAAGCTCATCACCGAGGACGAGCTGACAGCCCAGGACATCACCGAGTGCAACAGCAACAAGGAGAACAGCGAGCAGCCCCTCTTCACTTCCAAATCTAAGAAAACACCTTCCAAAGGCAAGAAGAAGGAGTCCTGCTCCAAACATGCGCCAGGGTTGTCTTTGCACTTGCCCCAGCCCAAGTTCCGTGTGGTGGACTCCTTCAGCCAGCCAGATGCCCCTCCCCTCCCTGCTGCCTACTACCGGTACATCGAAAAGCCTCCTGAGGACCTCGACGTAGAGGTGGAGTATGACATGGATGAGGAGGATCTGGCATGGCTGGAGATGGTCAACGAGAAGAGAAGGGCTGATGGTTATGGGACAGTTTCTGCTGACACTTTTGAGCTGCTGGTGGATCGGTTGGAAAAGGAGTCGTACCTCGAGAGCCGGAACAACGGGGCTCAGCAGTCCCTCATCGATGAGGATGCCTTCTGCTGTGTCTGCATGGACGACGAGTGTCACAACAGCAATGTCATCCTGTTCTGTGACATTTGCAATCTGGCCGTGCACCAGGAGTGTTACGGCGTGCCCTACATCCCCGAGGGGCAGTGGCTCTGCCGCTGCTGCTTGCAGTCCCCTTCTCGCCCTGTGGATTGTGTCCTTTGCCCAAACAAGGGGGGAGCCTTCAAGCAGACCAGCGATGGCCGCTGGGCTCACGTGGTCTGTGCCATCTGGATCCCAGAGGTCTGCTTTGCAAACACTGTGTTCCTGGAGCCCATCGAAGGGATCAATAACATCCCTCCGGCTCGGTGGAAGCTCACATGCTGTATCTGCAAGCAGAAGGGCATGGGAGCTGCTATCCAATGCCACAAGGTGAACTGTTACACTGCCTTCCACGTCACCTGTGCGCAGAGAGCCGGTCTCTTCATGAAGATTGAGCCCATGAGGGAGACCGGCATCAACGGCACGACGTTCACCGTGCGCAAGACTGCCTACTGTGAGAGCCACTCCCCACCTGGCACGGTGAGAAGAGGGTCCCCAGCTGCTGGTGGTGATGGGCAGGAGGTCACTGTGAAGGAGGAGGAAGAGGAGGAAGCTCATTCTGGCCCTCCCAAAGGGTCTGTGAAGAAGAACCAAGTGAAATTGAAGCAAAAGATCAAAAAGGAGCCTGGTGACGTGACCAAAGGGCGTTCGTCCATGCCCATGGTGACTGTTGCACAAATTCCTTCTTACAGGTGAGTGTTGTGTGTTTAGGGGAGGAGTTGGACAGCTGTAGCTGAACAGGGTCTGTTTTAAGGACTCTGTCCCTCTCATTGTTGACCTTGGAAACACCGAATCTTCAGTGAAGGCTTAGCAATAACTGTGTTCAGAGTGCTCTGCAGGGTAACTTGTGGCTGGGTTTCTTCTGACTGTCACTGTGGGTTTCTGGCATTGCTGAGCAGCCACCCCAAGCTGTTGTGTAATGCAGACTGTGGTGGTCCCTAATAGCAAACACCCATCTACCATGGAGGCTTTTTAAAAACACTTTCAGGCATTACAGGTTGGTAGGCAGGTAGGGGCCACTACAATTAAAATTTTTGCGATCTCATTTCACAGTTTCTTAATTCCTCCTTTTATTACAGAGCATGTCAAACCTGACAGTGTTGCAAGCAGCTTTGACTTTGGCTGTATTTTTTTTATTTTTCTCCCATCTCTCCCTCATGCAGAAATAGGTAGTGCTGAATTTTTGTTTGGTGCGTAGGAAGTGTGTTGATGTGTCTGTTTGAACAGATAGGGAGATAAGGCACCGTGTGTAAGATAAGCAAAGGTTAAATAGGTGATCTATTATCCTTAGACTCCTGTCAAGTTAATTTCTCAGGCTCCAGATTAATAACATCAAACTTAAATGATCCCTGGAAGGTTCTTGACATGGGAAGTAGTTTTGAAATTAAGGCTTGGAGATGAATTGATTTCATTCTTTGCAAGTGCTTGGTGGGACCCTCCAGTATGAAAAGGGGGCACACCTGTCTGCATGTGAGGAGATCCCAGATTGTCCCAGCTCGTGTGTGCTTGAGAGTGAGCATTGACACAACGCTGCAAAGCTTCCTCAGCTCACCCAAGGGTCTGCAAAGCCATGATTGCTTCGCACCTGGCTCCATGACGCTCTGTGCTTCCTTCAGGCTGAACAAGATCTGCAGCGGGCTCTCCCTGCAGAGGAAGAACCAGTTCATGCAGAGGCTGCACAACTACTGGCTGCTGAAGCGGCAGGCGAGGAACGGGGTGCCCCTGATCCGGCGGCTGCACTCGCACCTGCAGTCCCAGAGGAACGCAGAGCAGGTACTGGCTGAGCTCACCTGGTGTCCTAGGACGCGTGGCAGGACACACAGCTTGGCTTCCAGGAGGAGAGGAGCTTAACGCATGGCTGGGGAGGGGAGTGAGGGTGAAAAGATCAGATTTAAGTCTCTCTCGGTCTCCTCTTGGTGTGCTCGTGCCTGAAGGACTGAGTTAGGGTATTAGGGGGACATCCATGGTGCTATTAAAGCTGGGGTTGGTGAGACAGCAGGTAGGAGCTTTTCCCCTGAGTCAGAAGACCAAGAGTTTTGCAAGGGTGTGATGGGCCCTTGGTGGACTGATCTCTTATATGAATGATAAAAACACATTCCTTGGAGTGAGTAAAGAAACTCTTGGGCTTTTACTCCAGAGTTATGGCCAAATCCCAGTTTGGGACATTCTTCCTGCAGCTTCAATTTCTGTTCATCCCACACACATCTGAACATAATCATCAGCTCTGGACTCTTTTGCTCCCTCTTTTGAGCTGGTGTCTGTAGTCACTTTATCTTGGTGCTATTCAGCAGCACTGCATTTGGCATGAGGAGTAGTTGCTGAAGTAATGAAGCAGCAGGACTCTACCCTCTAACACAGCCTGTCAGTAGGGATTGTATACAATGTACGTGCATATTTTTATTGTAGTTGGAGGAATTTATAGGCTTTTGGTTTGCAAGAAGACTGCTCTGGATGCTAAATAAAAAAATTACTCCCCACTCTTGAGTGCAGGGCTTGGCAAAGTGCAGCATTTCCTTGGTGTATTACATTGGCAATTTACCATAAGATCTTAGAAACAAATGTTCTATTAATATAAACCACGAAGATCTTGTGAAGCAATTGTCCTCTTGGCAATCATGTGAAAGTGTATGCACTTGAGCTATGTCATCCAAATCACTAAAAAATCTACAGATAAAGGCGAGGAAGGATGATTGTGTTGTGGAGCCACTGAACTGTGTCTTGGAAGGTGTGAGCTAATCCCCCAGTGTTGGCCATTCTTGGCAAATATCTTTCCATGGCTCTATTTTTTATGGGTTACAGAATAGCTCTTTTCTCCTCTCCTTTTGGTTGCCTTCCTTTTAGACTGTAAATACTCTGGACTGCTGCTCCAATGCACAGAAAAAATTCCAGCCTCTGTAGTAAACTTGGATGTAAAAGCAGGGAGGGTGTAAATGATCATGCACTAAAGTGTGTTGCCACGGTGAAGCTGCAGGATAATTTGGGATAATTTCACAGATAAGGTAAAATCTAGAAAAGCTGATGTTCTCTCTGTTAGACAGCTAAATGCTGGAGGGAGGAGGGGACGTGGTCTAAACAAGAGACAAGGCAGTAAGAGGAAGACTCTGAGAGCGATTCCCAGAGGATTCCTAGGAAAAGAAGGAAACTCAGGAAGCCTGTGGTGTTTTTTATCTCACCCCACTTATATCTTGCAGAAGGAGCAGGATGAGAAGACGAGTGCAGTGAAGGAGGAGCTGAAGTACTGGCAGAAGCTCCGGCATGACTTGGAGCGGGCTCGGCTGCTCATCGAGCTCATCCGAAAGAGGGAAAAGCTCAAACGGGAGCAGGTAGGGGATTCTGCCCGTCGAGTTCCTGCTCTTAACTTCAGCCCCATGCAAGCTCTCTGTGCTGCAGGAGGCACAGGAGGAGCACAACAGTTTTTCTTGAGCCTTTTTCCTCTTTTCATATGTTCTGACTGTTGGGTGTGCAGAGCCACCTCTCCCTGTGCCAGTCACGGGTTTGCACCGTGCAGCCTCTGCCCTCAGAACCAGGGCTGGGCTGCAGAGTGCTGGCAAAATGTATTTGCATCATTAATAGTGGATTTGATTCCTCACCTACAGAACCCCTTCTGTTTCTGGGCGTGGACCAAGTGTTTTGCAGAGTAGAAGTTAGGTTTCTCCATGATGGTTTCAGGAGTTTGGTAACACCTTCTCCAGAGAGAAGTCTGAATCACAATTCAGCTCTTAATTTCTAAAGCTCAAAATTCCTGTAGTTTGTCCTCTAAGGACATTTTTAGAAGAAAAAGTTTTAAGATGGAGACCATTTACTAAATTTTCCAATTTCTCCTTTGACCCATGTGCACATCTCCAAAGTTTCACCAGTTGCTTCCAACGCTTGCCAGCCTTGCCTGTCTTTGCTGTCCTTATCTTGCTGCAGCCAGTGCTCTCTGGCTGGAGCATCCTCCAGGACAGCTCCAGGAAAGGCTCACTGGGGGCACAGTGAGCCTATACACATCCTCAAGCCTTGCCACTTCCAGACTGTCTGCAGGGAGAAGTAATGCAGCATCCTCTGTGATCACAGCTCCTCTGAGAGCAATTTTTTCATGCTCAAAAACTACTCACAGCTTTTCTTGAGTCCTCTTGATGGTTCATTTGCTTCATTGTCCTTGATTTACATCAGTGGCTCAGCCCTCATTGTTGTGTGAACATATTTTAGGTAGGAGAATAAAAAAACCAAAAATCATTCTTGGGCTTTGTTTGCTTTTGATATTTTGATATAATCCTGTCACAGCTGGCTAAATCCATAAAAGCTTATGGAAACTATGGTGTGCTTTTTAAAAGGATAAAATGCCACAGAAAAGTGTACATAGTTGGGGTTTATCCCAGCCCAGCTTTTAGGTGAGTGCAGAAGGATGCTCCAGAATCGTGCATCTCTGGCTTTTTCCTGCTTTGGGGGAAAACTGTGGTCTTTATACCTGTCTATATTCATTTTCTCACTGATGCTGTCTTGTTGCTGAGCACATCAAACACAGTTAGCTTTGTGTAAACAGACGTGTTTACCTTTGTTACTGAAGTGTTGATTTAATGACATAACGAGTGATTATAAGATCAAAGAAATGAAGATGTTAAAAGATGAATAAATACTTTTATCCTGTTCCAGTCTTCTTTGAATAGGTTTTCAGTGCTACAACTTGTTTGCTTGAAATCAAACAGTATTAGAGCCTTCCTAAAGGATAGAAGGAGCTGTGTTAGGAATTTGCAAACATCTAACCACTGTTGTTTGGTTTTGCCTTGAAGTCTGAGAGGTTATGTCTTAAACTTTGTTTTTGCTCTCTAGTCTAATTGTGGATGTTGTATGGATGATGCATACTTTTAATTTTGATATAATGTTGCTAATTGGCATAATAACAATATCTTGAGGCAGGGAGTTCTCCAGGATAATTTACCAGGCGTGAAAAGCCTGTTTTCATTTTTAATTGTAGTACCCTTTAACTTCCTGGGGCTTCCTCTTGTTTTGACTTTGTGAGATTGAATAAACAGGAGTTCTCCATGTAAAAGGATTGGACTGGGAAATGTACATGGAGAGTACAAGATATTTGCCAGAAGTTCTTCAACAATGCTGGCCTGAGGTTTCCACCACTGAGTAAAGCCGGGGGGACGATTCAGGAGAATCTGGAGGGAGACACCGCTCAGATCCTGCCCTCAGTGAGTTCCTCATGGCTGTGTTCCCGTTGCCAGGTCAAGGTGCAGCAGGCTGCCATGGAGCTGCAGCTGACCCCTTTCAATGTCCTGCTCCGCACAACCCTGGACCTGCTGCAGGAGAAGGATGCTGCCCAGATCTTCACAGAGCCTGTTAACCTGAACGAGGCAAGTCTCTTTCCTAGAGGTGTTTAACGGGTTGCAGATGAGATATTGCTGGGCGTACGCACAAACCACCTTATCCCAAGGTGCTGGCAGACTGAAAACTGTCCCAAAAAGGACTCATGATGTGTGTATCCTTCCAGGCCAAAAAAAAGGGTATTTTTTCCTGGAATTTTAGTGCATCTTGGATGAGTAATGTATTGCAGAGCCAGGGCGTGTCTGTCTTGCCTGAGTGACAGAGAAATGAACATCTGGTGCTGCCCCTTGCCAGTGGAAAGGGCATTAAGAGTGCTTGTGCTGGGTGCGCTCTGGTTGGCTAGTAAATGGTTTTTGTAATTGTACAGGTTTTATATGTTTAGGTTCCAGATTACCTGGAATTCATTTCCAACCCAATGGATTTTTCCACCATGAGGCGGAAGCTGGAGTCCCACCTGTACCGAACCTTGGATGAGTTCGAGGAAGACTTTAACCTTATAGTTGCCAACTGCATGAGGTATAATGCTAAAGACACGATTTTCCACCGAGCAGCTGTCCGGCTCCGGGACCTCGGGGGAGCGATTTTGCGTCACGCGCGGCGCCAGGCCGACAGCATCGGCTTTGACACTGGCGTGGGGATTCACCTGCCTGAGTCGCCCAAACCCCACGACTTTTACCGCTTTTCTTGGGAGGATGGTGAGTAATGGTTAATGGGGTTTTTTTTTCCTCCCCCTCAGGCAGATTGTAGCTTTAGTTCTGAGCACGTGGATCGTAGCCATTCTGCATACGAGAATTTTCCTGTCCATCTGTTTACCTAGGCACGTACTGAACTCCTTTAGAACCCCAGAGAGCGGGATTTCAGGTGAGCTGGGCACTCTGAGCTAGGTGCAGCCAGCTCCAGCTCTCCTAGTGCATGTCTGTGTTGGCAGAGCTTTGTAAACTGCCCATGCTCTTTGATTTGTGCCAGGAGTGTCCTACAAACTTGCTGTTTTAAAGAACAGTGCAAAGATGGGTCTGGGATCAGGAATGTCCTACAAACTTGCTGTTTTAAAGAACAGTGCAAAGATGGGTCTGGGATCAGGAATGTCCTACAAACTTGCTGTTTTAAAGAACAGTGCAAAGATGGGTCTGGGATCAGGAATGTCCTACAAACTAGCCATTTTAAAGAACAGTGCAAAGATGGGTCTGGGATCAGGAATGTCCTACAAACTCGCTGTTTTAAAGAACAGTGCAAAGATGGGTCTGGGATCAGGAATGTCCTACAAACTCGCTGTTTTAAAGGGCAGTGCAAACATGGGTCTGGGATCAGGAATGTCCTACAAACTAGCCATTTTAAAGAACAGTGCAAAGATGGGTCTGGGATTTTTTAGCTCTGGAGAAAGCTCATACTTTGTAAACTGCTAAGATGTACAGCACTTGGGTTAGATGGAGCACTGAGGGCTGAAAGGGGGTGATGAGGGGTGAAGGTACTGGAACCTAAGCAATCCTTGTAGCTGAGACTTTCCATTCCCAACACAACCCCATCCATTCCCACAGCCCTCTTGAGTGCAGCTCCAAGGCATTGGTTGAATAACTTGGCTAAACTTAGTATAGCCATCAAGCACACAGAGCTTGCAGTGTGCCATCTGGTTCCTAAATGTTGAAACCCTCTTGGGTGCAGATGGACAGTCATTATGAAATCTGTGTAGGTGTTCAGCTGTCTGTCCTGCTCCCGTGGATGCCAGCCCTCCTGCAGAGCCAGAGGAATGGCAAATATATCACGTTTGGCCAATTATGTTTGTGGTCTGATTTTTGTCATTTAATCTGACAATGAAATAGGTTTCTGACAAGGGCCTGGGCCACAAGCTGTTCTGTGTAGAGTGCAGACATGTCCTTTCACTGTTGCCCCTGGGGCAGTAACAGGAGCTGAGGGACAGTGCAAGTTGAATCAGCTGCTTTTTATCCAAAAGAAGGAAGTCCAAACTCCAGGATTATTGACTGCTAAATCCCCAGGCTAAAGCGATTGATTCATGGACAGCATCAAAGAGAATGAGGCCTGGCACTGGCCCCAGGAGCTTCTCCAGGAAGCCTTACCCCTTCCCTCACTGTTCCATCTCTTGTGCTGCAGTGGATAACATCCTGGTCCCGGAGAACCGGGCTCACCTGTCGCTGGAGGCTCAGCTGAAGGAGCTGCTGGAGAAGCTGGACACGGTGAGCACCATGCGCTCCAGCGGTGCCCGCACGCGGCGCATCCGGCTCCTGCGGCGCGAGATCAACTCCATCCGCCACAAGCTGGCCCAGCAGCAGAGCAAGGCCCTGCCCAACGGGGACGCTGTGCCACGGGACGGGCTGGAGACAGCGTCCAGGGAAGGGGATGAGGAAGGGGAGAAAGGTGAGCAGCAGGATTTTGATTCCAGGTCTGTAGTCCTTGTCAGCAGTGAAAACCTGCTGTTTCTCCTGTGGCCTTAGTGAAAGATGGGAATTGCTGTTGGTGGTTTTGGGAACGACTCTTGCTAAAATGTTCAAGCGGATTCTTTACTCCTTTAGCAGACGGCGCCAAGCTCCCGCAACCTCCAACCCTGGAGCCCACAGGACCTGCACCCACCCTCTCGGAGCTGGACTCTCTGCAGGACCCTCCAACTCTCAAACCCATCAGTGAAAGCAGGTCCCTGAACCAGCTGCAGAGAAGGATGGACAGGGAGCTCTTCGACACGAAGGCTCTGCAGCAGGAGAGCCAAGCTTTCCAGCGCTTGCTGTCCAACAACGGCCTCAAGGGCCTGGCCCTGCCCCCTGCAGACAGCCCTGCCAGCCCTGCCCTCAGCAGCGTGGGCCGGCGGACGTCTGTCCTTTTCAAAAAAGCCAAGAACGGCGTGAAGCTGCAGAGGGGTCTGGAGTGCTCCCTGGAGAACGGGGAGGAGCACAGGCAGGGCGGGCGGCGCTCACCCTCCTGCCCCGACGGGGAGCGACAGGCGCGGAAACGGCCCCAGAGCCGGACCTGCAGTGACAGCAGTGGAGAGAAGTCACCCAGGCAGGCAGCCCAGAGAGGTGAGGAGAGGCTGGATGTGGCACTCAGCACCAGCTGACATGGTGGTGTTGGGTCCTAGGTTGTACTCGATGATCTCAGAGGTCTTTTGTAATTGATTCTGTGATTCTGTAATTCCTTGGGATTCCTTTTTTCCTTTTGGAAGCTGTGGGATTGGGGCTGAGGAAGGGGAAATCCTGGGGCTGAGTAAAAACTTTGGCATCCAAACTACACACCCAGAACTGAGTTTGTGCTTAGAGGAGAGCACAGTCCTCATAAGCAGATGTGCCTGGTGAGAGCTGCATCTCTTCACATGTTTATAAACAGGGCAGACATCCATAATGAGCTGCACTTCTCCATTGACTGGACATGGTTTTGCTATCTTAGCTCATCTCTAGTCACCTCCATTTTAGACATTTAAAGGTACCAAGATGAAGCTCAGGGCAGTCACACGTAGTTCTCCTGCCAGGCTGCTGTAAGAGCGAGTTTTCAGTGTTTTATAGAGCAAGCCATTGTGCCCAGCTGCTTGCAGAGCTGTTTAGTGCCTGGCTGGAGACGCTGGGCTGAGGTGTTGGCATTCCTGCCCTTGGGGAAGGGTTTGTGTTGGCTTGGTCAATCCTTGGAGTGAGAGTTTCCTGCTGCAGAAATGATGCATTTGGTTGGAAGTGTTCACACTGTGGAGGAACTTAAACATTATTTTGAAATCCCTTCTGGAGTTTAAATAAAATTAGTTAAAATACCGAGCGGGTTCCTTTTCAAATTAAATCTGCAAATGAGAATAAGCAGCTGAGATGAAATTTGGAAAGAAAAAAGAGGAAAGGAACATCTGAGTGACAGCACTGTAATTTCTTTTTAATTCTGTGTGAACAGCCATTGTGGGACAGTTCCCGTCTGAAAGTTTTGACTTAGCCTACACCTCAAATATTATCTTATAGTTAATTGGTTATCATAAGGTTGCAAGAATATTGAGACTGGAAGGAAGGCAATGGAATGTGAGGATTGACTTGTCAGGACAGGTTAAAGGAAACACAGGTGACTTCTCCAAAGAGTGGAGGGGTTCACCATCATCATCTCCTGGTAATTAAAGCAGAAAATTGTCATCCACACTGGACAGAGATCACAATGAGAGGCTGAACTTAAAAAAAGGGATAATAAGGGCAGGGTGCTGGAAAATCACTGATAATAGGCAGTGAAATTTCTCCTCTGCTGAAACAGCACAGCTGACTTTTTTCTGAGTTACACCACTGCTTTGGGATTCAGCTCCAGCTCCTTCCACAATCTCAAACACAATTGATTTCTCCTAACTGGAGGGAGTGTGTGGTGTGATGAATCTGTGTTACTGCAGAAGCAGGTCAGGGTGATGGGGATTTTCACAACGAGGTGTTTCCCAGGAATGTGCTTTTTGTGACAATCCCATATTTACAGCTAGAAAAAAACACAACAGAGGCTTTGCCATGACTTCCTTTGTGTGGCTGTTGGACTTGTGAGCCCATGGGTGTGTGAGGGTGCTGGGTCCATGGTCACCTGGCTTCTTGTGCCTGCTCTGGGCTCGGGGATACTCTCAGGGGTCATTCCTTGTCATTCTCGTTTGTCTCCTCGGCAGGAGTGACCAATGGCTTTGCAAAACACGCAGGGAGTGGCTCTGACTCGGAGTGCAGCTCTGCCCTGGGCAGTGGGCTGGTGTTTGAAGCCTGCAGGTGAGTGCCCCAGGCAGGGCTGTTCCCTGGAACACCTTCTGTGTCTGGATTCATCTCTCTGATTCTGCTCTTTGACTTCTTAGTTCCAAACCCAGCCCAGATTGTTACTTACTTGAGTTTTGACTCTAAAAGACAAAAAGCTGCTGAGTTTTCATCCTGTCCTCTTAAGCTGCCGGTCCCAAAAGCAGTGCTTGGTTTTTCAAGCAAGTGGGTGTGTCTTACACTGCTCTTTCTCAGTGCATGCACATCCTCTCTGCTGATGCAGTTCTTGAGAACCAAAACTTGGAAAAACTTGAATTCAGATTTTCAGTTCAGCACTGCAGGCAAAGCTGAACTTTTACCATCTACTAAACAGCTGCTTTCTTCCTCTCAGAAGTTTCAGAGCATAACTGGGCACTTGAAACATGACTGAACAGACTTAAAGCAAGCACCTGACACCTTCTGATGTCTCGTGGATAATTTGTGCAATTATTCTATTCAGGATCAGCTCTGTTTACTACTTTTTCTCCAGTCTTTCTTTTCCAGCACCAAAATCACTCACAAAAGGTTGCTTATTAGAAAACTGTAAAAGAAAAAAAAAATTACAATATGCAAAAAAGTATGATTGCTTGAGGTGGAGGTAGTGCATTTTCTGAAATGTTTGTAGTAAGGGGGTGAAAGGATGTTCAGGATTTGGGCTGAGAAAGTCCAGTTTCATACTGGAGCTGTACTGGAGGGCTGCTGTGTCATCTCTCAAGCCTATACACAACTGGCATAGCTCGTGCAAGCTCCAGGCATCATTACATCAGCTCTCAGGCGTGAAGGCTTCACTGGGTTTCCTCCTCATGTTTCTGTGAGGCCCTTTCATGGCTCATGGCAAAGCTGGGATGATGGCCAGTGTGCTTTCACCAGAAGAGATCACATTTTGCTCAAGTGTTCAGTGTTCTTTTCATGTCAGCGATGCACCAGTGCAGTAATGTTTTGGTATTTTGACCCGATTTGAGGAATCCATTGTCTTTGTTGTCCAGGATAATCTGTTTTCTCCTAATGCCCTGCTTCTCCACATCTCCCTGACAGTGGTTTGATGCCTCCCAAGCGGAGTCGAGGGAAGCCGGCTCTTTCTCGGGTGCCCTTCTTGGAGGGTGTGAATGGAGACTCTGATTTCAGTGGCTCAGGTGAGAATTTCTGCCCAGCACCCCCTGCTCTGGACACACCTGAACCAGGGGGAGCACATCTCAAAGCACACCAGGAGCAAGTCCTGCACAAACCACCCAGGCTGGACCTGCTTTCTTACAGATTTAGGTTATTGCATGGAACATTCTTCCTGCTGCCACCTTTCCTGGTTGCCCTGTGCTCTCCTTGGAGGGCTGCTTTCTGTAGGGCTGGTGTGTGTAATGTGCCTCTCACTCTTTCCTCCTGTTTTGGGACTGGTTCTCTTTAGTGATGCTGTAACACAAACAGGAAATCATAAGAGGGGTCTCTCTGGAGATGACATCATAGCTGTTCCCTCTTGTGTTGCTTGTAGGGTCTTTGTAGCAAAGTTGTCTTTGTCAGGCTGTGTTGTACATCTGTAAAACGGTCACATTGCTGTAGTATCCCCAAGGCACTGCACCATCCTCCTGTGCTCACACAGCCAGGCTGTTGTGTTTCTTAGGCTGTGTGAAGGATGGAGTTATTGCAGGTTTATGCACTCCTGTGCCTTTCTGTGCTGGCTCTTGTCGTGGCTCTCTGAGAATCGTTATTATCCTGGAGCTTGTGTGTCTGCTTTGGAGATGAGCTCACAGAATGAGGCTGCTGCCATGAGAACTGGGATCAGTGGGATCAGTTCTGGGATTTGGAATATAATTTCATTACTGAAAGAATACATTTGGAGTGCAGCAGTGGGGAAGCACATCAGATCTGTCCTGCCAGGGTGCTCAGCTGAGTTGTACTCAGAATTTTCTACATTCAGTTCTCAATGCCAATATTTAACCATTTTCCCCAGAGCAAGCACTACTTGCTGTAAATTTTTCGTTAATGAAGATTTCTCCTTTTCAAGGACCAGGACCGGCTGATTTCATATCTATGACCAAACCCATCTCTTGTGGGGCCATTTGATTTCAGTGACTCAATTTGATAAACATTTCTGTGTTGAAGAGCTCATGTGAGGCCTCATGCATGCACAGGGCCATGATTTAGGAGACTCTGGCTTTACCTTAGTGCTGAATCTGACTGTACTGACAGAGCATAAAGAAGGCTGGAGTTTCATCATAAACACCCAGTTCATACAGATACAAACAACAAATGATTTTCCTTTTTGTCTTGTCAGTGTGCTTTACACCACAGTAGTTTTAGTTGATTGCTACTGAGGCAATGAGGCCTGGGTGAGATGACAGTGTGGTTCCTTTCATGTTTTCATAGCCCTCTTGCTGGTAACAGCTCCTAAGCTCTGTCTCCTGCTGTCCCTTAGGCAGGCCTCTCCTGATGTCCTTTGAGGCTGAGCTGGAGCCCCTGGAGCTGGTGTGGGCCAAGTGCCGTGGTTATCCCTCCTACCCTGCCTTGGTAAGTGCCCTGTGGCTCTCCCACGACCTCACCTTGCAGCTCAGGTAGCCCAGAACACAGTTCTGTTGTGCCCTGTAACCAGACAGAAAAGGAAAACTTCCCCAAATAATGTAATCTGTGCTTTTCTTTTTCTCCTTTCCCCTTTGCACAGTGAATTTTCCCTGTGCTCCTTGTTTCAGAGCTTTGCAGAGGTTCCATAAAACTCTGGTCTCTCATTGTCAGGGGTTGGAGCTCTTTCACTCTCCTCTCCTCTGAGGAAAGTCATCAGTACTGTGGGGACGAGAAGACCTAAATTTTATAAATGCAGGCACCAGGTTCTGCTGCCTGCACATTTTCCTTTTTGGTGAGCACAGCTCCATCTGTAGGTGCCCAGCTGGCCCTGTCACGTCTACATCCTCTTGCAACAGCCAGATTTCAATATGAGCATATATGCATGTCCCTTGAATGTGAATTCTTACTGTTTATCTGCCTTTGGATATTTATCTATTAATGCCCTAAAAAAGGCAGATTCTGCTGGAAGTGGGACCCTCATCCATGCTCATATTCCAAGTGGGAGCCCGGAAGAGGGAACATCCATGGATTTGCTGGCCATCCTAAGCAGTTTTAGTTCTCCCTGTGGCTACAGCCAGAGTTAAACTGTGGCTTAGAATGGATTTAACTGCTGAGACTGCCTCCAGAAAAGGCTTTTTTTTATAGCAGCCTGTTGTGGTGGCAAAATGTCTTAATAAATTCCTGCAGATGGCCAATGTCAAAGCCAATCTTCCCTTTTCAAGCCCTGTCAGGAGAACAGAGTATTGCAGCCACCCTCTGCTGTTTTCTCCTCCTCCTGTGCTGACATAGCACAAACATGGACATTTCTGCTTTATAGTGGGAGAATTGATGTATTTGTTGTGATTTATCTTCAAAATTACTGTAGTCTCTGTTCCCCTGGCTTGATGGAGCCAGCACTGCTTGTCAGCTCCCAAAATATTTGTCCTGGTTCTGATGTAATGCAGTGTAAATCTGAGCAATGCCACTGATGTCAGCTGAGTTGTTCCAGAATGGAGCTGTTGTGAAATCACGTTTTGCCGGTCAACTACAGCAAGAGCATCACGTTTATTTGGAGTTTGGGGTGAGGGAGGGAAATCCTTTGCTGAACAGAATAGTCCTGAGTTTGTACTGAATTACACGTGAGTGTAAATGCATTTACAGCCACACAGAACCACACACATCCCTTTTTCAAGGAGAGGTGCCTGGCTTGGGACTGACTGGCTTCCCTCCCACAGGGGAAGCCTCAGGCTGACATTTTTTTAGAAAGAGACTGAAAACAAGCAAAATTTGCTTACCCACCCAAAGCAGACATATTTTTTCTAGCTTGGATACACTGAAAGAACAGCGAAATAATGCATTCTGTTCACTGGGGAAGGGTTTTGTGCTAAATATCCTCCCCCGTGTCCCCAGATTATCGACCCCAAGATGCCACGCGAGGGTTTGCTGCACAACGGAGTCCCCATCCCTGTGCCCCCCATGGATGTCCTGAAGCTGGGGGAGCAGAGGCAGACAGAGGCAGGAGAAAAACTCTTCCTTGTCCTTTTCTTTGACAACAAGAGAACCTGGTGAGTGTGTGCAGGCAGCTCCGCGGGGAGTGGAGAGAGAAGATTTAACACGATCTTTGGGATGTGGGAGCAGAGAGGGATTATGATGATGTTACATGTAAATTGGGGGATTTAAACCTGCAGCAGGCAAGAGGAATCTAAGTAAGGAAGACAGCCTGCTTTTCCTGGCCAAAGAGCATAAAATCTGACAGCTCCACTTCCACAGTGAACAGTCCAGCATCCTTCACCCAGAGCTCACATCACCACAGAAATACTGAGAATTTGAAATAAAGAGAATTTACAGCTAATTACAGAGAGCATTTGACTTCAGAACACCAGCAGTCTGTTCCAGTGCTGCACAAAAGATTTGCCAAAAATTCCCAGGCTAACATTTTCAAAATGCAGGGTTTGTTTCATATTTAGCCTCAGCTGATTTTTTCAGAGGTGCTGAGTACTAGCAGCTTTCAAATCAAGATTTTTATTTAAGATGGAAAATATGGGTATAAACACATAGGCTCAAAGTAAGAAAAATATCTGAAGGCCTTTTGTTGTTGCACTTCAGACAGGATGAATCTGCTGATTTTAGGATTAGTTGCTGACCACGCTCACATGGTAACAGTCCACCAGCCAGATATAATAAGCCATAAATCAGTGAAGAGCCTTAAAACTACCAATAAGTCTTTGAAATCTGTGTGTGGAACAGTGGGAAATTTGTAAAACTGGCGATTTATGGTGGAAGGGGAAGAGGTGACAGCTGCATGCTGAGCCCACTGGATTTTTGAACCAGGAAATCCCACATGGGAACACGAACAGTGACAGGGGAGGCAGGATCTGTGTGCAGCTGGGATCACAGAAACACCGTTTGTGTTGTGGACAGAGTGGATGCTGGGCTGTTGGGGTGCCGTGGGAACAGAACAGAGCTGGCCTTGCCTTTCCTTCTGCTGCCTCTGTAAAATAACGTATCAGGAGTATAAAAAGAAGCCTTGTGGTGTTTGAAGAGCCCTTCTCCTGGAGGAGGTTTGTGCTGGCATTCCAGGAAGAGCAGGGAAGCTCCAAGAGATCAGGGAAATGCTGGAGGAGGGAGGTGAACATCGCCAGGGCTGGAGGGAGGATAGAGCAGAGCCAAACACACAGAGGGTAAAGCAGCAAGGGAGAGGCTTCCTCTGAAATTTGGGGAGATGAGATGGGGGCAAGGCGCAACAAAGGGAGAAGTATTTGCCATCTGCTTGGAGAGTTGGGAAGGGGATCAGGTTTCCATCATTTGATGAGGGTGTCTGTGTCCTCTGGGTAAAAGAGGTGTCAGGAGACAAAGTCCTTTTTATTAGCACGCTGCATTGTTCCCCTGTTCCTGATTACAGGAACCACTTGATAAAGAGCATGTTCTGCAAAGAGAGACTAATGGTTTGCAGCAGAAAATCAATGGCACTGCCATGCTTCCTGTTACTGTAGTCATCAGTTTTCAAAATCTTAAATCCAAGCTTGTAATTGAAGCTGTCTTCCCAATAAATGTAAACATTTGCCCTGCTCTTGTTGAATACAAGCTCTGCTGTGTGTTTACACTCTCCAGAGGCCACTCAGAGCCTCGTTTGCAGTTTGTGGGAAGCTGAGGTGCCTCAGGAAAGTACTAAAAGCTCCTCTTGGAGTCAGACCCGATTTTGATTGACCTCAGCGATGCTGCAGAAGGGTGGCAAAGACTGAAATTGTCATCTTTGTGTGAAGAGAAGCTGAGCTACCCTGGATTGCCCACCTTGGCTGAGTGGGAGGGAGGTGCATTGAGCTGTGCCAGCAGTGGCTGAGGTGGAGCTCCAAGGGGCTGGATGTCATTAGGAGAGCTGGGTGACACATTTCTCAGTGTGCAGTTGACCTGGAGAAATGACCACACAACAAAAGCTTGCTACAGACAAAGCATTTGCAATTAATCCTTTGGGGTCAGGCTGGGCTTGGGATGTGTCATCCTGGTTTGCATGATACTCAGATAGTTGTACTCACCTAAGCTGATGCTTTCAGCTTCTTGGAACGAGACAGAGCTTTCTTGGGGATAAAAACTCACTTTGCACCATGGACATCCCGGTATTTGCTGCTGTGTGGAACACAGGAATTTCCAACTTTCCCCTGAGCTCCAGGGAGCCTTGAAAGCTTTGAGTAAGGGACTCCAAGGAGAGAGAAGACTCTGCTCAAAAGACATTTTGGCTGCAGGGGCTTCTTCTATATCAAATGCAGCGATTTAAACATTTAAATGTATTTATTTATCACTAGCGCCCATCGTTGTGGGACGTTAATGATAAATAAATACATTACATGAAGGTCACTGCTCCTGGGCAGGAGGTGACAGGTCTTTGCACTCCTCTCTGCTGCAGGCAGTGGCTGCCACGGGACAAAGTCTTTCCCCTGGGCGTGGATGACACCGTGGACAAGCTGAAGATGATGGAGGGACGCAAAACCAGCATCCGCAAGTCGGTGCAGGTGGCCTACGACCGAGCCATGATCCACCTGAGCCGAGTGCAGGGGGACAACCCCTTCATCCCTGCCACCTACCTGTGAGAGCTGCTGGGGCCAGCCCTCCTGCTCCTCCTCACCTCCAGCAGCTGTCAGCGCTCCTCGGAGTACCCTGAAACGTGCCAAAAAATCCCCCTTGTCCAGCTTCTTCCTGAATGTGTCTTGCTGAAGAGCTGGCAGGAGATGAAATGTAGTCTACAGGGAGTAAGGTAGGTAGGAAAAGCTGACAGGTGACAGGAGCCAAGGTGAGTTGCTGCAGTGAGCAGAGCACACAGCACTTGGATGTTTGGACCTCACGCACCGTCCCCTGCCCCTGCTTCCCCTGTACTGCCAGGGGTTTGAGTCGTCAGCCAGTCCCAGGTAACTCCTGGGAACCTGGCACCACCAGGATTCTTTACAGAAATCCCAGCTGGACTTTCTTGTGCCAAATTTACCCTAACCATCATTGGCCTTTTCATTTTTCTTTAAATGACATTGTCCTATCACATAAAAACTGCACAGAATCGTAGCTGGGAGCTGATTGTGATTCTCCTGCCTACGTACATCGTGTTTTCATGTTTAGATTTCTCTCACTGCATTTAGAAAAGCTTGAGGTTTTGGTAACCTTCCCCCCCTGCACAGTTTCATGCACAGATGCACAGAGCTTTAAAGATGAAAATCAAATTACCTGATCTGTGTCTTTATGTAAGTCCTAGAAATTGATTTTGTAGTTTCACGTTTCAGTTCTGATTTCTGTGACTCTGCTTGTTGCAGTAACATTTCATATCATGACTTAGCACAGCACCTAAGAGAAGGTAACTTCCTTTTTTAAGAGGTAATTTTGGAGGTGTCCGTTGAGCTGGAGCAGCTCTGCAGGCACTGAGGTTGATCAGGGTTGGAGGGAGATGCATCTTTTGTGTTGGTTTATGCACATTTGGTGTGAGGCTCCTCTTCCTTTCCCCCCCCCCCCTCTTTTCTCCCCGTTTTCCTCTGCCACATTTTGGACTGAAACCAAGCACTGACCAGAGCACACGACCCTTGTGCTGTCTCAGCCTCTCCCACACGTGCACATCCTTCCCTGGGGTGTGGGTCTCCAGTGTTGTCATCCAGGTAAACCCAGACAATCCCTGTTGGTTTGGGTTTGCATTGCAAAAAGAAAAAAAAAAAAAAACAGGGACAAACTGATGTTTGGGGTCTTCGTGACGAAATCTTTTCTATTAGCCAAGGACTTTATGATTTCTCTGATCTCTTCTGTTGCATATCCCTCTTTGCTTTCCCATTTTAAAAAGAGCCAAAGGTGCAAAGCGAGATTATAGATTGAATATCATCATTTTGCTTTTTAACTCAGTATTTTTTTATTATTTTTAACTTTTTCATACTGAAGAGAATGTGGAGTCAAAATAATAATAATAATTAATGATAATGATTAGTAGGGAGTAATCACTGCCATTTCTACTTGCTCTACTTTTTTAAAATACCACTTCTTACACATTGGGGCACGGAACTGCATTCAAAGGAATTTTAAGATTCCTGTAACTTATAGAGATGGGGCATAGGAGTTTGTAAAAATATTAATAGTGATAATAATGCCCATGGAGTGTGGCTAGGGAAGGATGTTGTGTATATAGTTGTAAAATGTTCTAAATTATTTAGACCTATTGTCACCATTCTTGAAGTCCTCAGTTGTGTTGCTGGGTCTTTTATATGCACACAGTGTAATTTATTTAAAGGAATATACACTTTTCCAGGTGGTAGCTCAGCTGTGGACTAGTGACCTGTGTATATGTTTTAAGGTCTTGGGAGTTGGTATTTTTTTTGTTTGTTTGTTTGTTTGGTTTGGTTTTTAAAAATGATTTTAGAATTTGGATTGGCTGATATCCTGTTGTTGCTACAGAACCTAAATGTTACTGTCAGTCTGCTGTAAAGCACAGATTGCTCTATTTATTGTAGAAAGTGAGTTTATTTGCTTTCTAGAATTGTTTATATCAGATGGTATAAGAGAAGTAATAAGAAAATCTATGCTTGTAAAGAAAAAAAGAAGCTAATTTTACCTACTATAATCTGACTGTCTGAGACTATATTTTCTCTCTGAGAAATAAATGTTCTAATGTATGGGAAAAAACAGAGCAACGAAACACCACCCTCAGAAAGAGTTCTTCCTTGCTAATGTTGTCCTGTAATCAAGAACTTACCGTGATGGCTTTTAATCATCCCAGTGGTCCCAGGTGCAGGTGGGAAGAGCAGTGACAGGGAGGTGACACAGGAGGAGCTTCTCGTCCTGCCTCCACCACGTCCTGTGTCCCCTGTGCAGCGGGTGACACAAATGGGTGCTGCATGGAGGTCCCACCTTGTGCTGGTTTTGTTTGTAGGGTGTTTTTTTTTTATTATTTGTAGTTTTTTTAAATTATTTTCTTTTTTTTTTAATTGATGTTAAATTGATGACCACTCTGTTTTCTCAGAGCAAAACAACAAAAGGCACAAAACCCATGAAGTCCAAATGCTTGAGAAAAACAGCTCCACCTCAGGAAAGTGTTTTCTTGAGATACTGTTTGGAGTTTTATTGGCAACACGGTTCTGCCTGTCACATGCTTGGCCCCAGCCTCAGTGCCTGCTGCTGTCTCCCCACTGGGAACAGAAGGGGAACGTGGAGGGACTGGGAGCCTCCCCCCTGCCAGGAAAGCCCTGGTGGCCCAGCAGGAGTGCTGGGAGAACCCCAGGGTGGCCCAGACCCATCCCCTCACGCCCTCCCACATGCAGCCCATGGCACCACAGAGGTTCTGCCAGGAAAACATCCCCGGCACCCACAGCGGGGCTGCTGGGGACAGCCACTGCTGCAGCCAGGATTGTTCTCCCTGGAGCGCTGCCCTGGCACAGCCCTGCCCTGCAGTGCAGACCCTGTGTCTCCAAAGGGCTGGGAGCTCCCATCTCCGCCCCTACCCGACCCTGGGATGTGTTTCTGTCACACCTCGGGCAGAGAAGCACTGCAAGAGCCCGCTGCAGCTCTGAACGCCCCCCACCTCCAGAGGGGTTCAAACCCCTCCAACAGCACAGCAGGCATCCTTCTCAGCGTGGAGAGGATGGGGACAACGAGGGGTTCACGTTATAAATATAAAATCTGCTACAAAGAGAAGACATATATTGTACATCTTTGACCCATATACACAAGAACACAATATACACAGAACGCCTCGGAGGAGCGGGGACATTGTCAGGAGGGTGTTGAGAGATGTTGCTCCCCTACCAGCACCCCCTCCGTGCCTTCCCCAACACCCTGGCTGGGGCTGCACTCACAGAACATCAGTCACCAAGAAGTTCTACCAAGCTGGCACGAGTCATGGCAGGAGTGTGAGGATGGAGTGGTCGTGGCCCCCGCCGTGCCTGCCCTGCTGCCCTGGGGGAGAGAGAGGTAGGCGAAGAGGATGGAGAAGGAGGGAGGGCAGGCACCAGGGACTCTCTTGTGAACCCACAAAGTGCTTGGGGGGTCTCTGGCCCCTCGGAGCGAAGGTAGGCCCTGAGAGAAACTTCTTGCCCTGCCACCCTCGCGGGGAAGGATTCTGCGGCCAGGCAGGTCTCTGATAAGGCATTTTCATCTGGGAGTTGGCGCCAAGAGTGTCGGAAGAGAGGAGGGAGCGGACGGGGCAGCGCACGTGGTGCAGGGCAACGGGAGGCAGCGAAGCCAGAGTGGTCCCAGCCAGACAAGCCCAGGACAGGAAGTGGAGAGGACACGAGGGCTTCGTCTCCGGCTCAGTTCCTCTGTAGAGCTTCTCCCATGTTCTCCCTCAGCCCCTTGAAGCCTCCTTTCCTGGCGTGAGCCACCAGCACGGAGTGAAATACTGAGAGTCGTCAAAATGGCACATCCAGGCGCATGGAGTGGCAGACAGGCACACGTTCAGAGTTAAGACAAGAGTTCAGGTGAGCTTTGTACAGCAAGGAGCAGCTCCTGGCTGGAGTGTCTGAGGACTCGGGATGACAAAAATGCCACAGTGATCAGATCGGGCCAGGACGAGGGGCGGGCACAAGAGAGAGGAGCCAGCCTGGGCACCTATCGGCGGTAATGGTTTGGGGCATCTGCAAACATGTACTTGAGTCTGTAGGCTTCAGCCAGCAGCAGCCCAATCTCTTCATTGCCCCAGTGTATCGTGGGCAGGTTTTGTAGCAACATCAAAAGGCCCTGGAAGAGCAGAAGGTGCTTAGTTTGGAGAAGGCAGAGCACAGATCCAGTGCAGGTGTGAGCAGCGGCAGCAGCGCTCAGTAACTTTTGCTCACCACACTCGCTGGTCTGAAAGGCTCAGGGACAACATCAAGATGTGCTTGGGTCTAGATCTGAACCAGTGAAGCACCCCAAGCCCCTTGGAATAAAGGGTGCTGTTACAGGGTTACAGCTGGACACAGGAGGGCAAACACTGATCAGAGCTGGAATGGGATGTTTCAACCTCCAACAGCTCAGTTCTCTGTCCTTAGCAGCAAGGCTCAAGTTACTTCCAGGCAAAGCTCCTGAGATCCTGGAGCCAGCTCTGACAGTTCTGTGTTCACACTGGGCTCCCAACCAGAGCAATTCCCTCCCCTCTACTTCCCTTCCCCAGGGAATCCCCCTGACCTTCCTTACCTGGAAGTCTTCCTCATCCAGGATCTCCTTCCGCCACTTGATCAAGAAGGCAGCGCAGACGTACAGGTGGAAATGGGAGAATCCTTCCGGCTCTGACTGTGGACAGCAAAACTCTGGGTGAACTCCTGCAGCACAGCTGGAGAACGACCCCCAGACACAGATGTCCTGGGAGGCCACCCAGCACCCAGCTGGCTGTGAACACCCTGGCGCCACACTGCTTTGCTTCCCTGAGCACCCTCTGTCCCCGTGGGGACAGGGACACGAGTGGCAGTGACAAGCCGAGCAGGGAGGGCAGTGCATACCTGGTAGGTGTCCCAGAGGCGGATGGTGCAGCGCAGGGGCAGCTCCCTCATGAGCAGATTGTTCATCCAGCGAAAGGCAAACTGCAGGTACTCGACCTCGTACTTCCTAAAGTGATTATGTACCTGCTCTGAAACAGCACATTTCACTTACACACCTGGGGCTCACAGCGCCCCAGCTCCTGCACGCTGCTCACAGCACAGTGGCTTTCACACACCTTCAGGCTGAGACCTTTTTCTCCCAAACTCCTCCTCTCCTCACCCTGTGCTGTCACCAGGAGGTTTCTGGCTGAGCCTGCCCTGCTCTGGTGCCATGAGTGTTGTAAGAAGTGTCTACCCCTGCCCTGAGAGTTGTCCCTCCCTCTGCTGTGACAAACCTGACCAGGCTCCTGTGTCACCTACCATCGATCCGGCTGACCAGCTCCTCCAGGGCTTTCACTTTCTTCTGGATCCCCGGCTGTGCAAAGGTGTAATTGTCCTGTGGGGAGAGGCCGAGTCAGAGGCAGCAGCTTTACCAACAGCTGGAAATGATCAAAGCGGATCAGCACTTGGACAGCTTGGGATAAGATTATCATGAGCCAAGGAGACAGGGATCTTGAGCCTGCTGTGAGATCCCTGCTCAGGACGGGGCCATCTGGACAGGCACAGCACCCATCTCCCCAGGATTTCACCAGCACATTTAGCTCAGTGAAGCAGCAAAACCTCCCTAATGCTGGAGCATGGAGAACACTCACCCAGACAGGGAGAGGAGACAACCACCCTGCCACCCCAGCAGGGACAGAGGGATTCCTGTGGCCCCAGAGGCTCACCTGTATCCCATCCAGCAGCTTGCTCATGCACCAAAAGCTGTCGGCTTCAATGCTCCGTAAAACATCCTGCGACAGGTTTGTCACGTCAAAGTTTTCCACATCCTCCTCTGCAAAACAGAGAGGGAAGAGCGTCAGGGAGGTGGGGGACACCAGGGACAACCCCAGGGGCTTTATCAGGCCAAAGCTTTGCAGGAGGCACTGCAACACTCCCTGTGTGTTAGGGGTGTGCCTGGCACAGTCACAGCACCTGTGCACTCATCTGTTTCTTCAGCTGAGCTGAAAAACTCCAAAAGACTGGTTGGTCCTGCCCTGAAGCCAGTCCAGCTTCCCAGGGAAGCACAGGAGGGATCCCACTGCACTTTTGTCATCCATCTGGGATAAGGGTTGTGCAGGGACAAAGATCTGGCACACTGGAACTCCTCCAGCCAAAGCACACCTGCCCTGGGGGACAGCAGGTCTCTGCCAGCTGGGAGCACCACAGGGAGAGCTGGGAGAGGGGAAACCTTCACTGCAGCCAGAAACCAGGAAAGGAAACACTGCCCGTGGCTTGGGGCAGCACAGGGGAGCTGCCAGATCCTGCTCCCAGCCGGACTCATCAGCATCATCCCAGGAACAAAGCACAACAGAGGCTCATGAGGAGGAACTGTCAAAGCTTCAGGAACCTCTCTAGGAGAGCAGGACCCTCAGGCAAGGCTGCAAGGACCCAAAAGCAGGCAAAGATCTTTTTTGGCAGCAAAAAAGGCACTGAGTTAAATCCGGCACAGGGACAGCTGGGCCATGTGGCAGACAGGGCTCAGCTTCGTGGGGTTTCTGCCTCTCCTGGAGCCCAGCTGGCAGGAGAGCTCCAGCAAACAGAAGCTGCCCCATGCACAGAATGTGTGCAGCCTCGGTGTGGGGGAAGCAGAGATTTGTGCAGGTTTGCTTTTCAAACCCAGCGGGAGTCTGACAGCACAAGGCTCAGTGGCAGCTCTGTCCCCAAAGGGTTCTCACAGAGTGAAAAAGGCTCCTTGCTTTTAGATGGGCTTGTGAACCCCCAGGGTGTGCAAGGGAGAGATGCCTCGAGGATGGAATGATGGTGCTGGCTGAGCCTGGAGCCATCACCTGCTCCTAAAGCCAGGCTCACCTTAACGTGGTGGCTGGAGGGGGAAACAGGCATGGGAAGGCAGTGGGACCAAGGTGGGAGACAGTCAGGAGACACAGGGCTGGCTCTCCTGGCATGCCTGACCCAGCAGTTCCCTCCCTTTCCTCCTTGAGAAGAGAGCACCCACCACACTGCTGTCATCCACTAAATCAGATCAATAACAGAGCTAAGCTGGCCCATTTCCAGTTTCAGAGGCTCAGAAATCCTGGCAAGTATCTTTGATGTTCCTTGGAAAAAAGCAAGAGAAGGAGAAGATGGGGCTGGAGCCAGGCCACCTTGGCTCAGATACACTGAGGCACTGCCCCAGGCTGGGGAAAACCAACAGATCCTGCCTGGAGGAGGAAGGGCAGGACATAGCCAGTGACTCCAACACTGCTCCCACCTCTGCTCCAGAGCAAACTGCCACCAGGAGCTTTAGGGACAAACAAGAGCTTAACCCACTAATCTCACAATCTTGTACTGCAGAAAGAGCAGCAAAGCTATTTTCCAGCTGCACATCATCATCATCACCATCCAAAACTGTCACTCTTCTGGCTGGCTTCTCTACAGCCACTCTCACATGGTCCAGGTAGGGAAAGGCAAAATCTGTTTGGTGTCCATCTCCTTCCCGAGGTCTCGCAGAGAGGAATGTGGATGGGCAGGCACAGGAGCGGGACAGGGACATGTGGGACACCCAGGACTGGGGGCAGGGGAAGGCTCAGCCCTGAGGGAATGAGCCCTGTGCAAAGATCTGCCTGTGGATGGAGGACGATGATGGAGAAGAGGCTGTGGAGACCTGCCCAGCTGATGGGGAACACCCTGCTGCTTGCACCAGCATGGGGACAGGAGGAGCAGCTCTGCCAGCACCCCTTGTCAAAGCAAAACAGTGGCAGGAGACCCCCAGCAGGAGCCAGCACACATTGCAAGAGGCTTTGAACCAAACCCCTGTGTCTGGAGTGTGGCTCAGCACAAACATCTGCCTCTGACAGGGACCGAAAGTAAACCACTGGCCACCTACAGCAGTGCCACACCGAGCCCAGGGGCAGAAAGAGCTCAACAAAAGCAAAGTTCCTGTGAGTGATGTTTCAAAAGGGCTCAAGGAGGACACAGGAGAAGGCAAAGACCAGAGAAGCCAGGGCTCCAGGCACCTCCATCCCTGCTCTCCATAGGGAGGCGTTAATGACTCCCCCTATTCTGGCAGTGGTGGCTCAGGGCAGGACTGCACAGCTGGAGGAGAGTTAAGCCCACTCTCAGCTCACAAATTCCCACAGCTCTGGGCAAGTCTGCACGGCCTGCAGTGAGCCCCAGGCTCAGGACAAAACTGGAGGTCAGGATGAGTGGTGACACTCAATCAGTGTCCCCATTCTCTTCACCCAAGTTTCTGCTTCTGCTTGCAGGGCAGCAGTGTCTTCATTGGGCTGTGATCAGGATTTAGTGACAAAGCCAGCTAGAAGCAAACAAGATCAATACTTTCCATGGCACTGCTCCCCTCTACAGCCCTGGAGTGCTGCCAAAGAGGTCCCAAACTGGGACAAGCTCTTATGCAAGGCCTGGAATCAGGGATGGAAGTGGTGTCACACAGGCACAGAGCACTGGGGGTCTGCAGGGCCAGCACTGACACGCCTGGGGATGCTGAACTCACCTCTGTCACTGCCACCCTAAATGCAAACACAAGCCCTGAGAGCTGGGAGTGACTCAGCAGAGGGGCTGCAGGACTGAGCTGGGAGGGACTGAAAGCTCAGTATCCCTGTGCTTGTTATGCCCTCTCTGATGACCTGGAAAAACGGGGATGTGGTTTCCTCTAGGAGGTGCTGAGCTGTCATTCCTGTCCCAATTCCTCAGCTGCCAGACCATCTCTCTACATCCCCATCCTCCCCAGAGGTGCTGGGAGCCTGTGCCCATCCAGAGGACACCTACAACAAGCTCAGCTGCTCCTGCAGCCTCAACACCTCCTCAGGCTCTTCCTCAGCAGCACCTCAGCAGCAGCCATCAGTCAGGAGAAGAATTACTCCAGCTATGGATCACTCAGTGGCAGGGCCCAAAGCTTCCATGCTTGCTGCCAAGTAGCTGAGGCAGTGGTGTCCATGCAGGAGGCAGGGAGAGCGTCACAGAGATGAGCCAGCTTGCCACGTTGGGGCAAAGGGGAAAACACCACAGCTAAACCTACCCCACCTGCCAAGGGGGCACTGCACTGCCCAGCACCTGGAAGAAGCAGCAGGTCTGGATCCAAACTGGGTGGGAAAAGCAACTGGTGCCAGCTGGCAGAAGGGGTCTGGGCAGTTCAGACAAGGACTGGAAAACTCTGGGGATGAGCTTCGTGTCTCAGCCTCGCTGGTGTCTTCTGAAGCTGGTCACAGGGGCACACACACACACACACACACACACACACACACACACTGGATTCAAAGCACTGCTCAGAAAGAAGAGGCAGCGTCAGTGGGATGCCTTCAGGCAGGCTTGGGAGATGCAGGTTAATAATGGGCTCATCCAGTCCCCAAAGTACCCAGGGCAGCTGGAGGAACTGCTTCCTGAGAATGTTTTCCCTTCAGTTCTCCTGCTTCAGGACCTGGAGAGGGCCACATCCTTCCTGCACCTTCCACGGTGATGATGGAAAGGCACCGAGTCAAAGGCACTGCAGTGTGGCCAAACTGCTCTCACCCTGCCCCGAGGCAGCTGCATTTAATGGCTCTGCACACAAGGGCCTGGAGTTTGTTGGGTAACTGCTGACTGTTTCATTGTTTGTGTCAACTTCAAACAAAGGAAGCTGCCAAACTGTTCCCTGGAAGTGAGTGTTAAGCTACAAACCATTCCCTGCCCAAACCACCCTCCTCTTCCCCATTCCCATTTTCCCCTTTTCCAGCCCTTGGAGGGGATGCCAGACAAGCCCGCTGAAGGATATTTCAGGCCTTGGGCTGGTAACAAAAATCGTGGAGACATTATCAACCAGACACATCAATCAGCTGGTGAGCTCCAAAGAGAGATTTTAACCGATCTGTAGAAGAGATGATTTGTTGTCTGCAAATGCAATGCCTTCCCAAAGCACGGGTGATGGATCAGAAGTCTGCAATGAACTTGGCAGTGGGGACCAGCCTGAGACTGCTTCATGAGAAGCCCCTGGATTGAGCAGATTGACCTGGGAGTCATCCTGGCCTTGTGTTTCACAGCTAAGCAACCTCAGCAGCTCGTGATCTCCCACCTCTGGCTGCCAGCTCTGCCACACAGGCACCCCGTGGTCCCTGCTGTGGGGACAGACCCTCAGAAGCTCTGATGCAAACATCCCAGGGGACATGGTGGGCAGCCAAGCAGAGGAGCCAGCTTCGGGGATCTTGTGGTCCACAAAACACTTCCTCTGAAAGGAGAGTAGGGGCAGCAAACCCAAGAGATTTGAGGATGGTGCCAGTGCTGGTACCAACTTCCCAGAGCAAGCTTTTCAGAAAATGTCAAGGAAAACTTTCCAGGCCAGTTGTACACTCCCCTGTGAGCATGGGAATACCCACAGGTGACACACAGGTGTGGGAGCCCTCAGTGGCTCCGTGGGCAGGGGCTGCCTGAGCCATGCTGCCTGTTCCCTTTCCCAAGGAGGATACAGCTTGAAAAGTACAAGGAGGATTTCCTTTGAACAAGAGATTCCCCACAAAAAAGTGAGCTGTTCCTTGGGCTGTGCTGCTCCCCAGACTGTGCAAGGCCTCTCCTGCTGCTAGGACTTTGTAGCACAGACTGAGCTGCTCCAGGGATCCTGAGAATCCAGCAGAGAGAGCCCTCAGCCCTGCCCAGCTCCTCAGGCGCCTGTCTGCAAAGGCAGCTGTAGAGAGGAGGCTCCAAATCAATGACCTAAATCCAGTTGCAGAGGAATAATGAGGGACTGACCACTGCCAGCTCTTCCCCATGGAAATTAAAGGAAATTATTGATTTGTCTTTTAACTCTGACTGCTACACAGACCAGGGAGCAGGTAACCACCACAACAGCTTGTGATCTAATGGCTGGCCTTCAATCCCAGGCTCTGGAGACAGAAGGGGTGTTGTTGCTTGGCTAAATTCAGCACAGCTGCTCTCCTGAAGAGGAGTTTTTCCCTACAACCAAAGTTTCAGAGAGAGCTGGAAACAGGAAGGTCACATCCAGAGAGGAAGCTTCAGTCAGGGGTGGAAACAGCCCTGGAAGATGGGGAGAAGCACAAACCCAGCACAGAGCCTAAGGGGGCCACTGCAGCATGAACTCTGGTGCCACGTGCAGGGAAAGCTAATCCCTGACACCCATCAGGGTACAGGACTGCAGGAAGTCACAGCAGGCACCCACAGGCAGCTCAGATGGTTCACACCAGCTCCCTCCTTGCCTAGGTCACTCACTGAGCACAGCTCTGCTCCTAACCCGATAAATCAATCCTGAGCAAGGGGCCTCTGCCAGCACTGAATGCCAAGGATGCTGCTCAGGCCATGGGAGAAGCCCCTCAAAGGGAACCTGCTCACATCTGATCTGCTCTTCCCACAGAAGGGAATTCACTCCAGCTGCCATCTGAGCCACCCTTGGTGCCTTCTGCTTCAGGGCTGTGAGGAGCAACAGCACTTCCCAGGGACCAGCCCTGACCACACTGGTGTCTCGGTGACAAGCAGGGTGGCTCAGCCCTTCACCAGGCCCTCAGCAGAGGCAGATCAGTACCAGTTTACAAAGCCTTAGCTTGATAGTGCAAGGCTTTCACTCCAGCTTCTGGATCAGACCTTAAAAATATTTATCCATCAGGATTTCTGTCACTAATACAGTCTTATAAATTCCTTTTTCCATCTATTTACAGTGAAGACTAAGAGCCTTTAAACATAAGGATTATGACATCCCAGCATTAATGTCAACTCCAAAACACACCTGGAGCCAGGGAAAGAATAAAAACACCATGGGTGGAAAGAACTTGATCTCCAGCTAAAAGCAACTGGCTGACAAGAAATCCAGAAGCAGCAGGGAGAAGTCAGTTTGCTTTCTGAAACTCTCAGTTTGAGAAACACACCTATACTAGCAGAAAGGGAGGGAATTAGTATTTAAACAGTTTATTTCACATTCTCAGCAGGGTCTCTTTAAACTTCACTCATTCTTCCCAGAGCAGGAACTGTCTGCCAAGGCCAAGCGTTGAGAGCAAACCCTCCTCCATCTCTATATATCAGGGCTGTACCTGAGCTCCCTCAGTGCCTGGAAGATCCCACTGCCATCCAAGCTGTGAGGTTGTTGAGTGCACTGAAATGCAAACCCACCCTTAGCACTTCACCTTCTGTGGGGCTCAGCAAGATTATGAAACTGAACTCAATTCATCCAGGGAGTAGAGATACAGCAAGAGGCCAAACTACAACTCCAGCCTGGCCCAGGCACTCTGAAGGAAGAGCACATCATCCCCTTCTAAACTCCCTTTCCTCATGCCAGCATTTCACACTTCAAACCCCACGGTGAGGAGTGCTTAGAGCAGCGAGTGTCACTTACCAACGTGCTCAGAGAGGAACACAACAAAGAACGGGGTGACCAGGTCATTGATGCCCTGCACATAGCCGCTGGCTGGGTGGCGAATGGCCCAGATAAACAGGATTCTCTCAAAAATCTAGGGAAGAACCAGGGAAAGCAGGTACCTGCATTAGCCATGCACAAAGGGAAGGCAGAAAAGCACGACTGCTAAGCTCAGGGAGTGCAGACCATGCACTGACAGGCTTTTCTGCAGCAGTAAGGCAATGTTAGAAGCATCGAAGTCCTAGGAGAGACTCCAGTGTCATCTGCAGATCCCACACACAGACCGGCACACTCTGCAGAAAAGGCAGTCCAGGCTCCTCATCAAAACCTCTGCCTGAAGAAATGCAGACCCAACTTTTCACGACCCAGACAGCACAATATCCACAGGACAGGGCTGCCTTGTGGCAGAGCAGCCTCCTTGGCTGAACATCAGGCGCAAAGATGAGGTATCAGCACAGTACTTCCAGAAAAACACCACGGATCAGGATACTTCCCAACAGGGCAGCCTTCCCCACAACAACCAACATTCCCAGACTGCCCCCACCCCCTGGACACCACCACATACACACACTGAGCTTGTTTCCAGAGAGGACGTGTGCCCACAGCTCCTGGCCACCTCTCGAACCCATCCCTGCCCAGGCTGCTCCCATAAAAGAGGTTTTGAAACAAAACAGAACTATCCTATGTTCTGGTTTAACTATCCTGTTCACCTTCAATTTGTCTCAAAACAAAAGCTTCAGGTTTTTTACCAGCTCTTGGCTACATCTTGCCAAAGAAGAGATCATCTCATAACCCCCAAGCTCCAAGTTTGATGTCTCTCAGACACATGGGACAAGACCAGACAGTTCCAGGAGCTATTTGCATCAGGAGCTGTCAGGCAGGGACGTTTCCCTACAAAGTTAACTGCCTAGGAGCAGTGCTGGCCTCACTCCACACACACATCCCATGGAAATGCAGGCAGGAGCTTCACCCCCCCTTACCTCCTGGACGAGTGGCTGCTGGAAGAGGGGAATGAGTGGGTTGGTCCTTGGAATGTCAATGTGGATCTGGAAAAGAAGGTGGGTTACACACACCAGCTGTGCTTTCCAGGGGCACAATAACTTGTCACAGGCTAACAGAGGAAAATCCACCACCAGGGATCCCCCAGGCAAGAGCTGACAAGCACAGTGAGGACTACAGATGCCAGCTGTACTGAGAAAGTCATCTACAGTTATCTGCAGTCTGCTCTGCTCATGTGCAGGCACGTAGTTCAGAGCTGAAATTTAGTATGAGATCAATTTAGGAAAAGATTAAACTGACAAGGACAGAACCACGGGCCTTTTTCCCAAAGAGAAGACAACTCCTAGCTCCAGCTAGAGCAAGTCCTGGCATGACCCCACCCATGGGGACAAGGAGCAGCAAGAGAGAGGAGAGGGCTATACCCAAAGCAGAAAGGCAGGAGGAGGGTTCCTACCTGTCTGTAGGTGTCCTGGTGGTGCTCCTCGTTCCGGGAGTCGTAGTACTGCTGGATGAAGCCAAAGTACTCCTCCCTTTTCCGCTGCAGCGTCAGCTTCCTGCGCTCCGAGTTGGCGGGGAGATAGCCCTGCATTGGGAAAAGGCAGCTCAGGGCAGACCCTCCTTCCTCAGCAGCCCTTGAAATCCTGCCAGCTGTGCACCCACAAGCATCAGGCACACAACGCAGGAGCTGGGGAAAGAGCTTCCATGGAATTTGGCCTTCCCAGCCCCTGATCTTGGAGCAATCCAACTTCATCAGATTCAGTTCCCCAAAAGAGAGGGAACCGCCCAGTCCCCACACCAGCCTGGGCTTTGAGCTCAAAGAGGATGCAGCAATGGCTCTGCCTGATCAAAAATCCCTACAGCTCACCTGGAAGCTGGGCACTGGGAACACACAAGCAAAGCTGGCTGTGGGACACAGGGAGGTGTAGGAGCACATGTCCCTGGGGTGGCACAGTCCTCCCAGACTGCGGTGTCACAGCTCCCAGTACTTACTGACAGCAGTCTCCACGTCACAGGCCGGACCTCTCTGGGCACACCAGGCCAGCTGCATTTTCTCAGCTCATCTGCAAACGGACAGTGGTGGCAATGGATTAGATCCTAGGCACGTCCAGGCACCACTACACCTAGAAGGAGAGGAAAGCCCAGTCTGCTCCTGCAGGCTCTGGAGACAATGAGCCTCCAGGAAGGCTCCCACACTAGCAGTGACTGGGGATGTGGGTCTGCTGCAAGGAGAGCAGAGATGATTTCAGCCCAGCTCGGGCACAGAACTGGGAGTTGCAGGTCACCAATGTGCCAGGACCTCAATTCTCACGCAGAGCCCAAGAGCCCCCAGTGATCCCAACCATCATGTGCAAGATGGAGAATGGTTAGCGACACACAGGGAGGGGTTGGAGGACATCACCATCTGCCAACAGAGCGATTCCTGCACACACCCATCTGCTACAACTGCAGGCAGTGATATTTTCCACCCCGAAGCAGACCTGGTGCAGGCAGCAGGGCCCCTCTGCCCTCCCCTGCCCACCCTCACTCTGCCCCACTCACCCAGGTCGGTGTTGTGGCTGGAAAGGAGCTGCCGGAACTTCTCCAGGCGCGTTTTCTCCCGCACGGTCATGGGGGGAGCCCCGGAGGCGTTTTGGTCAGAGATTCGAGCCACAAGGGGAATGACAGGCCGGAGGGGGAGGGACTGCTGCTTCTGCAGGGGGCTCCGCACACAGGCCTCCTCTAGCAAGGACCAGATGCTGCACTGAGCTGGGGAAGGAGGTTCCACCTCTGCAACCCCACCTCGCTCCCCCAGCCACCGTCAGACACTGCAGATTTCACCCTTCTGTCCCTCAGCACCACTGAACAGCATCGCTGGCCCACTCCAATGGATCAGCAGCTCACAGGCATCTCTTGTGGCTCTTCCACCACTTCCCCCCATTTCTGCCTCCTTTTCTTCCTCCTGCATCCAGACACCTGGCTGCAAGTGGATCAGACTTCCCTCCACACATGGGTAGGACACAGGAGAAAAGGCAGAACTGATGTTCAGATCTGCTCTGCTCTCCAGATCCAAACACCAATCAAGCTAATTACTAGTGCAGAGAGAGGGGCTGATGGGCTGCTAGTGCCATCTCCTGAGGTGCTCTCACTGCACAGGAAGACAAGGCAGAGTGAGCAGGGGCTGCTGGTGCCCAACTCCTGCCCAAGCTGTGTCAACACAACCTCACCCAGACCTTTGCTAAGAGCAGCACACCAAACCACCGTGGCATCAGACAGTGAGCAAGTCCCAGCAAGGACTAAACTGATCTCAGAACTGACTTAGCACCCAGATCATGGAATGCTCTGGGACAAACATGCCTGTATGCAGGATATTGAGCAGCTGAGGACACAAGCACTAAAGCCAGGCCTCTGGAGTACAGGATACTAAAAGGAGGAAGAAGCCTCTGCTGTGCTTACAGGCTGTGTCACAGCCTCTTGCCCATACTGGGAGTAGCAACGAGCAGTTGAGTTCAGTGGCCAAGGAACAGAGCACTGCAGCAGGAGGCTGCTCCTGAAGATGGCTCTTACCAGAGGTCCTGGACAGCTGGGCCTCGCTGCTGGACTTGATGACCTTGCAGTTGGTGGGCAGGTCACCCAGGGCAGGCTGGCACCGCTCGGGCTTCACCCGCAGCTTGCTGTGGTTCTCCAGAACCTGCGCTGCCGTGGCCTTGGCCACTTTAGAGTTCAGAGTTTGCAAAGAGGACGAGGAGGAAGAGGAGAAATCTTCGTCTTCATCATCCCCAATGTCCCAGGCATCGCTGGTACTGCGGGCAAACTCGTGGAAGCTGGAGGCCTTCTTGCTTTTCATGGGCAGCCCACTGGCCTTGGAGCGGTCCTTGATGAAGCTGTGAGCCAGAGGAACAGGATCAGAGCCGTGCTGTTGGATGAGTTCATTTTCTCTCCTTTCCCCACAGCCTCACTCCCATCAGCCAATCCCTTTTTCCAGTTTCCCTGTTCCTCCTCCCAGACCTAGGGGATATATTGTCTCTCTGGGCTGCCAGCAGTGGCTGTCACCGGCTGTGTGACAGCAGTCTCAGAGGCCACAGTGGCAGCACACAGCTGGAGAGGTGCCAGCCTTCCTGGCTCGGAAGGGCAAAGGGAAGACAGGTACGATTCCTCCAGCTCTGCCTTCCCCCACCCTACACAAAACAAGTAGATTAACACCCAAAGAAAAGGTCTTGCAACCTGGAGAAAGGCATGTCAGACAGAGCAGGTCTTCTTCCATGGACACTCCCAAACAGCTGCAGTTGTTCCCAGCAGCCAGACCAGCCTGCGTCTTTCCTCAGGCACAGAAGGAATTTACCCTTAAGCTACAGGAGCCAAAGTCCACCACCAGAAGCAGGGAACTTTCACCACTACACAGCAGTGGTTCAGACCAGGAATTCTGCCTTTTCCTGCTGGGAAGGCTGCTGCAGTTCTCCAGCCTTGTAGCTGCTGGGCAGCTTTACCTCCCTTTCCCTTAATTCTCCAGCTCCAAAGAGGAGCAGAAGGATCAGACACTGCTAAAAAGAAAAAAAGTCTGTTTCCTTTGATGTGGGTGTTACTGTATGGATTTCTGGCCATAAAGGGCACCAGCAGATAAGCTCTCCCTGCAAGCTTTCCTAGAGCTCAAGGCAGCACCACACCCCACTGCTGTCCTTTGGTGCAATATCACAGTGCCAGGGATGCTGGAGACCTCCACCTACTGCAGAACTGAGCCCCAAACCTGCCAGGTTTGTGGCCTGCATCTCCAGGAGACAAACACTTACTTTTTGGTGAGCCGGGAATCCAGTGGAGGATGCTGTGCTCCATAGACTGGCTGAATGCTGCAGGGAGGGGAAAAGAAAAATCCCAAAATGCTGTAAAAGGAGATCCTACAAACAACCTCAGCCTAAACTGGGGTCACACTTCTTGCCTGCTATTGGGAGCTGAATAAAAGACCAAAAGCAGCTTCAAAAACCTTCTAACTTACAAACCTTAGATCCAAAAGGCCACATGCAGATGAAGTTTTGTTCTTTGCAGCAGCAAAGAGAAGCTTTGTTTAAACTCTTAGGCCTGGTCCAGCCTGAGCTGGGATTTGAGATCTGCTCTTTCCTGCACCACCAGCTCACTCACTCCACGCGACCACGTGTCTCAGCCTACCTGCTGCATACACTGATGTTCTTCTCTTTTCCACCAAGGGGACTTCCAGTTTGGGGAAGTCTCCCTCCCAGGGCCTGTGGGACAGGGAAGGACTCCAGGCACTGACACTGGGGCTCCTCCATAAATGTGCTTTCGGGTTTGAAGCCCGTGCTGGCTCTCAGGATCACAGCCAGTGCCACGGAGAAGGAATGCCTGGTACAGTTCGTGGTTTGACTCGGGTCCAAATCCCAGTTTAATCAACCACTTCCTTTGTGGCCTGGAATGAGCTGCCACATCTCGGTCCCTGGTTCCTTGGGACTCATGGGACAAGGAGCCTGAGGGCTCCAGGCCTTACAATGGGGAGCATCACCTCAGAGAGGAGCTACCAAAAACATGCTCACCGCTGTTTATACAGACTCTGGAGGTGAGACAGGGATCCTGAGTTATCACCTGCATTGGAGGAACTACTCACAGCCACCCCACCCTGGAAAACAACCTCTGGAAAACAAGTCCTGCAATGCCATGGCAGAGACAAAGGCCCTTTCAGAGCTGGCACACAAGGAACAAGCTTCTCTTGGGTCAATAGAGCTGGCCTGGTTTCTAGGAGCTGCAGATGGTGCCTGGCAGTAAAACCAGCAGAGCCCAGCCATGGAGGAGAGGGATGGCAGCCTGGTGCAGCTGGAAACAAGCTGAGGATGCAGAAGCAACAGGTCCAGCTGGCAGGGGAGAGATGCAGAGAGCCAGGGCAGGGGCTGGAAACAACCACAGCACAGAGAGGTGTTGGTGGAGCAGCCCAGTTAGGGCTGGGCTCACCACTGCAGTGAGCTGGAGTGGCTGGAAGTCCTCACTGAGTTTGTATGTCGAGGTTTAAGCCTAGGACAGAGTGTGATGACTAAAGAGCACCTGGAAGTCAGGACAGCAGTTAAGCAGAGGCACCTCCGTGGGTGGACATAGCAAAGAGATGATGATGAGTAAGAAGAACAAGCCCTCCAGATCAGCATTGCTTCCCAGTGAGGTGTGGCAGCTCCCTGCAGGACAGCAGCCAGCAGAGCCTCTCCCACGTCCAGCACCAAACTCACACTGTCCCAGGATATCCAGCACAAGGCTCCTCCTCCCTGTCAGGGACTCACAGGCTGCCAGTGGGGAACTGCTTCACCTGTGAAGGCCTGGACTTCACAAAACCAATGAAGGATGTGTCTTAGAGAGAGGAGGGGATGTGGCAGCCCGTGCTGGGGGAGGAAACCCTTTCCCAGGGTTCTGAATCAATGTTTGATACAATGGCAGAGGGTCCCACCTGCACACAGCCCTTTTCAAAGTCTTACAACGCAGACACTCCCAAAGAATCTCGAGCTGATGTAAGCTGTGCTCCCAGCCTGACTGGATGAGTCCCCTGTTCTGTCCCAGTTTAAACTCTTTGGGACAGGCATTTCCTGTTACCTGGATGTTCAGTGTAGGGTGCAAGGGGTGACTGTGCTCCGTGTGTGACACCTCACAGGACCATCACAGGGTGTGGGTTATTGTTATTGAACTGCAGCAGAGCACAGCCATGAAACACCACTGCTCTTCTAGACACAAAACACATTTACTTCCAGCAGGCTGTTTCTCCCCTTTTAAAACAGCATTTAAATAACCCCAGTAGACCCTGGCTGCCCATCTCTCTAAATAGCAGGGAATAAACAACACATTGCAGAGGACAACACACCAGAGCACTCAGCCAACACATCCCTAGAAAATTACCAGGCAGAGAATTCCCAGTGCAAAAACCACAAGACAGCACTTGAAAAAACAAAAACAGCATCTACCACTTCTAAACCTACATCTAACATCCACCCTAAATCTACAGGGACCAAAAGCTAATAAACTGTATTAGCAAATAAAAGCTAATACAGCTAAGTGACCAAATGCACAAAGTGTCATGGAAAAGGAAGCTAACACAGTATCCAAGTCCCTACAAAGCCTCCCTCTGCCAGATTGTCAGGGGAAAGAAAGAAGAGAGCCAAGAATCTGTTACAGGAGAGTGTCTCCAAGCTCAGATGAAATAGGAGAGGGAGGTTCATGTCTAGAGACCATGGATGCAGCACATCCCACCTCCACCCTGAGCCAGGCTGCTGAAGACCTGTCGGTGACTGTCCCTGGAAACAACCAGCACACAGGAGGTAACAAGGCTCCTGGATCCAGGATATCTGCCAAGCAGGCAGTTAGGAGAAGGAGAGAACACTGCCAAACCCTTCCCGATGCAGAGTGTCACAGGCAGGACCGCCTGCCGGCCAGACCGGTTCACCTGGTTTGAGCTTTCCAAGGCAAAGCTCAGAAATCACCAAATGCAGAAGAGAGGTGCTGTCCTAGACCACCAGCTGAGAGCACAGCTGAGACCTTTGGTTAAGAGACAGGAGCAGAGAGAAATTACCCAGGGAAAGCACGGGATTCTCCTCCCACAGGAGCAGCAGAGGAGGAACAGCTCCCTGCTCTCCCTTTGCTTACCACAGACATGGATTGTCCAGCCAACCTGAAGGAGTTGCACAGTGACAAGCAGATGAGTGAAAGCACATTAGAAAGAGATATTTAACTGGCCCAGCAGGATTTAAAGCCAACTAAGCATTTCAGACTGCACCCATACCCCAGGAGGCGAAGGGCAGGGTTCAGATAAGGCAAATGGGAGCAAAAGTGAGGAGCACCAGGCAGGAAAAGCACTTGAGAGAGCCTCCACAGAGAGGCTGATGCCCTCTTTCCATGTCAGCCTTGCTCCCAAGGTGTTCTAGGGAGCCCCTCCTTCATCAACACCAACCTTGTCTTTCTAAATACCATGTCAATCACACATTTAATTTGTTTCTCCCATCCTTGAGTGAGTAAAGAGTGCCTTGAGAGGAACCAGGACATCGCAGTCAGAGGAACTGAGGCAGGGGAGGTACAAACAGAGCCCTCAGAGTCCTTCCTCTTGAGCAGAGGGGGACCAGGAGCCACATCACACACAGGAGAGGGTAATGGGGGGGTTCCCTGCGTTATCAGGGACATCCCTTTGGGACAGAGCTGCTGCCACCCAAGGCGACACCTCTAAGGACGTCGGGAAGGATGAGTTTTCTTCAGTATCTGTGGAAAGCGAGACAGTACAGCCCTGGCTCTGAGACTATCCCAAAGAGGCCTCCAAGGCACCCTGATCCCTCCACCCTGCTTCCCATGGGGGGCACGCAGGGGGTCCCCGCAGCCCCCACACAGCCTGCCTTGTCCTACAGATGAGGGAGCAGCTCTGACCCTACCCTTATCCCCTATACATTAAACCTTCCACCAGCAAAATCCCCGTCCCATTGCCTGGGGTGACCGTGGCTTCCCCCCCCCCAACCGGCTGCTCAGCCCCGCAGCCGGGACAGATCCTCCAGGCATACCCCGAGCCTTACAGGGGTACCCTCAGCCCCAGAGCCAGCCTGGCTGTCAGCCCCTTCCCCAGGCACAGCGACAGCTCCAGCCCCCAGCCGGAGCGCGGGGGAGGGGGCGCGGCCCTCGCACCCCTTCCCCGGAGCTCACCTGCCCGGCAGCTTGGCGCTCCGCTTCCAGAACTGCCTGCCGCTCTCGGCCGCCATGGCGGAGGGCGGGGCGGGCCCGGCGGGCCGGCCAGGCCGCCGGCGGGGAGCGGAGACCCCCGGCCGGCCGGCCCCCGGCGCGGCGCGGGGCGCGGAGCAAGGCGCGGCCCCCGCAGCCGCCTCAGGGCCGCCCGCCCGCAGCCCGCGGCGCCGCCATCTTGGCTCCGGGCGGGCCCAGCGCCGCCATTGGCCGCTGCGCGCGAGGCGTCGCGGATCCACCAATCGCGGGCGGGCTCGGTCGTGACGTAGCGCGAAGGGGCGGGGCCTGTACGCTGGCGGGGCGGGCGGTACCATGGGGGGGGCGCGGGGGGGGCGCGGGGCGGCACCACCCGGCCGTGCCGGGGAGGCACAGTGACATCTCCTGGGTTTTTGGGATTTCGGCTTTTCCAGGGAATTCGCGGCGCGGTTTCATCCTCGCCCTGCGCCCCGCTCCCCTGTCGTGTGGCGGATTAGGGCCGGGGAAGTGGCTGCTTCGGTCTGACACAGGAAAACGGTTTCTGTTCAGATTTTTAGAATGAAAAATATTAAATAAATTAAAAATTGCCTCCAGACAGCGTGGCGTTTTCGGCACCAGACGCTATTATTTGTCTTCTTTTTTATTTCTAGTGCATAAAGCCCATAAATAGTGCTCCAGATTGGAGTAACACCTCTCATGTTATTACTATTATTCTCCATGTGACGTAGTCCCATACGGAGTCCTGAAGAATAATTATTAATGAGTAATTGTGCAAATATTCTATTGTATATGCAAATTACCGGACAACGTTTTTTTCCCACTGCCACCCCATAACCAATACCAAACAGCTGCAGCACAAAGAACTGCGAAAAAAGCAAAAATAAATGAAAAACAAAACCACACACGTACAAAATAGAACGGCATAAAAAGAGTCAAAACCCGAACCACAATAAAAAAGAGACAGGAACCACATTAAAAAAATTAAAAAGCCAGCAACAGCTCCAGGATCATTGAGAATAAACCAGAAACAAAGAGTCCCAGCCTGGAACTGGCTCCTTCCACGTTTTTGGTATCTGTGGTCTGGGTATCCGTGGTCTATCAATCTTGCTAATATCTGGGTTTTGTTCCTCTCACTATTTATAGTTTTCATATCTGGTTTTTATTGTCTACTTTCTATTCAGTTTTGTTATTCGTCTTTCTGGTACCCACTTCCTATCCTTCCTTTTATTCACCTTTCTGGTATGTACATTTTATACTTTTTAATATCTTTCAATTCACCTTGCTATTGATCTTTCGAGTATCTACTTTCTACTGACCTTGATATTTATCTTTCTAGTCTAACTTGTTAGGGTTGAGGTTTGAGTTAGGACTAATATTAGGGTGAAGGTTAGGGTTGGGTTTAAGGGTTAGGTGTTAGGATTTAGTGTTTGGGTTTGTGGTTTGGGTTAGATTTTAGGGTTAGGAGTGAGTTTATTATGCTTTGATGGGTTTTAAATTGGTTTTTAATTTTTTTTTAATGGTTGAGGGTTAGAGTGTATGGTTAAGTTTAGGGTCAGGGTACAGGGATTAATGTTAGGTACAGGTGTTAGTGTTGGGGTTTATTGTTGGGACAGGAGGAAAGGATTAGGGTTTGAGTTAGCTTTGTGTTTAATGGTTTGTGTCAGGATTAGGTTTAGGTTTACAGACAGTTGTTTTCCATGGGAAGAAAAGACCCAGAAAAGTGCCACAGTGTCTCGGGAGCAGCTGTGGGATGATCCCTGCAACACCGAGTCCAGCCAGAGCCGTGGTTCCCAGCAGCTTTTTTCTGGGACCAATCCTTGGAGTTCGGCAATTTTAGGAGTTGGAAACCAACATTTGTCCTAAAATTTCCCAGTTGTTATTCAATATTTGTCCAAAAGCTGCTCCCAGACAGAAGCTGTTGGCTCTGCTGGGTGTGGCAGGCCCTGCTCCTTCCACGGTGGCTCCTCTGCTCTCCCCAAACTCTGAGGTGCTGGGTTTTCCTTCCTGAGGAGAACCACGCCTCACAGCCACGTGCTGTGGCTGACAGCGAGATTCCACCTCCTAAACCTGCAAAAACCTGAGGATTTCTCCCAGACTGAGGCCACCAGGATGTCAGGGTCTGGCAGGCCTTGGCCTCCCCTGGCCGCCTCTCATCTGCACCTGAAACGCTGGGGCTGCTCTCTTCCCTTCCCGTGGAAAAGAGCTTCTCCTCCTCCTCGAGGGGCTGGGGATGAAATTCTGATTCTCCCTCTGAAATTCATTGCAGCCAAGGATGGCTCCCAGACAAAAGCTGTCACAACAACCGGGCCTTGGCCTCCCCTGGGCCGCCCCTCATCTGCCCCTCAGACACAGGGAACCCGTGTTCCTTCCCAGTTCAGTGCAAATTTGGGATTTCCTTCTTCCTGGATGGGCACCATGGAGTCCAAAGGTAGGATTTGCACATGGTATATCTCCAAGATAAACCAGAGCCATGGATTGCAAACCCCAACCAGACAGCTGATGAGCCCATGACCAGAAAGGCTGAAGCAGAGTCTCCAAACCTGCAGTGAGGCTGATTCCTCAGAGAACAACCCACAACCATGGGCTCTGAACTCAGGACTGAGCTCTGTAGCTCAGCTCCTGAGGCAATCCCTGGCCTGGGGGCTCCACACCAGACACAGGAGCCGCACATTTCGGTTCTGGGCACCTGAAAGGGTGCCAGGGTTTTTTTCCCAGGAAGGACAGCAGCCAGCCCCTGTCACAGGCTGCCCACGGGAGCTCAGGGCCGGCAGAACCTTTCAGTACTGACCCTTTCCGTGCCTGAAATGGAAAATGCATTATTTGTGGCAAAACCAACCTCTCCAGAGCACTCTGGCTGTGAAACCTCCCGGGCTCGCTCGTCCCTTTGCAGGTGTGACCATTTCCTTCCCGAGTTTCCCCTCAGGCAGGACGGCCTGGAGGTGACCGTGCCATGCTGTTGGGTTGGTGTCTCCCTTCACCCCCAGCGGAACATCCCTCAGTATCTGCAGGTTTTCCCTGTGCCAGCAGTGCCACCCTTTGGAGCAGGGGAGCGGGGACAGGACCCAGGGAAGGGCTGGAGCTGTGCCACGGGGGTTTAGGTTGGAGGTCAGGGAAAGGTTCTTCCCCCTGAGGGTGCTGGGCACTGCCAAGGAACCCCCAAGGAATTGGGGTTGCCAGAGCTCCAGAAGAGTTTGGACAGTGCTCCAGGGATGCACAGGGTGGGATTTTGGGGTGCCTGTGCAGGGCCAGGAGCTAGACTGGATGATCCTTGTAGGTCCCAGCTCAGGATATTCCATCATTCCCTGACTGTGGCAGCTCTGGGTCTGTTTGATGCTTCTCTCACGTGCACAGGGTGCCATCCTTGAGGCTGCCCCATGAGGAGCCAGGAGCAGGACTTTGATCCCCGTGGATCTCTCCCCACTCAGGATACTCCATGACTCCACGAGCCCTGATGGTGTTGCTGTGCCTGTTCCTGGCTCCTGGTGGCTCCTCACAGGGCTGGCAGCGTGATCAAGGCTGGCCACAGTGGGAAGCTGAAGGTGGGCACCGGATCTCAGCCACTCCGTGGTGGAGCTCTCCCATGGCAGCTTCCTGCAGCTCATCAGGGACGTGGCACCCTGGTGACCCTCACAGAGGTGGCTGAGGAGGGCCAGGGAGGTGCCACCAGTGCCAGAGTCTCCTGTTTGTCACTGCTGGCGCTTATTCGCTTCGGTGGAGTGTTTGAAGATGTTCAGAATTAAAGAGAGTGAATCCCAGAGCAGCCTGAGTTGGGTGGGAGCCACAGGGGTCATCAGCTCCTGGAAGGTGAATGAGGTGGGAGCTCATTGCTCTGGAAGAGCTGGAGGCAGGTGGGGCAGAGAGAGGCACCTGCCAAGGTGGTTGTGCCGAAAAGAAGTTAAAAAAAATTAACAACACGCTGTGAAATGAGAGAAATTCCCACGTGTGAGAGAGGCACAGTGCTGCTGGCATAGAAACAGGTCCTGCCCAGACCTTGTGTCCTCCAGCCCGGGGGAAATGACCCCTCCTGAGGGGGCTGCAGCACCACGGGCTGATGCTCAGTGAGAAAATCTCCCCCTCTCAGGGCTCTGGTGCTGCAGGAGCTGCCAGGGCTTTGCTGCCAGCGGGGTCGGTGCTCCCGGAGTGCTCCTGCTCTCCAAACATCTCCAGTAAACCTTGAATTTTCCCTTTCCTCCCTGCTAAAACACACAAATTCCCCAAAGCTGCGTCCCTGGGATGCAACAGAAACACCTCCTGCTTCTCTTCCCCTTGGAAAAAGGGTCACAAGTTTTTCTTTTGTGGGGGAAAAAACCCTTGACAGATTTTTCCTGTAAAATCCTTTACCTGTAAAACCTGTAAAACCCTGCTGAGCAGCAAAGGGAGTCCTGGGGACTGCACAGCTCCAGCCTGGGATTTGATGGCTGCTCCCACGTAACAGCGTGGTATTGCTTCTAAACAAAAATATAAATAGGTAAAATCCAATCATTTGGAGAGAAAAGCTCTTTTCCAACCCTGCGCTTTTCTGGATTGCTGTTTATTGGTTTAATTAAACTCCCCATCATTATTTTTGGCTTTTTTGCCCCTTTTAAATAATAAATACCCAAAGCCAGACCGTGACTAAAGCCAGCAGATGATTCTCTAATTTCACATTCATTTCAAATATTTAACATGCCATCTCAGTCTGCTACACAGAATTTCAAAGACTTAACATTCCTTTTTTTGTTAGTGCTTGAAGCAAAGAGAACTCTATAAATTGTTATTTTTTCTATTAAGAATTTTATTTTTATCAAATCTGCTTCATTCCCGTTCGAAGGGACACACTTCAAAGCAGTTGCCCAGGGTGATTATAAAGCTGCTGAAGTTTGAGTTGGTTAAATTAGATCTGTTTCTCTGCAGCTTTTAATCTTTGAATCCCAGACTGGTTCGGGTTGGAAGGACCTTAAAGCTCATTTCATTCCACCCCTGCCACGGGCAGGGACACCTTCCACTTGCTTCCAAACTAAGTTTTCTGAATATCACAATTCCAGACATTATTTATGCACAACCTTACCTGGACTCTGTGGAAAAACCTTTCCCACTGCCTCAAATGCAGATTTGGAGGTGAAATGTAGAGATAAAACCTGAACCTGGGGACACTCAACAAAGAGAGGGAACAAAACCCCCTCAACAGCAGGTGGTAAAACCAGAGTGAAGATCAGTCAGAAAGAAATCTGTAGCTCAGGGGAGCTGGAGTTGAGCGTTTCAGATGTAAAGGATCTTGTGACAGTGAAGGAGAAAGGAGCAGAACCTGTCCCACTGGAGTGGGAATAAATCTCCATTTTTAAACTCCCCTGGCTGTGAGCAGAGCCCGGTGTGCAGAGAGGAAATCCAGAGTGAGGTGGGTGAGCCAGGGACAGCTCCCAGGGCTGCTCCACAGCCGGGAAAACCCAGGCTGCAGCTTCAGAAAATCCCAAATCCCTTTCTGCTGCGAGCTGCGGAGCCTCACCGGGCACAAACCCTGGCAGAGTTGGTGCTTTGCCCTCTGAGCCTGGCACCAAATCCTGCGCTGGGTCCCTTCCCTCCCTGCCAGCCCTGGGATCTTTGCTTTCCCTGGGAATAAACGAATCCCCTCATGCACCAGAAGAGATTTTTTAAACATTTTTCACCAAAGCAGGAGCCTGTCAGCTCTTGTCCTGTGCTTCTGAATTAGAAATCTGAGCGTGAACCAGGAGGAAAAGTGGAATTTTTTTTAATCTCCAAAGGAAAACCTCTCTAAGGATGTCACAGGAGGGGCACTGAGCAGTGCTGGGGAGGGCTTGGGAGGCCCCACACACCTGAGAAATTCAGTTCAATAGGATTTAAATTTCCCTCCCCTTATGAGATGCTTGAGCACTTTTTAATATCTTAATAGAATTTGTTTGTTCTTAATTAAGAAATGCAGTAATGTGCTGCACCCAACAAGGCTGGAACATCTCTAGTTTTGGGGCTTGGGATTATTTTTTTTAACCTTTTCGGGAAAAAAGGAGATTTTCAATTTATAATTCGGCACAGAAGTCCATCTTGAGGCAGTACTTGCTACCTAAGAAGCAGCTTTTTGCATTGACTGTGGCTCCTTATTCTTAACTGTCAGAGTCATTTTGCATCCTGAAATGTGGTTTTCTTCCACAAACACACTGGATTTATCATAAAGTGCACAAAAGAATTATTTTCCATGGACAGGGAAATAATATAAAGTGATTTAAAATGATATTGTACTTTAATTTTTTTTTTTGCAATTTAATTTTTTTGTATTTTAATTTCTTTGCAATTTAATTTTTAATTTTTTCGGCCTTTGGGAGAAGACAAAACAATTTAAAATTCCTCTCAGTGAACTCATTCCCCCAGTGTGGCTCTGGGACCAGTTCCTCACCTTTCCAGGAGCTGGGCAGTAAAACTCTGTGGTGCCTAAATTCATTTGGCAATTCCCCTCCATTTTTGGGGCCTCCAAATCTCCATTGCCCCTGCAGGTCCTCGTTCCCTTCCCTTTCCAGAGGGATATTTCTCAAATGCTCTTTCTGTCTTACAAAATCTTAATAAATTGAATATCTGAACCAATTTCATGGATGTGACCAGCCCTGATCCCTTCTGACCTTTCTCAACTTCCAAACAAGCTGAAACCCTTCTGCTCATATCGGGACCTGTAAAATTGTGTTGCTTTTTCTGAGGAAAAGCGGAATAAAAGCAGAAAAAGTCATTCCCAGGTGCAGGAAGCCATCCAGAGGGAGTGGGGAACTCTCATCCCTCAGGGAGCTCTCAAAAGCAGAACATCAAAACCTTTCCCTGCTGAACGCAGGTAGAAAAGCTGGGTGTAAAAATGCACTGAATTGTCTCTCCCACGGTGTTTTATATCTGATTATCTCCTCAGGACTGCTGAACGCTCGTTGCAGTTATGAAATAAACAGAAAACGTTGTAATGGAGCTGTTACAGAGCCTTTGGCAAAGTTTCCCAAAGGATTTTGTGCCTATCTCGGAATCAGAAGAAAAGACTGAACGTTCTGAACGTTTAGGCTCAGAACAAAACAATTACCCTGAGATGGGATGAATTCAGTTTAAATTCTCAACATAGAGAAAGACTGGAATGGTTTTTTTCTGGAAAAAAATATGGATTTTAAATTTGCCTTTAGGTCCTCACCTCTCTTTTTTTGTGAGCAGCAGCTGCTTTGGGGCACTTTAGGAGCCTCAACAGGAGATTGCACAGTGGAGCAGAGCTGGGAGGAGTCAGGAATTCTCTCTTGGATGTTGCAGTAAAAGGGAAATACGCGGGTCCAGCAGGGATACGATGGTGTCCGAGGCTCTGCAGCTGTATTTTCAGAGTTTGGAGCGGGGAGCTGATCCAGGTGCCCATGAGATGCCACCCTCCCCGCAGTCCTGGTGCTTCCCTGCCCTCTCTGTGCTGGGGCTGGCACAGATCCTGCCCGGGAGCCTCCATTGGATGTGAATTCCTGCTATTGTTAACTCCCCTTATCCCACTCCTCACAGGAATTCGCTTTCCCCCCTCGTGCTTGGGAGACTCCAGCGGGGATTTTCGCTGCTGAGGTTTTCTCCGCTGCTCCTGCTCCGGGCGGGATCACACCGAGGGTGGGAGGAGGAGAGGAGACCTCGGCAGGGTCCGCAGCTCCTCCCGAGGGACAGCGCCCAGGGAACGGCTGGAGCTGCCAGGGGAGGTGGGATGGACATCGGGGAAAGGCTGGACCAGGGAAAGGCTGGGTCAGGGAAGGGCTGGGTCAGGGAAAGGCTGGATCAGGGAAAGGCTGGATCAGGGAAAGGCTGGATCAGGGAAAGGATGGATCAGGGAAAGGATGGGTCAGGGAAAGGATGGATCAGGGAAAGGATGGATCAGGGAAAGGCTGGATCAGGGAAAGGATGGATCAGGGAAAGGATGGATCAGGGAAAGGATGGATCAGGGAAAGGCTGGATCAGGGAAAGGCTGGATCAGGGAAAGGATGGATCAGGGAAAGGCTGGGTCAGGGAAAGGATGGATCAGGGAAAGGATGGATCAGGGAAGGGCTGGATCAGGGATAGGCTGGATAGCAGGAAAGGCTGGATAGCAGGAAAAGTTGGATCAGGGAAAGGCTGGATAGCAGGAAAGGTTGGAGGATATTAGGAAAGATTGGATCAGGGATGGGTTGACTATCAGGAGAGGGTGGATCAGGAAATGTTGGATCAGGGATAGACTGGATATCAGGAAAGTTTGGACAGCAGGAAAGACTGAATATCAGGGATAAGTTGGATCAGGGAAAGGTTGGATATCAGGAAAGTTTGGATCAGGGATAGACGATATCAGGTGAAGTTGGATCAGGGATAGGTTGGATATCAGGAAAGTTTGGATCAGGAAAGGTTGGATATCAAGAAATGTTGGATCAGGAAAGGTTGGGTAGCAGGAAATGTTGGATCAGGAAAGGTTGGGTAGCAGGAAATGTTGGATATCAGGGATAAGCTGGGTCAGGGACAGACTGGATATCAGAAAAGGTTATGGATATCAGGAAAGTTTGGATCAGGGATAGACTGGATATCAGAGTTAAGTTGGATCAGGAAAAGTTGGATATCAGGAAAGGTTGGAAAGCTATGAATAACCCCAACCTTTCACTGTTTCAAAATATTTTTAGCATAACAGTTCCAGTTCATTTAGCTTTATTAAACCATGTAGGTCAGGGACTTTCTATTTTGCAATTTTGCTGTGTGGGCTCTAAAATTGTTTTGATCCCAGACCGTGTCAGTCCTGCAGGGATCCAGCATTCTGAGCATGTTTTGTTTTATTTTTTTTCCAAAATAACATCCTCAGGGTTTTTGGAAGTTTTAGAAACACACAATACAGAAACCTGGCTAAAGAAGGCTTTGAGAATATGCCACTCCATCATGTTTTTTAATCTGAACTCAGTATTTGCTGCTGAGGTCCTGAAATTCTGACATATTTAATGATTATTACCTTTTGTGTAGTTATTTGGTCCAATCTCTCGCTGTTCACTTCCAGGTGATTGGGATAGCAACAATCCAGCTTCAGGAAATGTAATATATGAGGAACAGTCAGCATTATCTTCATCTTCCCATTCTGCTTCCCCATCTGCAGTGAGTTATTTAGCAGCACCAGGGGAAGCTTTACCAGAGTTCTGGTCTGAGGAGGTGGAACAAGCAGAGAACGCTGTGCCTGACAAGATAAACCTCAGAGAACACAGAACAGATGGGAATGTTCCTCCAGCCCTGGCTTTGGAATCACTAAAGGGATCAGAAGGGACAGATCTGCCAGGCCAGCAAAGCCAGGGGCTGCTGAAGGTCACCCCCACACGGGATTCCACAGCCCCAGGAAAGGGGATCCTAAAAAAAAACCCCACATAAATCTGACAGTCCCGGGAGTGAGAGTGAAAACACAGAAATCACGACAAGAAAGGGTTTTCCATGGGAATGGAGGAAGGTCAGCCAGCACCCAAAGGCATCTCAGCAAGGCAGGAGGTGCAGAACCATCGGGGAGGATCCAAGGCAGAACACCTGGTGGTGATGAGGTGAGTGTGGAGCAGCTGAAAGGGGGGAATGGCAAACCAGGAGTCAGCAGGCAAGACCAGAAGCAGAAAACCCCAGCAAAGGCAGAAGCTCTGCAGAGTGACACTCCCCAGTGTTTGATGGGAATAACTTTCCCTTCAGGAGCTTCTGGAGAAAAACCTCTGAGGATGATTCATTTGCCGGGTCCAGCTCTTAAAAGGCAGAAATTCAAAATCTCCAGCCTTTGCAGTATCCCACTGCCATCCGAGGAGATTCAGGAGGGTGCAGGCACAGGAGGCTGACAGTGCCCAATGAAACCAGAGATGGAACTTCCCAGCCTGAGGGGAATTCTCCAGTGAGGAAAAAGCAGTAATTCCTGAGCCACGGAGAGTCCCCAGGGGCTGTAAGGGCACCCCAGCAGAAGAGTGGCTGGAAAATGGCTGTGACTGACTTACAGTGGCTTCAAGAACATGTTCTAATCAATTTCCCCATGAGACTCACTTAAAGCATTGGGTTTGTTTTTTTTTCCACACAGTTGTCTTTTTTTTTTTTTTTCCCCCTCAAAAACTGGTTAGAGGAGGAAAATTTGATTTGTCCTGATTTAAGCTGCATGAGGGACCTGGTGGGTGGCTTCAGGGACACTCTGCCATGAGCTGCTGTCCCTGTGTCCCTTTGCAGGCCACCTCTGCTGCTCCAACGTGTCCCTGCTGCAGCTTCTCCGAGTGCTGGGAGCTCTGAACAAAGTTATTTAATGCCTTTGCTGCCAGTGTGATCCTGACTCACTTCCTGCTCTTGTGCCAAGCTATCTCCTGCATCCAGTCCATCTAATCCTTCCCACGTGGGTGCCAGCCACAGGCAAGGCAGGTTTGGGCTGAAGTGGGGCTTTTCTCCAGAGCTTGGTGAGTGTTCACATCAGGAATCCCTCCTGTCCCTGCTGGGCCAGGGAGAACAGGGGAGAGTTGGTTCTGTCAGTCCCAGGGCAGCAAAGAAGCCACTGATTTGATTCCTGGGATTTTTATATCCAACACAAAACCCTGGAGGTGAATATGATATTTGACATAATTCTGTGACTTTGCTTTTTCTGAACGCAGCACAATCACTTCAGTTCCTTGATTCAGGGGGATTTGGTTTGCAAACCTCTGTGTGAGGACAGAAAACTCTTGAGTTCTGTTCAATATCACAATTCCTTTGGGTTCACTTGTGGCACCATGACATCCTCAGCCCGGGAGTAGAGCTGAGACTGAAGTCCCATCTTTAACTATTTACTGCTAATTAGGAACTGGATTTTTTTATCTGTAGAGGTAAAAACTGACCTTGGGACAGACTCAGCTGCCACAGCAGCTTCCTCAGTGCAGCTTTTGCCTGTGTGTGTAAAAACTCGCCCCAGTTTTCTCTGAGTGATCAAGGAGTGCTGATGGCACACAGGGTACAGGGGGCTCACACCTGGTTTGGGCTGGCAGGAATATTTTACAGATGCCACCCCCAGAACTCACTGACACATCAGCCCCATGGCTGTCAGAACAACACACTGCAAGGTTTGATTTTATTCATAATTTAGTGATGATTTCCTGACATCTGAGGTGCCCAATGATTGCAGAAAAAGGAGCCCGTTGGTCCAGTTTGCAGAAGCAGGAAGGAGTAAAAGATTGAGCTTCACTTACTCAAAATTCAGACTGATAGGATTTGTTCTTTGAGAGTAAGAGAGTATCTCATTTTGAAACTTTAGATGCTTTAGAGGCTAACGAAGCACAGCGAGGCAGTTGTGAGTGGAATTCTTCACAAGCACAGCTGACGGCTCAAACAGCTTTTGAAACAAAGATTTGGGGAATTCAAAGGGCTTCAAAGCAGCTCTGAACTGTGCTCAGCTGCTGGGTGATCCATTGAGGTTTGCTGTGGAGCAGAACATGTACAAATCCTCCCTGGCTGGAGAAGGGCTGTGAAATATTTAATATTCTGAGGAGCCTGTGCAGATATTCCTGTGTTCCTCCCCACAGGCTGGGGAATGTTGGTGCCCTCACCCTGCCCACTGAGGACAGTGACAAATCCAGACCTTTAATTCCAGAGGAATTGGCAGCACTGAAATGATTTCCCTGCCATCACCTCCTGTTTTCCTGTGTGAATGTGACCTGACAATGTCCTGCCTGTGTGGGATTTCCCTTTCCCTTTCTCGGTGCTTCCTGCATCCACATGGCCTTGGAATGTCCACAATGGATGGATGTGCTGTAAATATTTATCTATTGCACAGCACCTTCACACAGACTCCTGAGGTTCTGACTGGAGAGAGACCTGTAAATCCCTGATTATTTTTACACAGATCTTAAAACCTAACTCCAGTTCGTGGCCTGTTGGTTCTGCACTGTCTAAACCAGGCTCTTGGTTGGCTCTCAGGGCTGTGACTCAGGTTTTACCCACAAACATGCTGCTTTTCTGGAAAACAAATGCAATTTATTATTGGATGTTTCCTTGACCCCTCCATTCCAGTAACAGATGTTCAAAAAGATGGTATAAAAATCATCAAGTGCTGTAGAAACCGTTGGGAATGATGAAGTGCTTGTCCTGCAGGTTTATTTGCACATTTTGCTATATAAAACTGTCACCTCCTTTTACATCTCACAACTTTTCCTTATACAGAAAATAGCTGTAAACAATTTACTACCAAAAATTCCTCTGCTATTTTACCCTCCTGTGAAGGAATGAGAAGTTCCTCAGTTTTTGCTCTTTTCATTACTAATAAATAGAAACCATTGGAGCCAGCGAAGGGAAATGTTACAGAAGCCTTCAAATATTTCCTTGCTCTCCATGACCTTTTTAAACACGAACCTGAAGAAATCTTGGTCCAAGCTGTTTTTCCCCTCACAGATTTCCTCCCCAGGTGTTCAGGGTGAGGCTCTATTGCAGTGTTGGGCTGCAACAGCTGCTCACACCATGGAGCAGAGCTGCTGTCACAGCCAGGACAGGATGGAGCTGAGTATTCCAGGGAACAGACGTGGCAAAACGTTCTCCAGCTCACGAACACTTTGCCTGTAGTGCGTGTTGAAAGGTTTTTCTCCTGTAACCACCGTCCTCAGAAAACACTGCTCACTGCAGCAGCCCCAGCACAAGGCAGCAGCAGGGTCTGGGTGTTGCTGGATTGGCAGCAGGGAGGGGGAATTCACCTGGTGCCTCCTGGGGCGCTTCAGGATGGAGGCAAAGCCTTGAGCACACAGAGCTTTGAGGAAAGAAAAGCTCTTCAGCACAGCCAGGTCAGTGCAGCAAAGGATTCTCAACCTGGAATATTCCAGGGCAGCCCCAGGAAGGCTGACTGGGCCAGGAGGGCTGAGTCCCTCCTTGTCACATGCCCAGGGTCCAGGTTTGACAGAAACATGGCCCCAGTCACAGCCAGTGGTGTCCCCCCAGCTGCAGCTCTTGTATGGCTTTAGGGTTTGAGGTCCCACACCAGCTCCTGCTGGTTCAGTGCCAGCTGCCAGCACTTGGGCCCATTAATCCAGTTTTTCTGTGCATGCCATGGGATGACATCACTGATGAGACCAGTTCATTCTGGATGTAGTAGAGCAGTAAAGCAGAAAGAAAACTTCTGATACATACACTGGGAATCTGCTTAAAAATTGGAATTACAGATTTCTGTCAGTTTTCTTCTTTCTGCCCACACTGCTGGTTCTCTTCTCTGGTGTCTGGTGGAGATGCCCAGGGCTGATGCTCTGCCAGTTCATGGCTTGATTTTCCATAACTGCAAAGAGACAATAAAGGGAGTTTGTGTCTAGCAGGAATGGTCTCCACCTCCAGGTCACATTCTGTGTCTCCTGCCCCTCCTGCTCTGCTCAGTGAGCTCCAGTTTCAGGAAGAGCCACAGGAGGATGGAGACAAAGGGAGGAACCCTGGATTCTCACAGCTTCACCTGAAGGGAGCTGAAACTGAAGTGAGCCCTGTCCTTCCCCCAAACCTGGCTCAGGGAGGTGGGGACACCCCCAGCACGTTCTGGGGTCTGGGCTCCCACTGCAACCCAGCTGTGACCCCAGCTGTGGCCCCAGAGCTGTTCTGGGGGGGACAGGGACACTTACTCTGATGTTGAATCCTAGCAGGTCACTGATCACTCCTGACACAGCAGACAGGATGACAACCCGTGTGATGTTGTAGATCAGTGGGTTCATGGTCAGCCCATACAGCCTGAATGGACTATCCAATTCCTGCAGGGACAGGACAAGGACAGGGATCCATCAGCACCCACCAATACCAAAGAATTCAGCCTCTGACTTTTAGCTGGCACTCCAACAGACTGAGCTGCCTCTGGGTCCTTTCTTAAATACATGTACAGGAGCTGCCAATGTTCCAGAGACATCTCCTGCCGAATCCAAAGGCTCTGCAACAACCCCAGCTGCCCCAGAGTCTGACACTCCAGGCTGCAGAACCACCCAGCCCAACCTATGGACTCCCAGACCCTGCTCACTCCTTCCCAAAGCTCTCCCTGCTGCTGGCAGTGAGCTCCAGCATCACAGCTGCTGAAGGAAAACGAGACTGGAGCAGTCAGGAGATGCTGAGCTCACCCCAGCCTCTCCTCTCAGTTAAACCACTGCTCATCAAGAGTTCCCAGCACTAATTACCCACTCTGGCCTTGTGCTGTTCCCTCTCCTGTCACAGCTGCAGCAGCACTGAAAAACCCCTCTGTGAGCCCTAACTCCAAGAGCCAAGGGAAGGGCAGGCCCACATGGCATTGCCATAACTCCCTGCTTCCAAAAAATCCAGCATTCAGGCAGAGCATCTCACCTTCAGCAGCTTTGTGGACAGTTTCAGCACATTGTTTACCAGAGACAGCTGCTCCTTCTTGTTTGGTTTCTTCTCCATCTTCAGGTACAAGTTTATCTGTGACAGACACCACAGGCCAGGGGTTGAAATTCCAGCACCAGCCCCCACCTGATTCCTAACTAAGGGAAATTGGAGCCATTTTTGCAGTCTGCTGTCACTCCTGAAGTAATGAATCTAGCACTGATAACATCATTCTTTTCCAGTTGTTTTGGCTAACACACATTAACCCTGAGACCAAAATAATCTAGAACTTTGGAGTTTGAGTCTGTCCCATCCCTCCCAGGCTGAGCAGCGCTTTGTTGCTTTTTGGACAACACAAGGGTTGATTCCTACATTTTCAAGTTTGATTCCAGTATTTAAACTGGTTTGAAATACAATAATTATATCCAAACAAACCACAAAGGCCAGGGGAGAACAAGCTAAAGGGAGCTACCTGCTCAGTGAGCAGGATGGAAATGTTGCTGTATTTCTTGTTGGTCTCAGAGCCCAGAGACGCCAGACGGAGCAGAAAGAGGAGCAGTGCTGCCTCCCACATCAGGAACTCCCAGTTGTAAGCAGCACTCAGAAAGGTTTTGTGACCTTTAAGAACCTGTATGGGGAGAAAACAAAGCACCAAATGTCTCTGACAAAGTGCCTGTTCTTGGGACAAGTGGACAAGCACTGCCCCTGCTCCTCCTCTGCCCAGCCCCGTGTGCTCTATGCTGACAGCTCTTCCCAAGAAGTGTAAATCACTCCTGTGATGGGGATACAGGGAAAGGTCTCATTTCTAACCTGCCTTTAGCTTGGAATTGGATAAATTTTCCTTCTGTTCCTCCTCTCTCCTCCCTCTGTCCCACAAACAGGCAATGAAGTGCCTTTCCTTGCCCTGTCCCACTGGCAGCCTCAGCCAGGCCAAGCTGCTCCTGCCTTTCAAAGTGTGGACTCACACAGCAGGCCTGGGATTGTCATTCCTTCCTCTGGAAACCTTACAAGAGCAGCCACAGCAGTGACAGTATCTACAAACCACCAGCCTCTGCTACCACAGCTGCCCCTTCAGGGGATCAAGGACCTGCCTGAACACAGCACTGACCAAGAAAACAGCTCCAGCATTGGCACTGCTGCCTGTGACAGGTTTAGTCAAGGGTTAAAAGGTGCCAGGAATAGTTCTTGACCTGCTTTTCCACATGGTTACAGAGCATGCTCCAATCAGCCCTCTGGAATTAATGTCCTATGAACACCTGAGGTCCTTGGGCAGAGTCTCCTCTCCTTTGTGTCCAAATGGCCATGTCCTGAAATTTTCCTAATGATTACAAAACCTCTGACCTTGCTCTACAAGCACAGAATGAACCTCTTTGTCCAACAAAAAATGACAAAGAATTGCTTTGAAAAATGCTACACTCTCTGTGTTATTCTGGAGTCAAACAGCTCCACTTCCAGCCCTTTGTGTGCTGGTAAAGGAAAAGCCTCCAGCTCTTGGGAGGGTTTTCCCTACTTTATAAACCACATAGGTTAAAATCTCACCTGGGCACAGCAGATAAAAGCAATTGAAAGAGCCAGTAAAAAGACTGAGGACACCACAACGTCCACAGACCTCTGAGGGCCTCGCCTCTGCAGAAACAAGGACACAGGGTCAGGGCTGAGGGCAGTGTGCAGCCAAAACTCACCACAAACAGTGCCACTGCCACTGCCACTGTCACACCCTCTGCAATAAGAAAAGCCCAGGTCAGAACTCACCTTCAGGTAGGAGCGAAGGGATAACCAGATCTTGATGTTCTCCACCTTCTTGAGCCTGAAGTGAGGGATTTCATATTTCCTGGCTTTCCGAGCAGATGTGATGTGACTAAAGAGCTTGGCAAACAAAAACCTCTGCAAGTTAAAAACAGAACCATAAATTAATGTAAAACAGAAGAGATTGCCTGGGATTCTTTGTGGTACCTGGCAAAAAGGGTGACTGGGGAAGCCCAGCACGAGCCCTGAGTGCTCAGCCTCTCTAGCAGCAGTTGTTTTCATGGAATTCCAGACTGGTTTGTACTGGGAGGGACCTTAAAGCTCATCTTTTTCCAGCCCTTGCCATGGACAGGGACACTTTCCACCCCCCCAAGGCTGCTCCAAGCCCTGACCTACCTGGCCTTGGACACTTCCAGGGATGGGGCAGCCACAGCTGCTCTGGGCAACAGAGAGGGGACAGAGTAAGACCTCAGGGACAGGTAAGGGGGTGAACAGGGGTGTCAGGAATGGTATTGTCAGGTATAATTTGTGACTGATCAATAAGAGCCTTCCCAGACTCCCCTCCCTGACCCTGGGATGAGCTGAGCTTTAAGGTCATCATCCCATTTGTATTCCTGCTTTCCAGGTTCCTGAAAGGCACCAGGACCTTTAAACCCACCTGTTTGTAGGTTCTCTCAGCAACGCACATCATGAAGAAAAACATCCAGGTTAAGCACAGCCTTTCCAGAAAGTTGATGGCAGCCAGGATGAGCACAGGGGTGCTGGCAGGGGCTCCACAGAAGATGTGCAGAAGCTCCATGAGAGAAATGGAGCAGAGCTGCTCCAGGTTATCTGTGCGGAACAGTCTGTAGAGGAATGGCAGGAAGGCCAATCCGATGGTGATGATGTTTCCCAGCATTTGATACCCCACTCCTTGCTGGTGGGCATTAACCTGGCAAGCAGGAATAAAAATGGGATGATTACCTGGGGTTTGCATCAAGGAAAGGCCTGTTGTTGTGGAAATATCAACTCAGGCAAGCAGTCAGTTCCCCTTCCCTTCACAGGACAGAGCCCAAAATAATTCCACCCATTTCAGTCCAAACCCAAAACCAATCAGCCAAATAATCAACCCCCCACCTTCAGCACCCTGCAGGGGCAGTCAGAGATAATCAGCACTTAGTCTTCAAGAGATCTCCTAAATTGGGGGTTAAGCAATTTTTCAGTAAGAACATCTTTGCAGCTGGGGAGGGGCCAGTTCCATACTGCCCCTAATATCTGCAAGTGTAACTCTTGCCAGGGGTTTTGGTGGTTGTTTTCTAAAGTGTGAGGGAGAGGTTGCAATGCCACACAGCCCCCTTACCCTGCTCATGATAATCCCACTGATCTCCAGCACAGACATGTCCACCTTCTTGCAGTCATTCCCCTCCCAGATCAGAGCACTCACTTTGGCAGATGCTGGGCTGGTGTTCTGCAGCCAAAACAGATGGTTCTAGAAAAAAGAGAGGAGAGCAAAAGGCTGGTCAGGTCTTTCTGTCCTCCTGTAAGGAATGCCTAGAATGCAATTGGATTGAGGGGGGAATTCCATTTTGGATGAAATACTTTGTTTTGGGATAAGCAGTGGTGCAGAGGGGAGGGATGGATTCGATCATTGAATCCCTGACTTTGTTTAGAGCACTCCAGTCTTCCATGTGGTTCTTGCCACCATTTTATCACCATTTCTGCGAAAAACTTTTTCCTAATATCCAGCCTATATTTCCCTTGGTGCAACTGAAGACTGTGTCCTCTCGTTCTGTCAGTGCTGCCTGCTGAAAGAGACCAACCCCACCTGACACAGCCTCCTTTCAGCGGGTTTAGAGAGTGGTAAGGTCACATTTGAGTCTCCTTTTCTCCAGGCTAAACACCCCCAGCTCCTTCAGCTGTTCCTCACAGGGTTTGTGTTCCCAGCCCCTCACCAGCCTCCTTCCCTCCTCTGGACGCGCTCAAGCGTCTCAAAGTCCTCCCTAAACTGAGGGGACAGAACTGGACACAGCACTCGAGGTTCACCTCATACCAACAGCATCCTCGTGCGCCACTCATATTTGGGAAGACAGAGGGAAGAGGGAGAAGCACTCCCAGCTGCTGGATGGAAATCACCGACCTGCTGGAAGACGTCTTCCTTGGGGTCCCTGCGGGAGTCCCTGGCGGAGCGCTCCTCGCTGTCGCTGGTGCCGGAGGAGCGGCACTCGGGGCCGTGCAGGAGATCGTCCCACAGCATGTCCTCGGTCTCCGAGTCCTGCCGCGTGCTCTCCGAGTCCCGCCGGCTCCCGCTGCAGCTCCGGGGCCCCACGCTCACGCACGACCTGGGGTCCTGCAACAGCAGCCAAGGTCACAGGGCACAGCCCCACGTGTGGTTTGTAAAACCAGCACTGCCTCCTCATCCTTCTCCTACTCCTCCTTATCTCCTCCTACTCCTTCTCCTCCTCCTCCTCCTACTCCTCCTTCTCCTCCTCCTCCTCCTCCTCCTCCTCCTCCTCCTCCTTCTCCTTCTCCTTCTCCTTCTCCTTCTCCTTCTCCTTCTCCTTCTCCTTCTCCTTCTCCTTCTCCTTCTCCTCCTCCTCCTCTTTTCCCCCAGCTCCCCAGAGCTTTGAGTGCTCCCAGTTGCACCCACGTGGTGGAAATGGTTTAAGACAGTGTTTGGGGAAAATACATTTCCATACCAGAACTCACACAGAGCCCATTAATTCCCTACCCCCATTCCCAACCTACAAAATAAAAACTGATGTATTCACTTTAATACAAAAATGTCCTTTTTTATGCCTTTTGCATAATCTGTTTTAATGTTTCATTTATATTTTGTGTTAATTTATATATCTCCATATTTATAACTTGATATTCACAGATTTCTATTTTATTTTCAGGTAGGGTGAGTGGCAGGGGCAAAAAACCAAAGTAATGAAGTGACTGAATATGTCTCACAGAATAGATTTATTCCTTCCTTACAGGAGTTGGACTTGGTCCTTGTGGGTTCCTTCCAACTCAGGATAGTCTGCGATTTTAAAATCAGAATTTATTAGCTTAAAAGCTGCAAGTACAGCACTGCCTCCCAACCACAAGAGCAATTGCAGCAATTCCACAGGAGCAATTAGAGGCAGCTTGGACTCTCCTTTGCTGCCAACAGAGTTAGTTGTTTGTTTGTTTGTGGTTTGTTTAACAAAGCAGCGCAATCAGGACTGTGAATGTTGTGAAGGCTTACAAAGCTGCCAAGCAGCAGGGAGGGAGGAGGTCACACTTTGCACCTGAGGATTCTGAAGCACCATCATTCCCTGTCTGTTCTGATGGAGGGGGGGTGGAACGAGATAAGCTTTAGGCTCCGTTCCAGCCCAACCCATTCTCTGATTCTGTGAATCCTGCCAGGCTGGGAAAGCTCCCTCTCCTGACTTTAGGACCATACCTGCCTGTATAATGTGGATTCCAGCTCAGACTCCACAACACTGTCAGAGTCTCGGGCACCTTTCAGAGCTTGCTTGACCTGCCAAGACCAAAGGAAAACCACCTCATTATCCACAGCAAAACAAGGTGTGGAAAACAGCACTAATCCCACCTGGGTACCTGTGAGACAGCCTGGTTGAGAGAAACCAGAGTCCTTTTCTTCTTCTCCTCGTAGCTGTTGTCACTGGAAGCCCCTTCCATGCTGTGGTGTAACAGGATCCTTTGTGCCATGGCCCCGGCATCCTCCTCGCTCGACAGCTCGTCAGAAACACCGTCCCTGTTGGTGCCATCGTCCTACAAATGCACACAAGGACCAGCCTGAGTCCCATCAAAGGCTCAGAGGCCTCAGTGCCTGCAGAGCCAGCACATGATCCCCACAGAACACACAGAAACACAATTCTCTGGGCATCACAGAGATTTCACAGATTTTAACTCCTTTCCCCTGCTCTTGTCTTGCCCCAGAGGTAATGAGAGAGAATTTTGGGTGGGTGGAGTTGGAGTTGGGGCGAGGGCAGGAAGAGGAGGAGGCAGCAGCAGCTCTTGGCTGTGCCTCACCAGCAGCCTTAAGCCCAGATGTATCTACGAGCTGGGGGTAACAAACCCAAAATCCTGGGCTCTGCCCCTCTCCAAACTCCTTCACAGAGAGGAGGTGGGATGGCACAATACAACAGAATTCCACACAGGATCTATTCCAAGTTCTTCACCTGGGGTTAACATACCACTGGCCCAGAGGAAACTCAAGAGTAATTCCCAAAATCTTTATGTGTCAAAGCTTTCAACAGAGGTCACGATGCTTTAGCTCTTTCTCTCTCCTCATGAGACACCTCAGTCTTGCAAGACAAAATATTTTACAGAACTGCTTTTGAAAATGGCCAATTTATTTAGTCATGATCAGCAGTCTCCCTTAACTGAACACCTTGTGAACAGAAGTGTCAACAATTAACAGAGCACTTTGGTAAAACACACATTCCAGCACACTTGGTCGGGTTGGACAGGGCTGGGAGCAGCCTGTGATAGTGTAAGTGTCCCTCCCCATGGCAGGGGGTGGAATGAGATGGGCTTTAGGATTCCTTCCAACCCAAACTATTCTGGAATTCTGTTCTATGACTATGAAAAGAAAGTATCAGCAGCTTTTCAGCTGCTCAGTGAGAGGCAGAAAGGGATTTCTAGGTTCCCTAATGCAGGCAAAGATTAGCAGAAGGAGGGAATATCTTATATTAGATCAAACCATACAGTTAAATACCAACACACTTCCGGACACACAAAGAGCACACCGAAACTGTGATTTCAAAGCATCTCCCCTGGCAGTACCTGATGGCTCTTCTCCCCATCAGAAAGTTTACTTTTCTCTTTGGAGTGCAGCAGCCTGTGCTCAGATCTGGCCTGTCTGGGTTTGATGCCATCACCCACAGCATTCACACCACTTTCTGTCTCGGTCCCTTTCTCAGCTACCAGCTTTATTCTGTTCCTAGGAGAGAAAATACAATTAAATGCTTTTATGTCAGGGAAAAACTCTTTGATGTAAAACATTCTGGTCTTTCATTGTCACACAGGTGCAGCATCAAACAAGATAGCTAAGGGAAAATAGTTTTCTTTGGCTGACAGGCTTTGTGTGTTGAGTCTGGTAAAAAGATTTATATCTGCTTCACCCTCACTTGACACATCTTTTGTAACTCTAACAGTATCTTAAAACTTCTAAATCAAGGGGAAATTTTTCATTATTTTTATTTTTTTAAAAATAAGAGCAATTCAGAAGACAAAAAGTCCTCATGAAGAGAAAGCACCTGTGAGCTGGAAACTCACCAGGAAATTCACCTGGGAAAACAGGAGAAAACAATGAAAAATTATCCCATACAATCTCTCCTCCTTTTCCTTGAGTTAGTTTTAGAGAAGGAAGGTGCCAAAGTGAGAGAACTGTCTAAATCAAAAGACACAATCGCTTTTAGAAATCAGCTAAAACAGCAATATAATCTGAGCACTCACTCAAACAAGGTCACTCATCTGATAAATAAAAATAAACTCCACCACATTCTACAGCTCATCTAACACTTGGTTTCACATGATCTAATTTTATACAGTCTAATTTTATATGATCTAATAAGGAGATACTAAATATTCCTGAGGAATCAGCTTCCCACATTACCACAAAAGTCTCAATTCAAAAAGAGACTGGCAGGCAGGGGGATGTGAGCGACAGCACACGCTGTGCCTTCCTTCTCCAGGTACCAAACTGCTCCCAGTGTCATGAGCAGCACAAACCCAGCAGGGATCACGTACCTCCTCTGGAAGAGCAGACTGGATAAATTGGTCAGCAGAGACGCAGAGCCAGACTGCTCTTCCTTGCTGGTTTTGTCAGGAGAAGACCAACTGTTCCCATCCGCACCCACAGGTTTGCGTAACTTCCTGAGATTTAAGACAAGGAGAGTTAAGTTGGTGTAAGAAGCTACTTTAAGGTCTTAAAAGATCTGAAGGCGATTTGAACAGCTTTTTGGATGTCATTTTTCTGAAATCATGCAAACAGAATACTGACTTCCAAAAAAAATAAAAAAAAAATCTGCTTATACCCCCAGCACATCAGGGCATCGCAGGGAAAGGCACAAGGGACAAAATCCCAGAGGGAATCTTTGCTGCAGCAGCCTGGAGGAGGGAAGGCTCGATCCAGCCCCCCCATGTCGAGCTGGGACCCACCAAGGGCCCTGCTGGTGCTCACCTGCGGCGCCGGCTGAGCCCGTTGCTCCCTGCAGGTCTGTTCACCTGTGTGGACACGATCTGGCAGTGAACTGTCCCCAGCAGCAGCATAAGGCACAGGGGTCCCATCACTTCGCTGGCACTCACAGCAGGCACCATGAAGTACAGCACCACTGCTAGGACTGCAAAGGGGAAATGGACGCAAAAATTAAAGAGTCTGTCTCAACTGTTTGTCTTTACTCTGCTTTGTTGTTTTATTACACCTTGAAATGCACGTTAAGTAGGCTCCAGACAAAATCCTCATGCTTTAGATTATGGACTACAAAATCATAGACTCAGCTTGGAAAAGCCCTGAGACCATCGAGTCCAACCACTCCTCCAGCACTGCCAGGTCCCCCCCAAGCCATTTCTCCCCAGGAGCCACATCCATACATTGTTTGATGTCACATTCCTTGCAGGAGGTTTATGGCACAGTCTGTTCCCTCACCTTGCATAATGTAGAGCACCAAGAGCCACATAAAAATACGCTGGGAAGTGACCTGTATCCACCACTGGCTGAACAAGGGGAAAAACACCACTCTCACAATTCCCTTCCTCGTCAGCGATGTCCAGGGAATTTCAGGCTTGGCTTTGGCAAAGGTAGAGCCTTGGAATTAAAGGGGAAATAAGCCATCATTTACGGTGAATCACAAGAACTTCCTTGCTGGAGTTGCCCTTTGGGCAGCCCCAGCCCTGCTACAGGGCTTAGCAAGGGTGACAGCAGCCAGCTTCAGGCACCATTCAAAGCTCACAGTCCCAGCAGACACAGCTAAAGCAGCTCCTGGTCTTTTCTCAGCACTCTGGCTCTGACCTTTTCCTGCCCACTCAACCCTGCTCCCACCGACCACCCCTGCAGAGCCACCCCGGACTCCTGCTCTGGTTTTCAGTGCTCCTTTTGCCGCAGTGCTCCCGAGCAGGGGCAGGTTCTGCTTCCCCCACTTTGCACAAAGCTGTGATGCTCCTACAGAATCGTGCAATATCCTCAGCTGGAAGAGACTCACAGGGATCGCCAAGTCCAAGCCCTGCCCTGCACAGACACCCCAACAATCCCACCCTGGGCATCCCTGGAGCGGTGTCCAAACTCTCCTGGAGCTCCGGCAGCCTCGGAGCCGCGCTCATTCCCTGAGGAGCCTGGGCAGTGCCAGCACCCTCTGGGGGAGGAACCTTGCCGATATCCGACCTAACCCTCCCGACACAGCTCCAGCCGCTCCCTCGGTGCCGTCCCTGTCCCAGAGGGGAACGAACAGAGCCAGCACCGCTCACCGCTGATCAGATCCACATCGATCAGATCGGGCTGGATGTGCCCCTTTTTCTTCGGCTTGTTCTTGAAGCCCTGCGGGGCGGAACACACGGCCGAGTTAGCGGCGAGGAGCGCGGGGCCCGCCCGCCACCCCCCCGCCGCCGGTACCTTCATCTGGGTCTGCTCCACGGCCTTCTCCCATATCTGCTGGTCGTAGGCCCCGATCTGAGGGGAGAGGAAGCTGAGGGCACGGCCGGGCCCGCGCCCGCCCGCCCCGCGCCGCACTCACCTTCTTCTGGTACCATGAAATGGCATCGCGACAGGCCATGGGGGGCGGCGGGACCGGCGCGGCCGCGGTACCGAGCGCGGCCCGGGACCGGCCGCGGGACCGACCCCGCTCCCGTTACCCTGGAAACCGCCCGGCGCTCGACTGGCTCCGCCTGCCGCCCCCCCACCCTCACCCGCCCAGGCAGCGCCAGCCGAGCGCCGAGCGCACACCCCCACCCCACCCAACCCGCAGAGGAAAGAAGCGCCCAGGCGGGTAAAGGACAAAATCAGACTTTTGTTTATTAAAAAAATACTTTACAGGAAAAAAATTCTATGCATTCCGCAGGACTATTTTACAAAGAAATAGCTTAACAGTTTGACACTGGTGTACAGTCAGCTACCGACAGCGCGGGGGGGCGCGGGGCCGCCCCCGCACACGCGCGAATGTCAATAAATACACTAAGGCCGCACAAAGCAAACAGTCGTCCAGGCAATTGTACACGTCCTCTGGAGGCAGAGACCTTAGATAAATTAAAACCACAGAAAAAAAAAATAATCGTAGCTGCCAATCAAATCAAATTAAATCACGAAACAGCAATACAGGAGTCGGTATCTTTACATGTTGTACAGAGAAATCAGGAGAAAGCGGGTGTTTGAATGCTCGGGGTGCCCTGGCCAGTGCTCAGAGCCCACAGGAAGGGACAGAACAGACTCTGGGGGAGAGGAAGGGATCCCTGCGCTCCTGTCCCACCCCCTCAGCCAGCACAGGGCTGCCCAGGCTCAGCACTCCTCGGGAACTGCACTTGCAGAGTTCATCGCTCAGCTGATTCACACCCCAGCCGATGAAGGACTTGGGGAAAGCTCTGACAATTCGCCTTGCCCAGGGGAACTGAACGGTAACACGCAGTAAAGCTGGCAGAGCACAGCAGAGCCCCTGTGAAAAGCGTCCCTTCTGAATCCCCTGGGAACACCTCGTGGTGTCCCCCCCTTCCTGGAAGAGAAGGCAGCAGGTACCTGCACAAAGCGACCCGGAGTTTGTCTAGAGGAGAGAGGAAACCAAAGCCAGCTGGTATTTCAGCTTTACACTGCATTTGTGAGTCCATTTCTAGCACAGCTGAACCACTTGCCCTTATCCTTGGGATGTTTTAGTCACCAGCACTTGATTTAAAGTCGAGCCTAAGCCTCAGTTCTGTTTCACAGACAGAGCACTTGGCCAGTGACAGCTGTCTCCAACACAAAGCTGGAGTATTTTCTACCTGATACACAGCACAGAGCAGATCCTCATAAATGGAGCATGGAGGATTTGCAGTAACTGTCTAGCACACTCACATTTAGGAACTGTTCTGTATGTGCTTTCCACTGAGAATAAGAGAATGTTAACATATTGGAATGGACCTTAAAAGTCACCCAGTCCCAGCTCCCTGCCATGTGTAGGGACATCTCCCACTGGGCCAGGCTGCTCAGCCTGGCTTCAAAAACTTCCAGGGTTGGGGCATCCACAACCAAATCCTCACCACCCATCAATTTTCTTCCTTATCTCTAACCTAAATCCCTCCTCTTTTGATTTGTAGTCCCCCTTATCACTCAGTTCCTGATGATCAGCCCCTCTCCAGCTTCCCTGCAGCCCCTACAGATCCTGGAAGGGGCTCTGAGGTGCCCACACTGAACGGCCTCAACTTTCTCAGCTTTAGAATACACCACCAAATGTTCCAAAGTTTGATTAGCTCATTAAGGAGCCTGCTTTATGAACCTTGAAGAAATTCAAATAGCAGCTATTAAACACGAGATATTCAGTAATTTGTTCTGCTCAAACACTAAGTGGCTTGAACTCATTACTACCCCCCTAAACTGCTCTAGCTCATGAAAAAAATCAGTGTTCTACAGGTCTTGGGCTAGAAAACATTTGCAGTTGTCCCATCAAGGCTTTGTTCGGGCAACTGAAGCAAGGGCTGGAGAGTGAGCAGCTTCCCAAGCAATTCCTCTCAACACTTTACATCCAGAGTTGAGGTGGAATTTGAAAGTCTGCCAGTTTGGTTAAAGCACAGCAAAGCTGAGTATGAATTTAGTAAGAGATTCTTAAACAGCTTGTTCCTCTCTCCCTCAGTCTTCCAAAATAGGATAGCATCAGCAACATTCAGGTCATTCAAAGATACTTTTATTTATGTGCATTTAAATCTGACATTAGGTTTTAAGTTAGTAACTGAGCAGAGCACAGAGAGCATGATGCTATTGATCATGTCCCTCCATGCAAGAGGAAGTCAGAGCATTTTCCAGGTTATTTCAGGCTGTTGTCACAGATTTCACTAAAGCTACAGCTTGGAAAGCAGCACAAACCACCCTAAGTCCTCCTTCATCCATTTGAAAACGTGCTAATAGAATTTACAGGGGGCTTCCAAACGGATTTCATTCCATTCCAATTTTCCCAATAAACAGACAGGTTGGTGCATGGGGGCTCTGACTCTGTTTATTCTGCCTCTGCAGGCTTGCTTGGCCCCTGCAGGTGTGACAGTTCCTGAGAGATCAGTGCTGGCTGCCAGGGAAGGGCCAGGGAGCAGCACGGGAGAGGCGCGGAACGGGCACGTGGAAGACTCGCAGACTTGGTCAAAAGGAAAGAACACCCCTGGGGAATCTTTGAGTGTGAAGGATGAACTGAAACCACTATTGCCTGTGAGGAATTTTACTTTGCACAACCCTTAAAGCTATGAAATTCCTCTCAACATAAAAAGTGGAAAAAAAACCCACCAGAGAACTGACGGCTCGCTTCTGAGCCGCGCTGAGTCATCTAGAATTTCTGCTAAGATTAAATTACACCCCTGCATGAATCACATTACTTCTCATCATAAAAGCTTTCCATTCTAACACCTTATTTACACAGATTACTAAACGAGTCACTACCACTTCAATCTGTAAATTAGTTTTAAATTGAAATATTTCCTAGTCCTCATTTTTGTACCGAAGACAATACATACATACACATAAGGAGTAATACAGGCTCTAACTAATCACTGCAGTATCTTCTGAGGATTATTTCTCTATCAGTTTAAAATAGTGACCTCTACACTGAGGTGCTAATATGTATATAAAAGCCTACACAAACAATATTGCACAAAGTAAGATTTATAATAGAGTAACATATTTTAGAGACCCTTATAAAGAGAAGAGTAATAATTGATATTAAAAAGATGCATCCAGAACTAACACGGCATCTTTGCTTTTGTCTAGTCTAACATAGTGTTTCAAATCTTTCTTACCCCAGTGAGGATTAGAACAAATAAAGTTATCTGGAGACAGCTTAAGTTGCACCAAACCCCAACTTGTACTCTAAACGTGGGGAGGGGGGAGGGAGAGAGAAAAGGGACTTTTCCTTTTGATGACTGGAAAGGGCAGTAATAAACGGGGTGAGTGAAAGTCAAATACAGATTACACGTTAACATCCAGAAATATTGAAAGATTGTTTAAAAACTGTTGATAGCTGACACTCTACACATTGAGCACGTGCTGCTGATTTTTCCACAGTAACTGGGCACCCAGGAGCTACACGTGGAAAAAGCAGTCCAACGCCAAAACACTTTTTATTGTGAAATACTAATACAGAACTTACACAGTAAGGCTGTCCTTATTCTAGGAAGTCAGGTATCAGCTCAATGCTTATTATATTAAGTGCATCAGTACAAGGGAAAGTGTGGATCCATTGGACACGTTACGACCCGACCAAAACAAGCTGCCAAGTTGGTTAAGTATTTTAAAGCCTTAAAGTGCTCAAAGATAGCAGTTTCCTCCACAAGACTACCAAGAGGTTCTCTAATTTTGACATCAGCATTTATCACGTTCAGGGAAGATGTATCTTGGAAGCAAAAACCCTCACACCAAACAACATAAGCAGTGCTATGAGAAGTGTTAGGTCAGTGAGTCATTGCATTTCAACAGGAATCAGACACTTGCTTCAGTTCTTTTTACAGGTCACCCTTGTAGGAACTGTAAGAAACATCAATTTCTATAGCTTGTATATAAACCAACATGTCAAGAACAGACATACCAAAAATCCCACAAATCATCAAAAGTGCTGTGCTTTCTCTATTTTCTTTTTTTTTTTTTTTTTTAAACTTTTTTAAGCAATTAAAATGAGATGGGGAAGTCACCTTGCAAGTCTTCTACAAAAGCATCACTTTCTGGTGAATATTAGAGATAAAGTAAAAGTAGGGAAATAACACTGACCAACGGAGTTCAATCATTTCATGTTCCTGGAGGAATTTCAATCTGACTTTGAGAAGATAATCAACATCTCTTTACTTAAACAGAAAGAAGTGGTAGACCACTGTTACAGGTTGTACTAAGGGGTTAAAATACAACTTGAATTTTGCATAATCTGTGTAAAAAAGATATGCTTGACATTTTGGAATGTCACCTTTCTTTATAGAATTATAGGCAAGATTTCTCCAATAAAACATAAGCCAGTTATAAAACTATAACTTCACATCAAAATTTTAAAAAGTTGTTTAAAAAATGTTTGAATATATACATATCACACAGAAGAGCCTGCATGATCCTGTGGATTGTGTTGCTGATCAGACTCTATTTTAAAACCTGGAAGGGGCTGGGCCACCTGATCTGGTTGCACAAGTCCTGATATTGAAGAAGCAGAGGAGGAGAGCACCCCTGGGGTAAGCTGAATCTCTATACCTGGTTCTTCAGACTCTATTTTTACACTCACACCTTGGGGTTCACCTTCTGCCTCTGTGTTTCCAGGAACATCACTGTTCGGGCTTGAATTGCTTTCTGCTTTTGGAGAAGTCTCCCCCACGGGGTGATACTGCTTGAGTCTGATGTGCCAGGCTAAGCTGCAGACTGCTGACACTGTTTTGAACTGATGAATGACATTTCTAGGGATGAAGTAGATGTCATTGTCACACAACTGAATCCTAGCATAGCGAATGCCTTCCCGTCTCATTTGGTTTAGTTTGGCTTCGTCCACCCATTGAACACACTGGGAGAAGGAGAGACGGGAAAGTTAGTGGTAAACTCTTCAAACAATTCAGCATCTTCCTATTTTTCAACCTAATTCATGTCTATATCAGAATGATTCCTTTTCATGGGTAAAACTTCAAATGAGAACTGGCTTTTTAAAATATAATTTCTCTGATGTGCACTTCTTGGGAGGAGAAAGAAGAGGTTTCTATAGTTACAGTTAAAAACAACAATAGGCTGCATTGGTTGGGCTGGCAGGACTGAGTTTAAATGCTTCCATAGCCTAAGACAACATCAGGCATTAGAAAAAGCAGGAACAGGCACACATGGCTTAATCAACAGATTGTTTCCATAGCATACCCTGAGGCACAGCATGAACCCCAGCTTGGGGGAAAGGAAAAGAAAAAGGTTTCTTCCAAGTGAACTATTTTATCCCGAAACACAAGGAAATTTACCCAAAAGAGCTGAGAACTGAGGGGATACAGAAGGGCTGACTTTAGGGAGAAGCTGGGATCCGTCAGAAACTCCTCCCAAAACACCAGGAAGGAGCTGACACAGATTTGAGGGTGGATTTTATACCTGTGACACTGGAGGTTCATGCAGGTCCAGCTGAAGTCTCTGCACAACATCAGTGAAGTCTTCAGCATGAAAACAAACCACATCTTTGGTTATACGAGGCTGGTCGCTCCTAGGAAAAAAGAGAATTCCCAGAATTTTTGAAGTGTTTGAGTTACAGAGCATTACAGCTTTTCCCAGCAGAAAGCTTCATTGAACCAATGACCTGCTCCAGTGTTACACTGTGCACAAAGCCTCAACACTTCTCAATAGGGTATTATTTTGAAAAAGAGGGATAATTCATAGATTTCCCTTTTTTCTTTCTCCATTTTTTGCTACATTCACAACAGAAGTAATGTTTGCATGGACAATACACTGAAAAGCCTGAGAACCAGGTTCAAACTGCCACTATCAAAGTACTCTGTGTTCTAGGAACCACAATTTGCCTCAATTCTTCCATTCTATAATTGGACAGAATAATTCTGCATTAAGGGAAAAATGTAAAATTACATGGTAACACTGAAGTTGAAGAAGTAAGGAGTTTTATTCAATACCTGTGAACCAGAGTATAGGAAATACTGGCATCTTTTATTCTAATGCTATTGTTAATCATGCTATCCAATTTCTACTGTAATTTCTAGCTATTACAATGATGCAAGTCCAGTTTCTCTGCAAGGTCAACAGCAATATCCTGGGTACGTGACCTGAGAAAGCACTGCAGCTGTGAATTAATTACACTGAGCTCTGAGACTACAGTTACAAAAACTAGAATTAATATACCTGCTCAAGAAAAGAATGATCAAGGATGATGGTCCAAGTTTAAGGCTTTTGCATATCATTAAAATATTCTGCAAGCTGCTGTTACAAATTTTTTACTTCCCCAAGATGGAAAAACAAGAGGTATACAGCTTGAGGTTTTCAGCTCTGTACAGCTTTTGAATCACAGAATGAACTAGGTTGGAAAAGACCTTTAAGATCATCTTGTCCAACCTATGACCAAACACCCCCTCATCAACTAAACCACGGCACTGAGTGCCACGTCCAGGCTCTATTTTTAAACCAGTGACTCCACGATTCCAGCGATTGTCTCATCACAGGGTTTAAACCATTTCTGATTAGGTTTGGCTTGCAAGGAAATTTTTTGTTGTTTGTTTTTTTTAAGAATAGCTGCATTCCAGCAGCACTTACCATTCCCCAAACTGCACAGCCTTGAGCACCCCGACAGCTGCTGTGCTCTGCCAGTCAAAGCCCTGCCCCACGTGGTCAGCGTGAGCTCTGGTCCTGTCCTCGAACAGGACCTCGCGGGGCTCGCTGGTCCGAGGTAGGTACTGCAGGTTCTTGATCTCGTTCATGGACCTGCAACGGGGTAAAAACACAAATAAAAATGTCCCTGCTGCTCAAGAATTAACATTTGTATTGAAATAATCCTAAAATTCTGCGTGCTGCAGGCTTCAAGGGAACAAAGCACTTCCCTCTGATTTTTTTCTAGGTGTTTATTTGGTGAAAGATTGGCACAAAACCAGCAGAGTACAATTCAGGTTATAGAGATTGAACTTTACAAAACAAATGAAATCACATTATTTTACATACTGATACTTTCTTGGAGGAAGTCTTTCAGCACAAGTGAACACAAAAATTGAGCTCTCTTACAGAACCTGAGCTTCAGTTATTTGGGAGTACACACAAAAACTCTTCTTTAAACAACAATTAGAATATTGCTTCCAAATTCTAAATCCTGCTTCCAAATCTCCTGAAATTTGCTTTAGAGCACTCTTTCAGAGTCAGAAAGCAAGAATACACAATAATTCCTAGGCAGGCAGTGTTACAAGTGCTTTAGCACTGACATTAGAATGCAGCATGAGCAGTAGAAGGATCTCTGCTGTTTTACAGCATTCCACCTGCCCTTACCACCAAATTGGTTCTTGCCACAGAAATAAGATGAATTAAGTCTCCTGAAGGATAATAAAAAGAGGTTTTAATCTTAAAGCATTGATCTAGGATATGTGAGAAGTACTGAAAGATACTGTCAGAAGCAGTGAAATAAAATAACCATCACAAGTAACATTTGCTTTATCAGCTGATCCAATTTGAAACAAAGTGAAAGTGAAACTTAAATCTGAATTAGTCCTCTGAAGAGCCAGTTACACATCAAGTACTTTGCTTTTGTTCTCAAGTCTGACAAAGACTTAACTGCAATGTTCTGAAGTACAAAAGGAAACCCAAAACTTACCGGCGCCGTTTGAAGGGTGATTTTGGCATATCAGCCGTGGGAATCATCTGCTCTCCTGGCCTCACCCACATGATGGGCCCATCGTCACTCTGGGACCTGCACTGCAGTCTGAGGCTGGAAAGAGTTCCCCAGGGCAGAGTCATCTAAAAGAAAACAGGAACAAAACAACCCACAAAACACTGGGTGAGATAGAAAAATTAAATGACGCCTTTGGTAAAACTGGTTCAAATCTGCTATCAAAAGAATTGCATAGAAACTAAGTAAGTTTGAGAGGGAAAAGATATTCCAAGCTAATTTTATCAAGCATAGTTGTTAGGGAAGTAGAAGTGCATGTAGCACATGTATACATAGTAAACTTGATTTTTTTTTTTAATTAGCCACCTCATTCCATGCCTTTTAATCGGACACAGTAGCCCAAATCAGTAGCCCAAATAAGCACATTAATAAAATACCTTAACAGTTTCTAATTACTTGGAAACCTAACAGTTGCTTGATATTACAGTGCTCTGAATACGCCACAAGTTACTGCTTACTCTAAGAAATGGAGATTCTTCCAACATATCTAGGAATTCTGGGAAGTAGTCCCCCACTTCTTCATCCACAGCCCCCACCAGGCTGATCTGGCGCATGGGTCCCGCTCTGTAGGTGCCACAGCAGTACGTCCGATTGACCTGAGGCCAGACAAGAGACACAACACCACCACAGCTTTAGTTCTCTCACAGGAGATTCAAACTAACTCATCTAACACAGCTGGGATGAATCTTGGACTCATCTATATTTGTTTCAGCTGATGTGCCTTTGGGAATAGACACAGGGACTGTTTAGAACAGAAGAGAAAGAAAGGACTCCTGCCTGTACTGACAGGAAATCCTTCTGAAGTTTGAATAACAGCAAGTGAATATTTGACTAATTCAGGAACAATTCAACACTTCCAGGCTGACTTGAGAAAACAACCACACAAGGTTTCATTGTGACTCAGTCCTTCCCCAGCAAGCTTCAACTCTCCACTAATTTGTGCAGTTTGACTGTCGCTTCTGCACTTCAAAGTGGATGCTCCTGGGACATGCACATTCCTCAGTTCAGTCCTGTCCCTAAGGTCCCTCCCCTGGGACTGCAGTGAAAAACCTCAGTGTCCTTCATGCAACAGTTCTGGTGATCCTGCTATAGTAAACACAGAAAATTGCACAAAGACTAGAGGAATCGAGAGGTTTAGCTGGAAAAGCAGTGCTCATGGAGAAGAATTTTAGGATAACCATTTGCAGTAGAACCTGCTGTCAGTGCTAGGGCCAGAAACACTTTAATCTCACAGCTTGTGGACATCCCCTAGAACATAGACTGTCCCACTTTCCTGGGTCATCTGGAAACTTCTCTTGCCAATTTCCCGTTCCCAGAAGAGAGGCAATGGCAAGACTCCAGTGTTGTGTAGCCTCATCCTATGGACTGCAGCTGGAACGTGCCATATGGCCGCAGAGGAGGTTCTGTGTAGATCCCACAGCTAATTGATGTCACAGAGCACAAGTCTGTTTTGCTCTCAGCTGTGTCTGCCCCCAGCCTTCCACCACCCTTCAGTGTTCTAGGGGTGGAAAACTCCAGCTGCTGCCCATGGCTGAGTGGTGGGACAGTACAGACAAGCATTGGTAAATTTGCAGTTCAACAGTCATGTTCACACAGCGTGATGCATTTTATAACTCCACTTACAGAAACATGGATGCAGCAGCTCAGCTTTAAGTTTAGTTTCAGTTTTGCATGTTTAGCCAGCAAGCCAGATGTCATTAAACTACTTCATGCAGTTGCTAAAGAAAATGAGGAGAGACTAATAAAGGAAGAATAGAGTTACTGCTGCAAATTTATCCTCCAGCAGCAGCAATAGATAATTACAGGAGCTTAGATCACTCTATTTGCTGAATGCAGCTCAGAGCAGGAGCACTGGCACACCACAGCAATATTTTAGTTCTGTGCACCTACAGAAAAACTAAGGACTGAAGTGCTCTGGTCCTTATCCAGTGAAGTTTAACTGCCTGGCACTGTTTATGTAAGTGGAGACAGCCTCCTTGCAGATGAATTCCATGCTACTGAAGCCACCTGGTGAGAGTCACTAGTATTGTACATGTGTTTGTCATGGGTTAAAATTAATTATAATTCCATACGCAGCTTTTCCTTGTAATGCTTTCACAAAGGAAGAGAAAAGTGAGAAGCATTAACTTTGTTTTTCTTTAATGCACTGGAACAATGGAAAAAAATAGACAAGAACTCAGGAGTTTTAAAGGAAACAGTAGAAATACTTTAGGGAAACATTGGACTTCAATGCTTTGCTAGTTTTTAATAGAAATTAAAGGAATATAACAGACTTGAGAATTAAACCCAGGACATATTTACACTAAGAACATGCACGATCTCACAGCAATCCCCAGCAGGCTGCACTATTCATCTCAAACACCTCAATTACAGGGGATGTAGTCTACTAGTTTAATATGCCATAAAAATTTCTTCAGTTTTTTTTAAACAGCTTCTTGCTCATTCTTAATTCCTTCTGAGCAGCAAACACCGACACTACTGGTTAGGCCAGTGGTCTCAAAAAATGATGTAATGAATTTCTAAAAGAAATTGCTCTTGCTTTACAGCTGAGTGCTTTAGTGTCCCATGAGTAAGCACCCTGCCTGCTGCACTGCAAACTGCTTTGGCCTTTCATTCACCAGGTGCTCAGATTCCCTCTTGGCTCTATTCACCCCACAGCCACCTGCATGCAGCCCTCATTGCGGGGAAGAAAGCTGAGATGATGAAATAGCTGAAGTCACTTTGCTATATCCATTAGGACCTCTCTCAGTGTTTTTTATTTTTGTTTAAAGTTCTACTCTTGTTTAGGAATTTAGCCGGGGTCACTCCAGTTCATACGGCTGCCAGAAGCCAGTAACTTATTTACAGAGCACCTCCCTTGCTATAATTTGTTCCCTGTGCTGCTTTAAAAGCAGCAGTGGATCACGAGCAGTCACTGCTGCTGTTTTTACCGTTGCAAAAGGACAATGGGGCCAGTAAGACCACTCAGGCAGCCCGTGCCCTTTCAAATGCCACCCAGCCATCAGTGCCGTGTGTACCCCCCACACTGACAGTGAGTTACAGGCACGTTTAAAATTAGCTCTTGAGTGCTCATGGAGGCATTTTCTCTCAGCTGCACCATGTGCCTATCGGCGTTTCCCACACCTGGCTGAGAACAGAAGCAGACAGAGGCAGTGTTTCCTGTCAGAGGCACAGGGCTGGTGTTTATTTGCGTGCTCCTGAGCCACCCCAGCCTCACCACGGGTTAAGTGAGCAGCACAGGGTGAGAAGAGGACACACAGATGAGGCATCAGCTGGAGACAAATGAGGTTAAGTCTCAGAAGTTTCTCTCCAGTTGCAAGAAAAGCATGAATCAGTTGACAGCAACAATATTTCAGCATGCCAAGTCGACTATAAAACCAACCACACAAACACTTGGCTACAAGGAAGAAAGCAAGAGCATAAGGCTGTTCCTGCTGAAGGACAAGGCTGTGGCATGCCAGCACAGCAAGGGTGACATGTTTGACTAAAATCTGACATAGTGCAGGACCACTGGGCATTGTTTATACGGCTTTAGTGACAAACCAAATGACGTTTGCAGTACAGATACACAATTTCTGCATTTCTCACTTTGGTAGCTACTGCTAAAAAAAAAAAAAAAGTAATTGCCCTTCCAGAATCAGAGAAGTTCACATGGGGCAGACAACCAAACTGTGATATGGTTCATGAACCAAAGCTGTCAGGGACAGAGTAACCTGTTCTGAACAGCAGGAGCAAGAAACTGTACCCAGCTATCACCTGTTGGCTGCTTCTCCCACCTCCTTCCCAGGAGGAACAGCAGCTTATGCAAAACCTACTTCCCCAATTCTCTTTCCTGGCCTCTTCCCAGAACCCCCACACACCCTCTGTGACAGCCTAACTGTTCTTTGAATCACAGAGAGAATTCATCAGGCAGTTGATCAGTTGGGAAAAAAAAAGCAGAAGTGTTTTGTTTTTTTTTTTTTTTTAACTCTAAATTTATTCCCATTCACTGAGTGGAAGCAGTTGTACTGAAACAAGTGATAAGGAAAGTAAGAGTTCATTCTAGCTGCACTGCAAAAAGCTTCCAGATTAAAGTGTGCCCTTATGTGAGGAAAGCTTACAAATTACTGCTCAGTGATTTGAGTCTTGAAAGCTCTCAGCCCAAGTGAACAGCTCCACACTAAAGCTGAGCTCCAGCACTGAAGTATTAGAACCAATGAGAGCCAATGCGAGCAAAAAAAATCCTGAGGACACTACAGTTTAATTATTTTAAGATGCTGAAACCAAACATTTATGTAACAAATACACGTTGGAGTGCTTTGCTATAAACTCACTGCCTTGAGAACAAAGGAATTCACCTTGCAAGGCAGTTAATTATCACTAGACTAACCAAGTCCTTCAGATTAAAGTCCTTATTTTGAAAACTACAGTTCAGTTTCTCTAAAAACACAAAACAGCAGAATGTTGTGCAAAGGTCACATTAAGTTGCAGTTTACAGAACAAATTTTGATTTCTTGACACTGAATCTTCAGTATTCGAGACTCCCTAATACTCCAAATCCCCTCAGCAAAAGTCAGTACAACAAAAAAATTCATGCACAGAGAAGGAACCAGAATGGAAGCAACTTAATTATAAATAATCAGTGTTACAGCATACAGTAGTGCAACATGTTTAATCTGCAAAAGCACAACCATGAAGTGCTTCTGTGCTGTACAATTCTCATACAGAAGGGTGAAAAGCAAAGCTTGGCCAGTCTGTTCACCCCTCGCCAGAGCTGCCGAGGAACAGCAGCACAACAGCCAGCTTCATCAGCCCAGGCCCTCGAGCAGGGCACTGCAGCCTTCTCCATTCCAAGACAAGCCAAGCTAAACTTTGGTGAACCCACCACCCATTTCAACGTTTCCATCATCTGTATTCTCTGAAGAGCCCTGCTCCAGCAGCCTGTGACAGCTCCTGTGCTCTGTTTGCTCAGGGAGAGCTGCACTAGCACACTTCAGCCACAGAGGATTAACCAGGTCATGCTGGAGCTGGGTTTAGAGAAGTGGTTTAGACCAACTGAACCTTATGTCATGACTCAATCTTAATCAAGTTTAGACAGTACTTAAAATAGAATTAATTGAAGTACCAGCAGACTATAACCCAGCAAAGCCTCTTATTTATTGCCATACATTCCTCACGTGTATTTATAGTGCCAGTATTCATGTTCACAGGACATTCACCAAGAAAAAATGCAATTGTTAAACATTCCAGAGGCTCTGTTTAGCTGTTTCAGGGGTCATCACATGTACTCAAGCCAGAACGCAATCAGGACACTAGAAAACACAGATAAATCATTAATGCAGAAGACTTTAAAGCCTGACCTGTGGACACACTTCTCATCTGCAGCACACAGGTGTGTGCTGTGCAGAAGTGCTATTGCCCACAGCAGTGGTTTTGGGGTCCTCTGCACTCAGACACAGCTCTGTCAGCACAAAGAATTACTTAAGCCAAGAAACAGAAGCTGGTTAAAATAAGTGCTGCAGCAGCAAATCACTGTCAAACAAAAAGCCAAGTGTCAGAATTATTCATTTAATGCTATTCAAAGACGTCACAGTGACCGTGCAGTAACTTTCTGTAAGGCAGTAATTGTTTTTCCAATGTTTGCTTACAAGCATTTGATAAGCCCTGCAGAGATCCAAATAGCTCATCCACAGCACTGCCACTCCAAATCTGTTGTTTAAGGTGTGTTCCTATCATACTGAACTCCACTACAGAGTTTCAGGTTTATCCTCCCAACAGGTGAACTAGTAAATGTAATTAACATCTCAAGTAAAAGCCTTAAAGGTAACCAGCAGTTTGGATCCATTCTCAGATTAAACAGAAAGAAACTTTATTCCATCAAAGAGAAATTTTTCTAAACTGTCATCTTGTGGTATACTCATAGATACTTCTGAGTTTGATCACAGGACTAAAATCCAAGAGACTTTCATATGGGAATCTTAAATTTAGCTTAGTTTTTACTGTTGCATCCATTTAAGTTAGATGGAGATAGTTTCAGAATTTAAACTAGTTAAAGCCTACCATGGAAACCTAGAGAGTAAAAATGAAACTTCTTTTTCTAAGGCAATTAAAGAGATCCTCTAAACACCTTCAAGCTAGAAAGTTTAAACAGCATAAGGTACTGAGGGGATTAAGATGTTAAAAACTTTGCGAATCTGATAAATTGAAACAGGAAAAATAATGTCATTGCAAAACAAAACAAACAACAAAAAAACCAATATCAAGACCCCAAAAACAAACCCCAGCTCTACTGACTAGAAAAGCAGTGTTGTTATTTACAGCCTATGCAACTCTTGAGACAGACTTGGCTGTGAACAATCTCAGTGTTTCCCCAAGTTCAGAAGAAAAAGATGCCCAGTGCAGATCTTTCCTCAGGTAACAGGTCTGAGGTGTGATTCACAGAAAAGCTTTAAGCAGAAGCAGGAATAAACAGCACAGTAGTGTAGCTCTAACATTGCCTTTCTTCATCTGCTTAGAAAATAAATTTGTGACTGGCCTATTTTAAGTCATGTCTGCTCTGGGTTACTGAGACTAATCAAATCTAGGTATTGTGAAGCATTTATGCTTTTGAAAAATTCTTACCTGAGAGTGAAAATTTGAAATTGTTGTTGTTTCAATGTCCTTCTTGCCCAAAATTTCCATTTTCACTGGAGTGTTTGGAAAGTTAAAAGCAAAGTAATCCAGGAAGTCTGGTAAATAGGCAGCTGCTCCATGCACTATGGCTAAAGCATAGTAAGCTGCATTTTTATCATTTTCACTGAATGACAACGCAAGAAACTCTTCTGCAAATCTCTCCATCTCCACTGGAGACAAAAATGAGAGTTCATCCATGTAAGCGTGCAGGACCAGGGCACCTCCATTGGACTGGTGCTCCTCATGAATGAAGTTACTGAATTTAGTGCCAGTCTTCAGGAAGCTGCTGCGGACAGAGTGCTCCTGGTGTGTCACAAAGGGGGTTTGTACCCCCTGGGGTATCCGGTATTCCTGCATGCCCAAGTTCAGTCTGCACAGCTGCTCATCCTTCAGGTACCTGAAGGATTCCTTGCTCATTTCCAGGTTGTCACACTGTCCTTGAGACAGAGCCTCCTTGTCAATGCGAGTGAGCCCGGCACACACTGTCTGCACCTCTTTGTTGTACATCTTCAGGCGCTTTCCCCTCACATCTTCCCGGTGTTTCTTTTTCTTTTTTTTCTTTATCTTCTTCATAATAAGACTGTCAGCTCGCTGGGTTTTGCCATTTTCATCTGGAGTTTCTGGCAGCAACGATAAAGAGAAGATTAGAGTTCTGCAGTTGCAGCATATTCACCCCAAAAGAATTCAGGCCTCTCGCTGAAAGGATCTATTTCCAGGGAGACTGACCAATTGTAAAACATTGCATTTTTGGTTGTATAATTAAGTCAAAAAGTCAGGGCATCTATAATTGCACAAATAAAGCCTTGTATTAAGGAAAACTTCCAAAATTCTAGCTTAATGTTTTAGAAATACTTCCATTTTTAACACATTTATTAGAGTACCTTTAAAAGGAGTCTGTATTTCAGTACATCTATAATTAAGTACATTAATAACTTCTGACATTTAAGGCAGTGCCATACAGGGGAAGAGGATAAACAAGTATGTGTAACATTTAAACATTAAGACTTTCATTACAGAACACTTCCCTGCTTTTGGACACATGATACAGAAGCAAACAGAGTAGCACTGAAGAGCTACAAGCTTTACTTACATTTAGAGGTAAAAGCACTTAAGTAAATCTTACATTGCTGATCTTTTAAAATTAAAGGACTCAAATCATCATAGCAACATATCAGTCTTAAATAGTTAACGATTCAGTTAATGGAGAGAAAGAAATTAAGAGCCTGTTTCAGCTGTTTAGGGGGTTTTTTTGAGGTTAATCAACCTCTAAAAGGCTGAAATATAAAATGTAAAAAATTAGTTCTGTCAGGAAAAATGGAATAGTTTAAGTAGTTCTTCTTTCAAGAATAAAACCTAATTCAAATAACATTTTTGCAGGGGACAAAGGTAATTAGAAAACTTGATGCTCCAGCTGTTAAAATCTCAATTGCCAAGACAAGATTTTAATGTGCCTGAATCAAAAGAACCATTTCATCCAACAATGCCCATAAATCTCCAGGAGCTGTGTTAGCAGGATAGCCACGGGGATGAGAACAACCTGCTGCTGAAGGCAACACCTGACCAAAAAGGTACTAACTAAAGTTTTACCCTTTCCCCTCAGCACAAGGCTTTGTCTTAATAAAATTTCCTTTCTTTGGCTGCACATTAGTATTCCCTTTTTATTCTCTTGGAGCACTTAAGTTAAAGAAAAAAAAAACAAAAAAAAACAACACGTTACAGTGTTTTATGAGAAAGGGTGTAGCGATAAACACAGGCAGCTCCAGGTTCTTCAGTGTAACCAGTGTTTAACTGGATCATTACTGGTTTGGTCTCAGAGCTTGTTACTGGAGAGGGCTGACCTTCATAACAGCCTGGAGTAAGGAACAGAGTTACTCACGGAGCAAAGAAAGAGCTGATTGCTTAATCCTCACTTCATACAATAGTCTTAGGACCTGAAATACAAGTTTTCACCGTGCTGCTGCAGCCCTTGCAAACAGCAAAGGCCCTGATCTTTCTATTTCAGAGAAAGCAGGAAAAGCAGGCCGGTATCACTTGTTCTGGGAAGTCAACTGAAACGGTTGTTGGAATGAGGTTTGCTGCAAGACTCAGACGTGAGGAGTGTGTGGTTTGCTCACTCACTGGGCTCTCAAGAACAGACACTGCTTTACTCACTGAGTGAACGTGCAATTCACATACCAGGTATTCGTCCTGGTGGGACCAGCTGGAGCTAAATAAGAATTTCATGCCATCACTGAGCTGTCGGGAATGCTTCCCTATGCACGTTTCTAAGAGCATTTGGTTGTTATAGGTTTCTTATTTTAAGCATTTCTGATTTTAGGTATAGTTTTAAAACCTCACACTTTTCAATTCAGAGGATCCTCCTGTTTGAAGCCATATCCTAATAACAAACAGAGGAATCCTTGCATTTGGGAGCTTCTAGTGAACACTTGTCTGTTTTCAGGATAAAAGCTGCCCTGGCTACTGCAGGATCCACTGAACACAGCAGAGTCCCACTATTACAGCAAGTAACTGCTGTATTCAGTGAAGCTAAACAGTGACATTAGAATAATGCCAGGCAATCTTGAAGGAAATAAAGTTTTAATTTTCCTTTAAATAAACAGAAAGCCTCCAGCACCTCAAACACAAAAAAAAGCTGTGGACAGGCCACTAAACTATGGGCTCAGCAGAGAGGCACAGTGACAGCAGCACCAATAACTCCGCTACTCCAAAATGATCAGACATCCCACAACAGAACCAGAACCACTATTAAACAGCAGAAACAGTGGGAGCGTTCACTGTCACCTGGGGCCACAGATAAGCACGGTATAGTCAATGTAATAGGTAACTTAATTAGATTATACATAAAAAAAAAAAGCCCTGACAGTCAGGAAAAGAAATCCAGCCCCATCCCAAAAGGCATTACCCCTAGAGCTGAGGACCGGCAGTGAAGAGGCTCAGATGAGCAAACAGCTTTCCTCTGCAAATCTGGAATTCTGATGCTCATTTTCACGCTGTTTAAGCCTTCATTAAGAGGCCTAATTTAATTCTGGGTTAGAACTGACACAGTGACACCCCAGTCTACAAAGTTACACCGCTCTAAACTTCTGCTTGATAAACACTGATAAAACTGCAGAGGTTTACAATCAGAAGCATTTATTATTCAGGTCATTATTCAAGCCACAGCGGTGTGGAAGCATTAACCAGTGGAGAAAAGCCTCTCCTGGTAATAGTTTTGTCTGTTCTTAAGACAGTCCTATCTAGAGTTTACTCTAGAGACACTTGACTTCTGTAAGCAAGTGTATCTTTGGCACAAAACCTGCCCATACACTCCTCAAGCATAATTCACCGCATTATATTTTTAATTACAGCAGCTTTTGCAGTTATTTTTTATCTATGTTGCTCTTTCCAAGAAGCTTTTTACTATAACAAATCTCTGAGCAGAACCAAAATAATCACTGTTACTGTTAAAAAAAAATAAACAAAACCACACACAAGCACAAACCAAAAATCACGAGATATTTTGGCCTTTCAATGAAACAAAACAGAATAATTCGGGTTGGAAAGGACCTTTGGAGATGATCCAATGAAACCTCCCTGCCAAGGCAGAGTCACCTGAAGCAGGTGACACAAGTTTGGATTTGGAATATCTCCAGACCGGGAGACTCCAGGACCTCCCTGGGCACCTGTGCCAGTGCTCTGCCACCCTTCATTGAAAGAAATTCCTCCTCATGTTGAGGAGGAACTTCTTGTGTTTTAGTTTATAGCTATTCCCCCTTGTCCTGTTGCTGGGCACCCCTGAAAACAATCTGGCACCATACTCTGACACCCGCATTGGAAATATTCGTAAGAAATCACAAGATCCCTTCTCAGGCCACTTATTAAAACCAACAACTAAAAATTTTTTAAAAACCCAAAAAACCCCCAGCAGCTCCTCGCACGTTTATGCAAGCATAGAGAAAAGAAACCTTCACTCCCACAGCACCTGCACGCCGAACCCGCGATGAGGGCGATTCTGACAGCAGCAGGAGCAGCGCGGCCACCCCGCGCTCCTTCCCCGGGCCAGCACCGCCGTGCCCGCTACGACACGGCCGGAGCAGGGCCGCCGAGCCCGCTGCGCTGCCGCCGCCCGCTCCCCTCCACAGGTGCGCCCGGGGCTCCGAGCGCGGCGCTGCCGCCGCCGCCCGCCCGGCCGAGCCCGCCGGGGGCACCCGCCGGCCCCGCGACCCCCGCGCTCCCCCCGCCGCTCACCTCGCTGGCTGGGCCGCCCCGCCGCGCCGTCCGCGGGGCTGCCGCGCCTCGCCTTGTGGCCGGTGGGCTCGGCGTGGTGCCGGTGGTGGTGTCGGCGCTCCCCGGGCGGCGGGAGGCTGAGCGGGGAGAACGTGAACAGCCCCGCGGCGGCGGGGAGGGCGGGCGGGGGCAGCGGCTCCGCCGGGCCGGGCCCCGCCAGCAGCGGCTGGCTCGGCCGGGCCCGCTTGGCGGACGGCGGCTCGCCGGGTGCCGCCCGCCGGCGGCGGGGCCCGCGGGGCCGGGCGGGCCGGTCCGCTGAGGGCGGCGGCGGCTCCTCCGGGGCCCGCGGCACCGCGGCGACCTGCGCGGCCATTTCAGGGGCTCCCTCACACACATTTAAATGGCCCGAGCGCCGGGCGCCGCCGCGCACGCGCCGCCGCGGGGCACCCTGGGACGTGTAGTTCGGGGGCGGGGGGGGCGCGTGCGCGCGGCGCGGGTCACGTGGGCGGCGGGGGCAGGGCGGGAAAGCGCTGAGGGAGAGCGGACCCGGTGAGTGGGGAGGGGTTAAAAACTTTTATTTCGGCAGTGTTTTTCGCTTGTTCTAAAGTGCTTCATCCACTAAACACCGACCGCGGGGTGCTGCGGAGGCTTTTCCCCCTGAGGGAAATGATGTGGAGCTGTTGGAGGGAGCCTAAGGAGGCCATCCATGCCCATAGCAGTGGAATGGAATGAAATAATTGAATCATAGAATGTTAAGGGTTGAGAGGAACTTAAAAATCTCGTTTCACCCCCTGCCGTGGGCTGGGGCACCTTCTACTACACCAGGTAGCTCCAAACCCCGTCCAGCCTGGGAGAAACAGGAATATAATTTGGATAAAGACTTTCACTGTTTTCTGCTGTTAAGAAAACCCGTGACTACAGTAATAAAAAGGGCAGTATTGGCTATTCCCCCAACTTTAAACCAGCTGAGTTTTCCATTCCAGCGGTGGTCAGCAGATTCTTCTTGACCACATTCCCCAAATCCCACCTTGGTTGGTGGAATCTGGTGAGGAGCCTGGCGAGAAATCTCATCTTCCCTGTTCCCACCTGAAATTCTGTGCTGGAGAATCACAAATCCTTAAAAACAGCATTGTTTTTAAAATACAATAATATTTTGCTTGCTGTCGTGGTCTTTTGGGACTTTTTTTCCCAGATAGAAGCGCAGCTGGGTCAGCCAATTGTGCAGTCCAGTTACACCAGTTTCGTTTCTATGGGATCAATCACTGTCTTCAGTCTTATTGCCCCAAAATCCAGACAAATGCTCTGATTTGCTCAGATGGGGGAAAAAACCAAAAGCTTATATTGTTTCTAGAATTTGGGATGCCGATTCCCTCTTAGTCCAAGTAATGTAAACATTTCAATGTCTTTGATTATAGACCTACAAACATGAGAGAGGGTCTTGATCCACCTCACTCTGCTCTGGTGGCTTTCCAGGTCATTCCATAGTCTTCACTGAGTCCCATCATCAGTTTATGCTCAAATCCATCCTTTTGAAGTGATTATATTCCAAAACACAACAAAAGTATGTCCCTCCTTAGGAAAAAAAACTTGTATTCCAAGGTTTACTTTCCATCCCATTGTGAATTAGCTGAAAGTTGCTGGTACTTTTACATTCTTGACTTGAAAACTCCGGATTTAAATTCAGTGAATGTGCAAGTAGTGCCTGAGCTGCCAATACTGTGTAACAGCTTTGGATGTGTTGATTTTGGTGGAAGCTTCACTGGGATGGGCATTCCAAGTATTTCAGGATGACTTCACAAATCTGCAATGCCAAGTCTATAAAATACATCTAAATATTCCATGCTGGGGGTGGATTTCTTGGTCCTTTAGGTTTTGAGAATCGATTTGCAAAGCCTAGGAAGAAATTACATATTTTTTAATGCAACAAATTCTGTATGTTACAGATGCTGATTATGTAATCCCTTAAAATAACACTTGAAAATACTTGTAATTTCAGATCTTTCCCAAGCTTTAAGATATGACAGAAAAGCATCATCCTGTAGTTTCAAATAAAGTTGTAAATGTGTAAAAACGAAATATGTAAAATCCACTGAGAATTATTTGGAATATTTGTAGTTTGTAAGTGTTCTGCCTGGCATTTACACTTCCAAGAACCAGGTTCTTCCCACCAAACTATGAAGAGGAAAACATACCAAAGTTAAGGAAAGATCTCGGAGAGTTTGTCGGGGCGGGTTCTGATGATTTTGTCAGTGAAGATGGACTGCAGATGCCTAGAAATAAAAAATGATGCTGGAGCAGCTGGTCACTGGTAATTCCAGAGCCGAATTTGTGGAATCATGGAATTGTTTAGGCTGGAAAAGGCCTCTAAGATCATCAAGTCCAACCATCAAACCAGCCCCAAGCCCTGTCCAACCTGGTCTTGGGCACTTCCAGGGATCCAGGGGCAGCCACAACTGCTCTGGGCACCCTGTGCCAGGCCCTCCCCACCCCCACAGGAGAGAATTCCTTCCTTAATTTGTGCAATCCCATATTTACAGGGCGTGGATTTACTACTGCAGCAAGGTCTGCTGGAAAAACGTTTGCTCAGAAGTGCTTTAAACCCTTTTTAGCAGTCCTCTTTTCAAAATGAGCATTTTAATTTTTGATCAAAAGGATTCTAGTGAGAAATTCCTTATTTATGCTCCAAATAGCCTGGTCAGAATCTAGGCAGAGGCTCACATTCTTCTAGAACCCATATCTCCCATTTGTAGAGTCCTGCAGCACAGGTTTGAATGACCTGAAAGATTTGGTAATTTGTCCCCGAAGGGCAGCACAGCATCCTTGTGACATTCCTACTACAGCTACAGCTCTCCAGGTGAGAAAGTGCTCAGCTATCACAGCTCTGCGTGTCCTGCTCAAAGTGCAGGCAATTTCACACTGGAAAAGTTCAGGTTCTTGGTATTTCTGTCCCACACATTTAAATACTTGCTTAAATCCATTGGGAAGATATCAGCCTGAAAGACTTACTTTTTCTCACATTTTTGAATATTTTCAAGCTCTGAAAAAAAAAAAAAAAAAAAAAAAAGGAAAAAGGCTAGTTGGAAAAAGTGTGAAGCAGTAAATCAGTTACTGTGGTAAAGAGAGTTTGCTGGTAAATGCACATGTATAAAAACACTGATAAATGTACATGTATAAATAGATCAGCTACTGTGGGAATTCACTGATAAATGTAAAAGCATCACATTTCATAAAAAGCAAACTTTGTGCCACTCTCTTTGGCTTTTTCCTTGTCATTCCAAATGCCTCCAGTTTGTATTTTTCTTCCCGTTTTCCTCAAGTGCTTTTCTGTTCCACCATAACACCCCAAAGTACAATCTCACGAGGATAATTAACAGCAGGCTCAACAAGAGGAGGCTGTGATGGTTCTGTCCTTGTAGGACAGACTCAAACTCCACTGGAACAGCTTTTTCCCAGAGGAACTGCACTCCAGGTGGATGGAGCGCTCAGGCTTCTTATCCTTCTCTAAGTGAGGGACAATATGTTTATTACCCTGTACTGGTCTTAGAATCCCAACAACCACTGGCACAGGCAGGGCTGCGTTGCCCTGTTCCCAGTGCAGACAGGGTGGGTGTTTGCAGTTCTACACCAGAATACTTTTGTTACCCTTATTTTCTTGCCCTAAACACGAGCGCTCTCACTGTTCCCCCAGTGACCGGTGAGAGAGCAGCACCAGCTGTGCTGGAGCTCTCCTCTCTCCCTCTCCTCTCTCCCTTCCCTCCCTCCCTCTATGGTTTCCACACCTTTTGTTTCTTTTACCTTGCTCCTCCTGAAGCATTTCATGAGTTCTTTGGATGATGTTTCTGAGCCCTTGTTCTCCAAACCTGCAGGACTTGAGGAATTTCTCGCAGCAGGCTGCAGACCTGGGAACACACGTCATATGTAAGTTTTCAGTGGTCATTCACAAATCCTCCTGCTTTTTTCCAAGTGCTTTGTTGTTGTGTTTCATCTCCTCTAATGCAGCACTTCTAGAAATTTTCTGCAGGTTCCCTACTTGTGTTTATTTTTGTTGTATTTGCTGAACTCTCCTGCAGGGAAGTGCTGAAGCACTACCTGGTAATTCTTTGAACAAGTGGGCCACGCTCTCAGAAACCTACAGGTTTAGGTGTGAGTGTAAAACCTCAGTTACATCCTGAGAAAAGAGTTCAGCTCTTACTTGCTGCCTCAGCAAGAACAAACGACTCCGGGGTTCTTTCAGGAAGCGGAGGAGGAGAATTAGAGCGATCCTGGGCTGGCTCTGAGAAAGCAAAGATAAAAGAGTTGGTTACCTAGCTTTAAAATAAGATAGTTATATATATATATATATATATTAGAAGCAACCAGCTTATCTCAGTTGTCTCAAAGGAAACACACAACATGCAGACAAAGAGGAAGCTGCAAGGAACATCCTTATGTGCAGGAGCTGATTAGGAAACATAAAACTACCTGTTCATTTGGTTGCAGAGCTGTCTAGTTCTGGTTAGAACTGTGTAGTTGCAGAACAATTTAGCAACAATTTCTGTTGCACTGAGCACAGATACTAAACACATTTACTAAATAAAGCAGTTTCAGAAAAAAATGCAGGTCTTAATTCCAAAGATTATCCCAGCATTAAACTTATACCTGTTCGTGGGCTCCAAAGCTTCACACTCTGGAAACAAAAAACAAGGCAAGTATTTAAAATTCCGACATCCAAATGTTGTTTTCTTGCACACAAGGAAGCCAGAGAAGACGAGGAAAGGATGTGATGTGCAAACACCCTCCCACATACACCTCCACGCTCGTGTAATGGAAGACAGACTTGTGCCTCATTCTTCCACTTCACAGAGCTGTCACTCAGTTATGGGATGATCAAGAGATGCCTAAATTTTGGTCAGGTCCTGTTGGTTCCACAGGGCTGGGTGAAGCTCACCAGAACACTAATGTCCTGTGTTCATTATCCTTCTCTAAATGAGGGACAATATGTTTATTACCCTGTACTGGTCTTAGAATCCCAAAAAATAATACTTGGAGTAAAGTAGATGTTGATAAGAAGGCGCCGGACTGAGGCCACATCTACTTTTCCAATCCTGAGCCCTGAAATCCCTGGAAATGTTCAAAGCCAGGTTGGACAGGGTGTGCAGCAACCTGGACTAGTGGAAGGTGTCCCTGCCCATAGGAGGGAGGTGGAATGGGATTTCTTTAGAGTCCTTCCCAACCCAAACCATTCTGGGATTCTGTGATTCTATGAAATAATTTATGGGAAGTACAAAGTGCCAAAACTAGAGTCTTTCTCACAGAAGGAAATGTGGTAAGGAGATTGGCATAGGAATAATGCTGGAAAAGAGGTAAAAAGCCACTGAGTTACCTTACATGGTCTCAGTCTCACAGGGTCATGAAACCTTTCTGAGTGAGACTCGCCACTCCACTCCCAGGAGGTTCCAATATTTGGATTTCTCTCTGGAAGCTGGAAATCCGAAGTGGCCTGAGGAAATTGTCCTAGAAGCAATTGAGCACCAGAGAGATCATTCCTGAACCCCAGGCACTGCCAGGTGCTACAGAACCGCCCGATGTTGAATGAGCCCTCAGTGCTGCTCAGAGCCACATTTAATGTTGTTAATCACTCACCCGGCTCACTGGCCACAATGAAGGACTCAGGGGTGCGCTGGGGCAGGGGTGGAGGAGCATCATCATCATCAGGCTGTGGCAGGGGGGCTGGTTGGAGACACAGACAGGTTACTGGCATGGCAGGACACGAGCGAGACACAGACCTGTGTAGGGGAGGGGGCTGCTCCTGCCCTGCCCCGCACCAGAGATTGAGGTTAAACACCTCTAAACTGTGGTTAAACATCCAAATAACTCCCAGCACCAATTGCACAAGGAAAATGAGCATAACCCAACATGGAGCCAGGCACACAGCTGGTGGTTCTGCTGCTGCTTGGCTTGGGCTGCAACTCCCAGGACTTCCCAAGGGCACAGGGATAACGAGCATGTCTTTGTGACAGTGAACGCTGACAAAGTGAGGCAAGTGCCAAAGCTGTGGACAATAGGAAATGTCCGACTGGACCAGGACTAACCAGAACAAGGAACAATTCCACCTTCCTCAGACGACAGGTGATGGATTTAAGGCTACAGATCTGGGCAAAACACTTGTGTTGAATCATGGAATCATAGAATGAGTTGGGATGGAAGGGACCTTAAAAACTCTTAAGATCCAACAGCCCCACCATGGGCAGGGGTGTCACCCAAGTTGCCCAGGGCTCCTGAAATCCTGGATCTCTCAATCTCGGTGAGATTTCAGTGTCCCCTGCATGACACTGCAGCAAAGAGTGGGGTTTGACCTGAAAACTAGATCCTCAGAGAAAACCATTTCTGGGAGCTTTCTGAATGCTTTTTGGAGCACCTTGATGTAAGAATTGGTCAGTATCATCCCTGCCTCCCGGTGAGAGCTGTTCTGATGTGATGCAGTGGTTCAGAGCAGCTGTGTAATGCAAACACCAAAATTATGCCGCTCTGAAAATGTTTGTGGGAAAAAAATCCAGGCAGGTTGAAAAGAATGTGAGGATGAAACCAGCTGCTCCCTCAGCTCCCATAAGAGCCCAGTCCTGAGGAGCAACTACAGCCCTGCCTGGACACCAGATGACCACACTGACCGCTCCCTCCAGCATGCCCCAGTCCGGAGTGACCTGGTCCCACATGTCCCAGTAGCACTTACCCGAGGGGAAGATGCTGTTGAGGGGAGCAGGGTGGGATGATGGGGAGCTGGCTGTGGTGGGTTGTTGCGGGGCACTGGCTGAGCATGAAGGGAGGAGCTCATTCTGCCCCTGCAGAAAGGGAAACACGGGGGACACGGGGTCATCCGGAGAGAGCGATGAGAAGTAGGGGTCTTCTGCTGAGCACAGGCAAGGGTGAGGACATTGCCTCTGGTTCCTGTGGCCTGGAGGGGCATCTGCTGCTCGTCTGGAGGTGTTCAGGTCCGCACGGGAAAATCCACCCTGGAAGCTCGAGTGACCGGCTTTTGGCCACTGTGGACTCCAAACAGGCTTGGCCTCCTTTGTGTCCCTTTCCCAGCCTTCTCCACACTGCCCCAGCGCTAGAGGGGTCGATCCAGTCCATGCCAGAGGTGCTCTGGCACCAGGCCCCCTCCTGCCTGCTCCCTTTGGGTCCAGCTCCAGCTCCCAGCTGCGGCATTTCTGAGGGGCATCTCCAGCGCCCCAGGGCTCGCCGGCAGCTGCCTTCCTGCAGCTGATGAAGTTCAGAGCACCGAAGGAGATGGCCTGTCTGATGGGTGCTCGCCGGGCAGAGCTGTGCTGCGCCCCCGGGGGGCACAGCCAGGGCAGGGATGCTTTGCTCTGTGCCACCGGAGGGAGATGTTGATGTGGAGCCTGCTCCTCTCGCTCTGAGCTGCAGTAAAAGCACAATAAAATGGCGTGGAGTCAAAGCCATGGAGGGCTCAGAAAATGTTAGCCCACTAGCAGAGCCCACAGCGCTGCTCCCAGGAGCAATTCCCTCAGGAAAGCAGAGCCCAGCCTCAAGCAAGGAGCACAGGGAAGGACTGTGCTCCATTTCAACACTGTTAAATGGTGAACAGAGGAGGCTCCTTTATGTCAGCAAACGGAACCAAAAAGCAGAATTATTTACAGAAAGCAGACACTGCAATCCCAAACGTGTCCACAGAGAGATCCCACCAGCCTTGGAAGCTGCTTGTATTGGGAAGCTGAATCCTCAGGACTGCTATTCCTGCAGCAAGGGGCACTGGAGTGGAATGTGCAGCTGGAAGATGGGACCAGTGTGAGGGCATCCCACACTGGGCAGAGAGCTGGGATGACCCAGCCTCTGTGTTCATGAGACTTTTTAATACTTTTTTATACTGTTTTCAGTTCATATGTGAAACACTGTGGGACACAAATCCCAGGGCAGGAGAAGGGGACAGATAATGGCACACAGGGCAGAGGCTGAGACTCATCAGTGAGAAGAGCAGGAATTATCAGGAAATTAGGAAAATTTCTTCACTGAGCGGGTGATCAGGCATTGCAAGAGACTGCCCAGGGAAGTGGTGGAAACACCATCTGTGGAAGTGTTCAAAAAACATGTAGATGTGGCACTTTGGGACATGGCTTAGCGTTGGACCTGGCAGTGCTGGGTTAATGGCTGTGCTCGGTGCTCTTAGGAGACTTTTCCAACCTTTATGATTCTATGAATTATGTTAGGAGCAAACATGAGAGTCAAAGTGGGACTCAAGGGAGGCAGCAGATCCTGAGAGCTAAAGTGTTCCAAAGCACACATCTAAAAGTTCATTTCTCCAAAATCGTGTGGGTGATACAAATACCAACCAGGGATACTTGTGCTGAGGTCTTACCAGGTGAGTAAACTCAGGCCATAAATGTCTTCCACAGGAGTCAGGACTGGCTTGGCTACAGGATGCCCTGCTCCTTCCTAGGAAAGGAAAAGTTTGCAAACAAGAGTGAGGAGGCAGAATGCACAGAACACCAAGGTGCTGCTTCAGGAGCTAGGATTTTTGCCAGATACTTCTAATTACTAAAGCACTTGGGAAATGACACCAAGGTGGAGCTGGAAACTGCAACCAGAACTTCCTGAAGAGCAACTCCTGACAGCACCTTTCTGAAATGAGAGTAAAGTGAGCCCTACAACCATCCAGCTGTGCCAAACAGCTTGCAGGCAGCCTGTGCAGACACTCTGCCTTCAGGAGCCCACACTGGGCAAGCTGGGTGCTGGCTTTGTTCATGAGACCAGCTCATGGCCATCCCCGTGCTCTGCACAGCGTCCTCAGAGGACAGGGAGGTTTAGGGGGGCGAGAGGTTTGGGCAAGAGCTACAAAACCACATCCTGACTTGAAACGTCCTCTGCATTTTGTGTAAACGCAGCCCTGTGTGACCTTTGCTCACAAACTGTCCATAACCAGTCCAAAAAGACTTTTTCCATTTTTTGTCTCACTCAGTGCTGGCTTGGAACGTCCTGCAAATCCTAGGGCAAAACTGAGGCACAGGTTCCATTATAAGATCCCCTTCCCAATTCTTTAGATAAAAGTTTCTGACAAAATGAGCTCACTGTGACCTTCCAGGCTTTGCTGTGATGCATTTACTGTCCTGAATTTGATCCAGCAGTCAGAGAACACCAAGAACAAAGAAAGCCTCAACCAGAGATGTTTTGGCTATTCCTGTTAATATGCAACTTCAGACCAAGACCACATTTCTTTTCCTCAGAGGTGTAACAGATTTGTGAGACTTTGCCATGTTTTTTTACAAGATATTTCTCCCTATGCCCTCCCACAGATGGCTGTAGTGCTGATTCCCTCACTAGCACACATGAGGTCACACTTTTAGCATCACTGCTTTGTGATCCCAAGATTCCCAAACCTGGACCTTCCCAGCCTGGTTTGAAAATGCCTCAGCTGCTTCCAAGCACTCCATGAAGGCAAGCTTCACTAGCACATCCCCATGGAAATCAGTCACTCCTGTAGAAACTTCATGCTTTTCTATTCACTCATGACATTACACAATCATAAAATATATAGAAAATGGTTTTGAGCCTGAAGAAAGTCTAAGTCTTGTTCGTGATAAGCATTGCACATGTAGGGGAAGAGCTGGATTCTCATGGGTTAACATCAAAAGAAAATCAGTTTGGGTATCAAGGGGAGCAGAAAATATGGGAATTCATCCGAGGTCTACAGCAGGAACTGGGGTTAGAGCTGGAGTGCCCAGGCTGCAAGGGGCAGGGTGTTTGTCCTGGGACTTTTACCTGGGAAGCAGCAGAATGTTTCTGGGCATCGAGTGCTTCAATCTGCCTTTTGAAGAGCTCAATCACCGCATCATAAACCAGCTCATACTGCTCCTGCATTCCAGACAGACAAAAAATGTGACAGCCAGCACTGGTGGGACCTGTAAATGGCCACCTCTTCCTAAGCAAGCAGCACCCCAGAGAGAAGCTGCTTTCCTGTCCGTGTGCAGGGTGTGAATTTTGAGAAAAGGCAGAAGCCACAACTCTCGCAGGGTTCGCACTGAAGCATTTTGGAGGGTTTTTGGGTCTGCAAACAGCACTGTTCTGCATTGAGCTTCCTCTTCAGTCTGCTGCAGCTGAGAAAAGTTCCCACTTTATTGCCTGGACAGTCCCTGGTTTCACAGCATAAGCATTCGGTAAATCACGCTGTGAGCACTGTCCCAGCTGGCCACAAGGAAACGTTCAGCTGACAAATTAATTTCTGCCAAATCATTGTTCTGTTCAGAAAAGGGACTTTGCACAACAGCTCCACACCCCAGCTCCCACCAGCACCACTGCTCTGGGTTTCCCTGCTGTGAACACTCCTGGGGAAAAGGTGAGGACCAGCTGCTGATGTTCCCCAAACATACCTTGGTCTGCACTATGCAAGGTCTTTGTGTGCGCATTTCCTGGATCAGACTGAAAACGCTGAAGTTCACTGGAACGATCTGGCGAGAAAGAGAAAAGACAAAATGGTTTTAAACTAAAAGAGGAGAGATTTAGATTTAATATTTGGAAGGAATTCTTCCCTGTGAGGTTGGGCAGGCCCTGGCACAGGATGAAGAGAAGCTGTGGCTGCCCCTGGCACCCTGGAAGTGTCCAAGGCCAGGTTGGACAGGGCTTGGAGCAGCCTGGGGTAGTGGAAGGTGTCCCTGCCATGGCAGGAGGCTGGAAAGAGAGGATTTTTAAGATCCTTCCAACCCAAATCCTTCCACGATTTCTATGATTTCTCTGATAAAAAATTACAGACAAGCTTAATTCCACAAAGCTCCAAGTCATGATGCAGTTCAGAGCACTGTCTGAAATCCAGGCTGCTACTACAATAATTTTTAACAAAGGGCCTGCCTAAAGTGCTATTTTATTTATTACAAACCATCCTCCTCCCTCCTGTCTCACACTCTGCAGAAAATACCCTTTTTCTAACAGCTGTGGGCAGCACGAAGGACGTGACACTGATTTCCCAGCTGGATGGGTTCAGGGAGCGTAGAACAGAAGACAGCAGGCTCTCCTCTGAGTCCCAGCACCTGCCCTGGGGCCGGGGATTACTGCCTGTGCCATTATTGGAGAGTCAGAGTAAAGCAAGGGGGTGGTTTGGAAACTCTGAATATCTGATGTGTGAGTGCGGGGAGACAAATGTAGACAGTAAAGATGTATTGAAGAGTGAAGGTCAGCACAGGGCCATGTGCTGTGAGCTGAAGGCCTGGCCAGAGGGAGCAGTGCAGGGGGGTTCTGCCCCACTGGTGTGATGCTGTCAGTGCCTAAAGAGAGAGGAGTGGCACAAACCGGGAGTGGGGAATCAGCACATTGGCCACTGCTGTTCTGTCAGCTCACATCCACCTGAAATCCACCTGAGTGCAGTCAGAGGGGCTGAAAGGCCGAGGGAAGGCTGGAGATGGACAGAGGGGTGCAGAGAGGCTGGCACTCACCCTGTCCTTCAGCAGCTTCTGGGTGTAGTCGATGGCGCAGATGACGCCGGTTCTGCCGCAGCCAGCACTGCAATGACAGGCATGGGGCACGGGGTGGGCAATGACAGCACGGGGCACGGGGTGGGCAATGACAGCACGGGGCACGGGGTGGGCAATGACAGGCACGGGGCACGGAGTGGGCAATGACAGCACGGGGCACGGGGTGGGCAATGACAGCACGGGGCACGGGGTGGGCAATGACAGGCACGGGGCACGGAGTGGGCAATGACAGCACGGGGCACGGGGTGGGCAATGACAGGCACGGGGCACGGGGTGGGCAATGACAGGCACGGGGCACGGGGTGGGCAATGACAGGCACGGGGCACGGGGTGGGCAATGACAGCACGGGGCACGGGGTGGGCAATGACAGGCACGGGGCACGGGGTGGGCAATGACAGGCACAGGGCACGGGGTGGGCAATGACAGGCACGGGGCACGGGGTGGGCAATGACAGGCACAGGGCACGGGGTGGGCAATGACAGGCACGGGGCACGGGGTGGGCAATGACAGGCACAAGGCACGGGGTGGGCAATGACAGGCACAAGGCACGGGGTGGGCAATGACAGGCACGGGGCACGGGGTGGGCACGCTGTGTGTTCTGACAGGGATGTTTGGAGGAGGCCCACAAGCACCTGTGACCCTGCCATCCCACACACATCCTGCAGACCCGCAGGATGCTGCAGCTTCAGCCCACACAGGGCTCTGCTGCACAGGGCTGGGAGGCACAGCTCATCCCCTGAGAACAGCTCTCAGCCCTCCTGTGGTGACCAGCCACACGTGGACATGCCCAGTGGTGGTGGTCTCCGACCCAGACATCCTCACCCTCTCCAGCTCCCTGACAAGAGGGTGTAGCCAGCTGGATGTTGGTCTCCTCTCCCAACTAACAAGGGACAGGACAAAAGGAAATGGCCTCAGGTTATCCCAGGGGAGGTTTAGATTGCATATTAGGGAACATTTCTACACCAAAAGCATTGTCAAGCTGCCCATGGCAGTGGTGAAATCACCACTGAAAATACATGTAGATGTGGCACTTGAGGACATGGTTTAGTGGTGGCCTTGGCAGTGCTGGGCGAAAGGTCGGACTGGACCATCTAAAGGGACTTTTCCAACCTAAACAATTCCATGGCTCTGTGATTCTATTGCTGGCCAGCTGCTGCCTCCTTCCCTGCCCCCTGGCCGTGCTGGCTGTCCTCAGAGGAGCCCTTTACCTTAGGGCTCCCTACAAGAGGAGCTTGGCTACAGGCTTGGCCAGCTTCCCCACCCTGTGACCCCTCAGGACGCTGGAGCTCAGGGGTCTGGGGGCCAGCAGCCCTTCCCTGCTGGCAGCCAGGTCACCCACCTGCAGTGGATGCAGACAGGGACGCTGTCATCGGGCTGGTAGCAGCGGATGTCGCTGACGAGCTGCAGGATGGGCTCGATGGATGAGGGCACGTGGTGGTCCGGCCAGTTCTTGTAGTGGAAATGGTAGATGGTGCGGGTTGCCTGCAGGAGAAGAGCAGTGGCAGGGTCTGGGATGTGGGCACGGTGAGGGGAGCTGGATTTCTGCTCCATCCCCAGCTCTCATCTGCATCAGCAGGTGAAGGGCAGAGCAGCAGTTTGCAGTTGATTTTGCTGCAGGAGCTGTTTTATGACGTTCTTGGCCTCACTTACTCAGAGTCTGATTTGCCATGACTGACAAACCAGCTTCAGAAACTGAGGTCTGAGTTAATGAATTTTTTACTTCCTTTGTTCCCTCAACTACTGTCAAATCTAATTCAGCAGGCTGAGCGATGTAAAATTTTCTGCACAAAATGTACCGTACCATATTTTAATATATTATTCATATAACAAAGCCAGTCCAGGTGCATTTTCTGCCTTGACCTTTCCTCCTTACCTCGTTCAGGGTCACCTTTAAAGTTCTAATCACATACTCATTCCTCTTCTCCTCAGCCTCCTGCAGAAGAAGGAGTCAGAGTCAGATTTTCCGTGGGTGCCCCAGGGTGGGACAGGGTGCTGAGGTGGCTGCACTCACACAGGTGATGGAGAAAGGGCCACAGTTCAGGGGGGAGCCGTCCACCTCTGCCCAGTACCGCTCACATTTCTTCTGTTGGGTCAAGCAGGATGTGTTTGGTTATTCCCCAGTGGCCCAGCTGTGCTGTCTCCCTTTTCATTTTCAGGATAAAATTCACACTGGGAAGAGGCTCAGCTCTTGCTGTTGTCCAGCTCCAGCCTCCTCTTCCTTGGAGCTGCCACTGAGCTGCCACTGCTGGTTTTCCCTTTCCAGAGAGTTTCCCTATGCTACTGGAAATGCCTAAAGAGTTTCATGGAATCAGAGACTGGTTTGGTTGGAAAGGACCTTAAAGATAATCTCATTTCACCCTCTGCCACAGGCAGGCTCATCTCCCATGGGACCATTTGCAGCTGGAGACCCAAAAACCAGCTAATATCAAACAGAAACTGGCTGCCACTAATGGGATTTAATAAAAATCTGCATCTCTCACCCTGCCCTGGCACTGAGGGCCGTCTGTGACGCTCTACTCACCTTCCCCATTTCAAACTCCATACAAGCCATGACCACGACCTGCAGGAAAAAGGTTCATTAGAAAAGTCTGAACATGAGTAGGCAGCAAAATTAAACTCATCTCTTGTGGGTACTTATCATTGATAAGGAAACTCTGTGGGCTGCCTTTCCCCAAGCCCCAAATGCCAGAGGAGTCACACTGGGACATCACCCACAGCCTGGCACTAGAACCTCCCCAGTCAGAGCCCGAAGGGACAGCCACCAGCAGACTCCTGCCCTGGCATGAGTGGGAGGAGGCTGACAGGAGAGATGTGGGACTTCTGGTTGTAAGGACAGCTTGTCTTAAAGAAAATAATATGAAGTTTATACTTAAATATAAATCTGCACCTTACCAGGACTTCATACTCCCAAATCATCCTCCAAAAGTCGATGACAGTAGTGGGGAGAGGACCCTGGGTTGCAATGTACGCTCTTGGCCCATAGACACCCTGGAACATTCAAACCAGACAGGGACACGTCTGTGCATAGTTCACTAGCAGAAATAAAGTCATTCCTCTCTCTGAGTTTACTTCTATCAGCAAGCCCATTAAGGATTTGGAAGGACTTTCATATAGATGAATTTTGGGCACATATATTAACTCAAGCAGTGGTGTGCAAACCAAAGGCAGGGCCGAGCTGGGGTTGACCTAAGATCTGCTCCCAGAGACCAGCACCAGTTCTTACATTGCCTCTGGGACTTGGAGGTGATGTGGCCACGGCTCTGTTGCCAATGGCCAAAGAATGAACTGTGATCCTGTTGGGAAGGTCTGTTCTTCTGCAGACAGGTTACACAGAGCCCTGGGCCACTTGTCACTGTCAGGGAGAATGGAAGGGAACCTTCTATTTATTTATCATCTATCCATCTATCTGTCACTCAGAGGCCCAGAACAGTCCCAGAACTCGTGGAGTTGTGGATGGAGCAGTGTCCCACACTGATCTGCCCCGTTGCTCGCCCCAGCAGTGGGTCCCAGCCGTGCAGCACTGCAAGGCTTCCTGCCTCTGCACTGGTTTAAGCCCAGGTGGTTCTGGCCACAGGCAGTTTTGCACCACTGTCACCCACCAAAGGCAGCAGCAGCGACAAGGAAGTTTGGGGCTGTGAACCACAAACTGTTCCACCCCTGAGTGTGTCCCTTGCCCCGTAGCCCAGTGCCTCTGTGCTGCACGGGGGTTTCTGAGGGGCTCACTCATCTTCTTACATCTGTTATCCTTGAGCACTGCCCAGAAACTGCTGCAGAGCCCTTTGGTTCACCAGAGCCCCCGACCTGCTCCTCCTGGCACAACCCACCGAGGTGGCACCACCAACACCTTTGCAGGACAAAACGCCACAAAAGAGGCAAACCTTGATGAAGTTGGCATTGATGTAATGAGAATCTGTGTCCGATGTAATCAGGGACAGCTTCACTCTGCTGTGGTCAACTGCAAAAGCAGGGGAAGCAGTCAGTGTCTGTTCTTCAAGGTCACTGAGCCCGTGGAGGGCAGCACGAGGGGCTTTGGGGGAGCACTCATGTCAGAGAACTCATCCAGGGCAGCTGATGTCCCTCCCACACCTCCCACAGCCCTGCTGCCTGCACACACAGGGGGTGGACTCTCCTTTTTGAGAGTGAGGGGGCTTTTAGGGGAGAGCTGCAGGTGCTGCCACTACCCCAGTGCAATGCTGATCCTCTCTGACCATGCAGCAAGCCAAGCCCAAAACCACCCAACCACACTCCAGGCTCAAGCCAGGTCTGTGGGGTTAGATACAAAGGTTTGAAAGCTGGGCTCAGTCTTGGAGGTCTTTTCCAACCTTAATGATTCAGTGATTTACTTTCTTTTCCAGGTTGGAAAGAGACAGTCTGCTCTGATCCTGGGACAGTGTCCTTTGGAGACCACCAAGCCCAGACAAACCACAGCAGGGTTTGCCTGCTGTCTGCTTTGTGCATCACGGAGACATCGCTGTCCCAAAGCCATTGCATGCAGGTGGTTGCAGTGCTAACCAGAAAGCTTGCAAGGATAATCACTGGAGGATGTGTTTCCTAGTTAATAGAAGTTCTTCTGTCTGTGGAAATATCACAGAATATCCTGAGTTGGGAAGGACCCACAAGGATCATCGAGTCCAACTCTCGCCCCTGCACAGGACATCCCCAGAATCCCACCATGTGCCTGACAGTGTTGGTGTGTGCCAAAGTCCCCCAGAGGAGGCACTGCAGCAGTCAAAGCCCTAAATCTGAACAGCAGCACTCAAAGCCAACAGACAGCAGTGAGATGCTTACAACAACTGTGCAGGCAGACACCAGAGGATGAGAACAAGAAAAGCAAGAAAAACAAAAGGCTGAGAGGAGCATGTGCCACTTCCAACCTACAAGGTAAGATGTCCTTGTATCTGTTCTTCTTGACATTCTCTGGCTGCTCAGACGCTGCTGTAGGGTAGACTTTATCCGATCTGTACTTTGTTGACTGTCTCTTCAGCTTCTGTGATAAAAGAGTGGAACAAATTGCAGCAGACGTGCTACAGCCAGCGCGCTACTAAACAGCACACAAAGGTCTCGAGGGGTCACGTTTGCTAGCACAAAGCAAGGTTGGCACCATTAATTCTTTCCTGAGCAGCTTTGCTCAGAGCAAGAATAGAGACAGAACCACCTGAGAGCCACAGCTCACGCTTCTGAAGGATGGAAAGTGTGTGCTGAGGCCGTGCCCACATGTCGGCTTGTGAAGTGACACAAGTGAGTGAGGCCCAGGGGAACCACTCTCGGTACAAATGGCACCCAGATCAGAGGAGTGACAATGTCAAAGCACCTTCAACAAATGATACCAGAAAAGACAGGTAAATCTATTGATTTTTCTCACTTTGGTAGAGATGCTCCCATACGTAGCTGGAAGCAGCGATGCTCAAGTCACTAAGGTAGCACAAGCAACTGGAGCAGAGTAGCTCCATGGACTGATCAAAGAGAAGGAGTCCTGGGACAAATCCTTAGGGCTGCAAATCTCTCATCACTTTCATTTGCAGGATAAAGCTGCAGCACTCACAGAGAGTTAAAACATCTTTCTCCTGGCAAAGAATAGAATTTTATTTCACTGCCACCAGCTTCTGAATAACACACATTTTTTACCATCAACTTCAGAAGCACCATTCTCACTGTATTTTTTCTTTCATATTTTTGTGTCCAGGTTGTTGGTTTTTAATATTAAATTGCAGTTTTAAAACACTAGAAGTTAAATCTCAGCGATCTGATGGAATGAGCCAGGGAGGAGGTACAGGAGGCTCAGGACAGTCCATATGTCCAGTTTCCATTAATTAAGAACATGGGGCAGACGCAGTGGGATAGAAATTATGGGAGCAGGGTGAGTTTTGTAGCCATATCCCCATAACCTTCTGAGCAATTCTGGTGTTGGTGACATCCTCCCCTTCCTCCTTCCAATGCACCCCCAGCTTCCAGGGAAAGCTTTCATGGGAGGGGCATCACTCCATACTAAAGCCAGCCTTCCCAGGGCCAAGGCCCTGAATCATCTGACTTTTCTGTCCCTGAATAATCTGACATGAAACCACTTGGGAAATGCCTAGGTATGAAAAATCAGTCAATCAATCAGAACCATGGAATATCCTGGGCTGGATGTGACCCACAGGAATCATTAAGTCTAACTCCTGGCTTTGCACAGACATCCCAAAATCGTACCCTGTGTTTGGGAGCGGTGTCAAAACACTCCTGGAGCTCTGGCAGTCTCGAGGCTGTGCCCATTCCCTGGGGAGCCTGGGCAGTGTGCAGCTGTGAGACTGCACAGAGGGGAAAAAGGGAACTCTAACAAAACCTCTGCCATTCATAGTAGCATCACCACAATTTGCATGTAAAAATGCTTGGTCCCACAAGGAGAGGGCAGGAATTGGGGTGGAGGAATGGCACTGAATGTTTGCATCACGCTTGGAAACAGAAGCCTGCTGAGGCCACTGCCTTGCAAAAGCGGCCGCAAATCAGATGACTATGAGAAGATTGTATCCCATACAACAGGAAATGCAGCCTTGACCATTACCACCTGCCATTTTGATCAGAAATGAATACATCAGGCTGCTGGAGCCAGTCTGAGCACCAGGGCTCAGAGCTCACTGCCTCACACACACAGACACCCCTGCAGAGAGAGGGGAAACTCAGCAGGCTGTGACAGCGCTTTGTTCCATGGAACAACAGCCTGTCACTGCAGGCTCAGATTAATCACTTCCCTCCACCCAGACACCTGGAAACCAAGTGCTCAGCTTTCCCCGAGTGTTTGAAGTGCCAGATTTTGCTGGTACAACAGAGCTGGAGCTTGTGGAGACCCCTCAGTAACTCTGAGTCCACTGGCAGGGTCAGTCCAGTGCTTGACACTTCTCAGATCTCACAGAGGTACAGGTTTTACCTTTCCCTGTGTCTGTGAAAGCTGGGCAATGTCACTGCCTCTCAGAGCAGCCCAGAGCCTGTCACAGCCACTGCCTCCAGCTGATGCACCAGGGGCCACCTCCAGCCACCAGCTTTAGCCATGAGATGGTGCATTGGCATCTGAGCCTCACCCCTGGCACCCAAACCAAAAAAATATATCAGAGAGCTCACAAATTCAGGGCAATGCAGAACACAGAGGGTGGTGGGAGCATTTGGTGCAGCTTTTGCCTCGAGGGAACAAGAAAGTAGTTCCAGGAGGGGCCAGGAGCACTGCTGGATGTAGAGCACAGATCCCAGAATAGTTTGGGTTGGAAGGGACCTTAAAGCTCATCTCATCCCACGCCCCGCCACGGGCACCTTCCACTATCCCAGGTTGTTCCAAGCCCTGTCCAACCTGGCCTTGGACACTGCCAGGGATGGGGCACCCACAGCTGCCCTGGGCAGGCTGTGCTCTATAGAAACAAGAACAAGCTAAATCAAGGCGAAACCAGAGATCCCTGGCAGGAGCTCGTGTGCCACAGGTCTGACAGATTGCAATGGGGAGAAGGGGCAGAGGCTCCACATTCCTCCCTGTCCCCCCAGTTCTGTTACCAGGCAAAGCGAAACCGTGTCCCGACAAGTGCATTCACCCAGCAGAAAACAGGAAGCTCTCGGGTAATTAGTTAAAAAGCAAATACTTCAAATGCAAACTATTAAATTCCTATCGTGTCTTTACATTCCTTTTAGCCCAGTTAACTTCTGGGTGTCTGCTATAAAACTCCTAGAAAGTCTCACTCTCACGGGTTTGAGAGGCGACCGAGCGACTCCCTGCGAAATGAGCTGAAACACTGAGCCAAGGCTTGAGTGAACTCACCAAAAACTCCTCTGCAAACTCTCCTCGGCTGAGCTTCTTGCCTTGGGCCCTTTCCAGGTTCTGCTGCAGGATCCCCCTCTGGTCCATGGTGCCGGAGCTGGAGCGTGCCTGGCCTGGCCCTCCTGGGAAGGGACATGTCAAGTGATCCGCAGCGGAAGGCACCGGCGGGGAGCGCTGCCTGTGGTTTTCTGACTTCATCACAGCCCCAAAGGAAATTAGTGCGTAGCAGATAATCCTGGTCAGACAACACAACAGAACACACAGCACGGGGCTCCTGGCGTCCTCGGTTCAAACCACCCCCACCTGGCACAGGGCAGGCAGCACCGAGGAACAGGGTAGGGACATGTTGGACCCTGGTTCACACCCCCCACCTCCCCAATTCCTTCAGCACTGTGTCCAGCCACCACTGCCAGGGGTACCCAGGGGGCAGTTGTGGAGCATTCACATCACAAGGGGCTGTGTTCCACCAGGAAGGCTTCAAACTTGGAATGTGACTGGAAGAGTCCATAAAACAGCATGGAAAATCCACAGTTCACCTTCACGCTTTTAACATAGAATCCCAGAATGATTTGTCTTGGGAGGGACCTTAAAGCTCATCTCAATGGGCAGGAATGCTTTCCACTGTCCCAGGTTGCTTCAGGCCCCATCCAACCTGGCCTTGGACACTTTCCAGGGATGGAAGTTTTGGTCTGTTTTCCACATCAGCTGTAAAATATTTTGAAGGAATCCCTCAGGCAGATGTGGACACGCGAACAGGGGTTACTGCCCTGGACTGCACGACTTCCAGAGAAAAACCATCCATATGCTTCAGCACCATTCCCCACATCTCATAGCTTCTGCCAAAAGAAAGGATCACTGACTCCAGCAGACTGTGGAAGTCAAATTAATGATGCCACCCTGATTCACCTCTTTCACTGTTTAACCCTTGAAAAACCCCATAAGCAAAGGAGAGGCCATTCCCAGGTGGGAAGAGGAGGCAAGAGAGCACAGTTCTAGAAGGCCACACAGCTTCCCTGCATGAAGTGGGAAAAGCTCAACAAAACTGCGCTAAAAACAACAATATTCAACCAAAACCATACCCCAATAGATATAAAAATCACATCTTCCATATTTCCAGTACCTCATGTGTTGCACAAATGTTTCAGACTCATTGAACCAAGTCTGATTCTCTCCCTGAATGTAACTGGGGCCATTCAGTGTGTCCCCTTCTGTGTATTCTTGTAGATGGGGTCCAGAGCAGCTCCAGGATTCCTGTATTCAGTAGCTAAAAGGCAAAGGGCTGCTTATGACTCTTAGTTTAAAACATCAAATGCTAATTTCGCAGAAATAAGCCTTGGAGTCATCTGAGAGGAAGAGGGACCTTTATAATTACCAGTGGAAACATTTTAAAACAAATGCCCACTTGCTGAGTCCGCAGCACCAAGCACTACCTTAGAGGCCTTGAGTATGAGTGAAGCCCACTTCTGTGGCTAAATTTAAGAGAAACTCAAGAAGAAAACCCAACTGATAACAACAAACTTTACTATTTTTGTTTGTAGTGATGGACAATCTCTTTTACAGATTGCTCAGTGTCAGGTTCTGCTTGCAGGGTCTGGGAGAAGCACAACAGCTTTTCTCCAGTTGTATCAGTGAAAAGCCCAAGTTCTCCTCTGGAAAGCAGCACAGTTCTTTCTCTCAGTAGTCCAAGTTCTCCTGAAAACAAACCAACCCCTCCTGTGCATGTGTTTTAGAGAAACAATCTGAGGCAGGTTTAAAGGCGGGAAGAGAAGGATGCAGGGGACAGGATGAGTGACCCAACAGCCACTGCAATCCTCTCCCAGGCTGATTGCACCCATCCCCCTGGGAAAACACCCAGTGGGGTCTGTAAAACTGCTTTTTTATGGCCCATCAGCCATTATCACGATTCTCACTCAGGGGACAAGCTGAGCTCCTGAGCTGTCTCCCTGAGACAGAGAAGCAGAAGTTTGGTCCTGACTCCAGTAGGACTTTGTTTAGCCAAGCCATGCTCCTGGGCTGCACACAGCTACGGGCATGGTTTAGTTCTAAATTAAGTAATTTCTGTTAAGATCAGCTGAAATAATTATTTAGAAGGTATTGGAGTCTGCTGATCTGCTCATTCCTCAAGAAAGGGGTCTGGATGAAAGAAGCTCCAAGTCCCTTCCCAGACAGAGCCCAATCTTGGTGTGGCCGCAGCAGATAAACGATGGATTGCCAACAAGTTCTCAGCTATTTTCCCCTGGAAACTGCGTAATGGCAACGCTCCAGTGCAGCTCTCCCTGAGGACAGGAACACAACACAGCTTGGGAACTGTTAACAGGAGCCCTGCTACAGCTGACTGATGATCTGCATCTGAGTTCACCTGCAGGTTCACCCTTTACAGTAATTTGGGACTGAGATTAATTATTGCCCAATTATTGCTCCTTAAAGCTTTGCTTCAAGGAAGGTCAGAGAGAAAAGTCTTGTTGGACACAGAGGCAGCAGCTGCAGAGCTGGCCTGATCCACAGCAGTGATCAGATCACCCCATCCACAGTCCTGAGGGTTGAAGGAACAAGAAACTCCAGAAATCAGCCAAGAATGATTCATGTTTTTATTAGGAAAAGAGAAGTTTAACAATGACAGGACTTCAGTGAAGTGCATGGAAGACATGATGGCGTTTGAGGGTACAACCAAGTCATTCAAAGAAATCAAAAATAACAAGAAATCTGGCGAAATAGGGTTAAAAGAAGCTTGTGCTCCTCACAGAGTGCCCTAAAGCCCTGTTAGGTCAATCTCATGTGTACCTCACCCTCCATCAAGGAGCTTGGCAACAGCACAGGGAGCTGGGGGGAACTTCAGAGAAGGCAATTCTCACCTCAGTAACACATTTCAACCCAAACCCCACATCTGTCTCTTGGAAGAGGAACACTCTGGTTCCAGTGAGCAGGATGTACCCTGCCCACCCTCCTGTGGCACAGCAGAGCTCTGTTCACCCCCAAGTGAAGCTGCTACTGAAATCAGACAGCAAATTAAAACAAATGTAAAGGGAGCCAAGAATGAAATATTCTCTCCTCACTGCACTGTTCCTCTTAAAGTGAGATAAGTGGCACCTGGTGCCTCTGGTGTTTTGGTTTGGGGGTTTTTTTGAATTATTTATAATTCTCCGGAAAAAAAACCTCTCCAGAACACACCCCTGAATTCTGCTCAGTTCTGGTTCCATCAGTGATGTTTGTGCCTTGTGACAACCACCACAAATGTGCCACCAGCCCTGTGACTCACACCAGAGTGACCCTGTCCTTTCCCCAGCCCAGGGGGAGGGCAGACCCTTCACCCTGCCCCGTTCCCCAGCCCCAGCTGCAGCTTCCCCCACACCACCCGGGCCTTCCAGGTAAACTGGAAACTCTGCAGTTTAAAACTACCAAACCAGCACTGAGTATGGCAAAAGAAGCCAGAGAAATCAACTTTTCCCTGTGCCCTGAGCATGCATCCTGCTGGGAGCAAGGACCAGTCAAGACTCCAGTCCAGCCACTGCCTCCAGGACTGTCCTCAAGGCTGAGATGAAGCATTGCAGTGCCTCTGGCTTTGCTTCATTTTGCTTCACCGAAACCTGCAGCTCTGCATCTGCTGCCTCAAGCAGGAGCTCTGTGAGGAAGAGGCAGCCTGAGTCATCCTGGGCACTCAGATAAGCTTTCCAGGGCTGGGCTCCAGTTTTGCTCATGGCAATGGTGTGGATGTGCACGACACGAAGGGCTGTCTGGATGGTGTCTGCATGGACGGGCCCACACCAGGGCAGAGAGAGCTGGCAGCTCGTGTCCAGGCTCAGCCACGTCTTCTCAAACTGTTCTGCAGTCAGGGAAACATCAGGAATCAAGCTCAGGCTGCCTGCATCAGGATGAACCTTGAGGAGTTCTTTATTCTCTTCAGACATGTGAGTATCAGGTTGAACCTCAAGGACTTCCTTATTCCCTTCAGAAACCGGAGACTCTGAAATGAAAGCACAAACACCTGAGATGCAGCTCCCAGCTCCACAAAGCCCACATGATTGAGCAGAGGAAGGCTGGAATCCCAGTGCCACCAGCAGCATCCCCTGGGCTAGTGACCAGCCACACCCTGCACAAGGTGGTCAGAACACCAAATTCCCAAAGCACTCTGACCTTCTTCCAAACAAACCCATGGGAAAACATCCTGGCTGCCCAGAGCAGCTGTGGCTGCCCCTGGATTCCTGGAAGTGTCCAAGGCCAGGCTGGATGGGGCTTGGGGCAGCCTGGGACAGTGGAAGATCCCTGCCCATGGCAGGGGACGGAACCAGAGGAATTTCAAGGCTCCTTCCAACCCAAACCATTCTGGGATTCTGTGATTTGCTGGCAAGGGGAGAGCGGCTCCCAGAGGAAGGGGAGGCAGGTTTACCTGTGTCTGTGTTCCTGGAGTCAGCACAAGGAGAGCAGGAGTAAGAGGGTTCCACAGGCTGCTGGGCAGAGATGAGTGCCCAGCGCTCTCTGCCGTAAACTGTGGCCAGAGTGTTGAAGTCCAAAGCCCAGGCATTGACAGGCTGCTTGCTCTGGTCCCCCAGGAGCCCCAGGGAGGGGTCAGACTTGGGGCTGCACAGGACCCGCTTCACCTCCTCCACCCCAGACTGCAGAAGGCGATAGTAGAACAGTCCCCGGTCCCGTACGGCCATGTCCTGCTCCTCCTCTGGGAACCAAACATGCAATTCATGGAGAATTCCAGCAGCCACATTTCCCCAGAGCACTAACACTCCATTATTGAAAACAGACTCTCAGGGATACAGTGCAAGCCTGCTTACAGGCAGGGAGCGAAAGGATAAGGGGAAGTGGTTTTAATCTAACAGAAGGCAGGATCAGATGGGAGATTGGGAAGGAATTCTTCCCTGTGAGGGTGGGGAGGTCCTAGCACAGGGTGTCCAGAGAAGCTGTGGCTGCCTCTGGATCCCTGGAAGGCCAGTTTGGACAGAGAAGGTGTCCCTGCTCAGGGCAGGGGATGGAACTGGATGATCTTTAAGGTCCCTTCCCACCCAAACCATTCTGATTCCATGACTCTGTAACTCCAGAGGGCCAGGGGCCAGGCAGCAGCCTGAGGCTGGAACCACCTAACCCTGCCAGCCTGGATGGCCTCCTCAGAGCCAGGACGCTGCCACAGCCTGGGGACACAGGCAGAGCAGGTCCCCCACAGCCTGTGAGGACACAGGGAACCCACCTATGCAGTAGTAGAGCAGCCTGCCCAGCATGTCCTGGCACTCGGCGGGCCGGGCCAGGAACAGCCGCACCAGCGCCGTCAGCAGCTCCATCTTCACCGCTGGGAACGTCTCGGACTTCACGTTCTCCACAAAGTCCTCCAAGACATAGGGAGCGTTTGGGATCTTCTCCCCATGTGTGCCCAGGAGCCAGACCAGCGCTTGTTTGCCCTGAAGGAACCACAGGAACATCAGCAAAGAGCTGCCATGTGCCACACGCTGGCATGAAATGAGCACGCCGAGAGAACAAACCCGAGGATTTCTGATTTTTGCCCCCGATCTCAAGGCAAAGGGAAGCTGAGCAGTCCTCATCCACCTGCCCCTAAGCACTGCCCCCTCACCTCGCTGTCCTGGATGGTGTCCTCACAGCCAGGCAGCGCCTGGCACACGGCATCTGTGCACTGGGGACACAGCCAGGCCAGGTCCCGGAAAGCACGGACCACAGCTGTGAGGAAAACAAGTTATCAGCATCACCCAAGAGTTATAAAAACCACTAGGGAAAAAAAACATTTCAAACCCGCCCACTCAAGGGGCTTTGCAAGTCTCAGCCAGGAAGGTCAGTGCCCTGCCTGTGACTGTGATTTGAGGCACCCTCCTTCCCAATCCCATGACACTGCATTTGTCAGAGCAAAAGCTGCACCAGGTCTAAAATAAAGCACTGAGACTTTAGATCGTTCCTCTGCTGGAGAGCAGCCTCTCTTCTGGCCACTGGCAGCCTTTAAAAAGCCTCTGACTCACGATGCCTCAGACACACGAGGTTAGAATGACAAATTAAAGCTGACCCCGATGCAAAACGAGGCTTGTGAACTTTAGGTCAAAACTCTAAAGGTTTTGCTGCCCACTCAGAAACACCAACAGCTCCTGAGATGGAATTCAACAGCTGAGTGCAAGTGTGTGGTTTTCAAATCCAAGAGCAAGACCAGTTAAAAGAGAACAGCAGGAACAGCAGTGATGTGAAGGTGGATCTGAGGGCAGAAGAGAAAAAAGGAAGCTTGGGTACAACTGAATCAGACTATTATGTGAGGAACAGAAATCACAGAGATTTAAAAGATCTATTAATCATCTTGGCTCTCAAACAGACAGTAAAATGTCTCTGCTGAGCCACTCACTCCCTGAGTCAGCAGGTGGCAGCCAGAAAGAAGCACAAACACAGCTACAACCATCTTCCCCTTTCCCACAGAGAGCAGTTCCTGCAGAAGGAACACGCTTTATACCCCTCAACCCACCTGGAAAACTTCCACCTGATGGTGCCAATTGAACTGAAAGCCAAGTGCCTTTGAGGGGGTTGAGTTTGGGATCACGAGCCCAGCAAGGGCACCTCCTGAGAGCATAAACCAGGCAGCCTGCAATGGTTACCTGAGGTGATGTGCTCCTGCTGAAGCCCCAGAAGCTCTGTCAGAATCCCCACACACTGCTCTGTGTATGTCCTGGCAATATTGGCTGCAAGGATGCCAAAAAGACATAAAGATCAACCTTCTGTCAGAGTGAAACAGGAATCATGAGCCCAGCTACTCATCAGAAACCCGCTTTAAAGAAACACTCTCCCTCCTTTCCTTTCTGACTACCATGTCTGAAAGTGTGGCCAAATGAGCTTGTTCTTCACACCAGGAAAATGTTCTTTTTTTTTGAGGCCATGCCTCAAAAGATTTCTGAATTTTCCTCAAATGTAATACATTAAAAAAAGCATTTTATCATCCCCAGCTTTCTCCATATGAATACTGTAATAATTCACCTATTTTTTAAAGCTCACAAAACCGAAACTATCACCTTAACTCACAACTCAAAAGAACAAGCAGATATTAGGGCTCTTCCACCCCCTGCACAGCTTCACTGAACACACTAAGACATTAACAAGATGAAAGAACACACTTTCTGCAGAGCATCTCCTCACAGCACGAGACTCAAGGACTTTCTGCACAACCTGAAGCAGCGCAATGAAATAATCAGCGCTCCACAAACACTCTGACACAAACCACTCCTGGGCAGGTTGGTGCCTGTGCTGCTGTAGCACAGAGCAGTGATTTGGTGCTTGCCCAGCTACCCCTCAGCAGGGAAAGCCCTCCTGAAAGGTCCAGGGCTGCAGCCAAGCCCAGGCACGGCTCTCACCTACGGCAAAGATCGCTCCCTGCGCCAGCTCCTCCGACACGTCAGTGCAGTAACTCTTGAGCTCCTCCAGCACCTGCTGCACGTTTTCATCGTTCACCAGCTCACACAGCACCTCCATCTTCTGGCATTTGATGTAGTGGGGCTCCGAGTAGGAGCAGAAGAACTTTTTGTAGTGGCTGCTGAAGTGGCCGGGCAAGCTCCTGAGGATCTGGCGCACGTGGCAGAGCGCGGTGAAGCAGAGCTCCCTGCTCTCCGAGGTGCAGGCAGACAGCAGCGGGCCCTTCACCCGCACCAGCACATCTGCCTGCACGTCTGGGTACTCCCTGGCCAGCACCAGGAACAGCTTGGTGGCTGCCATCACCACGCTGGCGCTGCTGCTCTTGAGGTAGCCGTCGAGCAGGTTGAGGATGTCGAAGAGCTCGTCCTCGCTGCGGGGTTTGTAGCGCAGCAGGAAGGTGAGCACCTCGCTCTGCCCCCACTGATCCAGGTCAGGCATCCTGCCAGGAGCACAGGGGACACTCAGGGAGGGCAGGAACACCTGTGCAGAGCAGAGGCCTCAGCTCCGACCTCCTTATGGCCTCTGCTCCCACCCAAGTGGGTGTCACAGCTCTATCACAAGGGAAGTGCCCAGTCATTAACTCAATATCAGTCACATGCACTTTGCTGGTGTTTGCACCAGGCAGCACTGACAAGAACCCTGGGCAGAGCAATACCCCCTCCTTTCCTAGATCATGTAGAATTACCTGCAGAACTGCTTCAAGCACCACAGTTGTCTATCTATCAATGGATCTGGAGAGACACTAGAACACACCTGTCCCACAGATGTATTGTGTGTACTATCACTAAAAAAACCCCAAAAGTCTAACCACATAAACCTGCAATTACAAACCAAACCATCAGCTGAGGCAAAGACTCCCTGGAAGAGCAGGACATCCCAGATTTCTCTTAAGACCTTAGCCTGAAGTGGTTTAGTTCATCTTAGGATGGCCACCTCCATCTCTGGGTGCCTGACAAGAGGTCAGAGAAGGTTATGTCCCCCCAGAAACTGCCTCTCTGCTTAGAAAACGTGAGAACAAGAGAAGCTTCCAGCACCATTGTAATGCCAAAGAAAACAAACCTGTTGAGGAGATGATGGGCAATGGGTTTGTTGATGACAACACCTCCCTCCTTCTTCAAGATCTCTTCCAAGGCCCTCAGACAGTTTACAACCACAATGGGGTCCTGGTCACGAAGCAAACTGTAGAGCTCATTCACCAGAGCACCATCTGCAAAGCACAGAGCTCCTGCCATCAAGATCTGTTGGCACACTGTGGTTTAATCACTGTATGTGAGTATTTATCACAAAAAAAAAAAAAAAAAGTGGCCTGAAATGGGAGAATGGATCAACAAAACTTCAAGCTCTACAGGAACACCTGATCTTGGCACAGCTTTTCCCTGAGGGTCTGTGTGGGTCACAGTGGCCCCTGGCAGATCAGAAACTGCAGATGGAACAAAATCATTGAATCACTGAATCACAGAATGTTATGGGTTGGAATGGACTTTAAAGCTCATCCAGTGCCACCCCTGCCCTGGGCAGGGACAACCTTCCACTGTCCCAGGCTGCTCCAAACCCCGTCCAACATGGCTTTGGACACTTCCAGGGATCCAGGGGCAGCCACAGCTTCTCTGGGCACCCTGTGCCAGGACCTCACCACCCTCACAGGGAATAATTCCTTCCTAATATCCTAAACCTGCTCTCTTGCAGTTTGAAGCCGTTCCCCCTTGTCCTGTCACTTGCAGCTCTCTTGCAGGCTCCCTTCAGGTACTGGAAGGCCACAATCAGATCTCCCCGGAGCCTTCTCTTCTCCAGGCTGAACGATCCCAATTTTCTCACTCTTTCATAAATCACCCTCCACTTTCTCTCCCTTTCTGCCCTGCAGCCACGACAGGAGCGGGGTGATGCAGGGACCCCAGGACAGCCCTAAAGCCTGAACGCGCATCACCAACACAGCCCGGGGCCAGCAGCCCCAGGACCACCAGCCCCAGGGCCACCAGTCCCAGGACCACCAGCCACTCACCCACTTCGCAGTCCCCCTGCAGCTTCACCATCTTGGCACAGCCCAGCACGGCCGCCCTGCGCACGTAGGACGCTTTGTCCCGCAGCCCGTTCACCAGCGGCTGCTGCAGGTACTCCTGGATCCCGGGCATCCTGCGGGAGGGCAGCCGGCCGTCAGCGGGGCACGGCGGCCAGGGACAGCCCCCGGCCCGCCCGGGTCCCGCCGCACCTGAGGCCGCACATGGTGCGCAGGGCGAGCCCCCGCACGGCCGGGCTGGGGTGCGCGCAGTCCTTGCGCAGGGAGTTGACGGCGAGCAGCGCCAGCTGCGGCTGCCGCGGGGCCTGGGCGCGCACGTAGAACGACACCAGCTTCTTCTGCACCACGTCCGGCACCGCGCCCGCCTTCACCATCTCCGGGAACAGCCCCGACACGTCGGCGCCCTGCGCCATCAGCCTGCGGCGGGCACGGGGCTCAGCGCGGCCCGGCGCGGCCCCGCGCCCCCCGCCCGGCCCGCCCGCCGTACCGGATCACGCGCAGCACGGCGCCGCGGTACCGCGCCGGGTCCGCCTGCACGTGCGGGTTGGACAGCGCCCGGCGGAGCTCCCGCTGCGCCTCCTCGCCGCCCAGGTACGGCATGGCCCCGCTCCTAAGCGCCGGCCCCGCTCCGAGTCCTAGCACCCGGTGTCGGTCGCAATCCCAAGTCCCCGTCCCGATCCCGGATCCCAGGATGCGGTCCCGGATCCCGATCCCAGGTGCCGGTCCCGATCCCAATCCCGATCCCAATCCCGTTCCCGTCCCCACCGCCCCGCCCACGTGACCCCCGCCCACGTGACGCGGCCCCGCCCCGCGCCGCCCGCGCGTGCGCGGCGCTTCCCGCCAAAACCGGCGTGTGGGGAGCGGGCTCTTCGCCCGCCATGAGCGGGACGGTGCTGCCCGGGACCCCCATCGCCGTGGACTTCTGGAGCCTGCGGAAGGCGGCCGGCGCCCGCCTCTTCTTCCTGTCCCACATGCACTCGGACCACACGGTGGGGCTGTCCAGCACCTGGAGCCGCCCGCTGTACTGTTCCCCACTCACCGCCCGCCTCCTGCACCACCGCCTGCAGGTAGGTGTGTCCTGCCCATCCCGGCCCTCATCGCCTGGGCACCCCCACCTGCCTGTCCCAACCCTCGTCACTTGCCCTACCCAGCTCTCATGCCTCGGCCTCTGCAGGTGCCCATGTGCTGGATCCGGTCTCTGGAGGTGGGGCAGAGCCATGTCGTGGATGGGGTGACGGTGACGCTGATTGACTCCAACCACTGCCCTGGCTCGGTTATGTTCCTCTTTGAGGGCACCTTTGGCACCATCCTCTACACAGGTACAGGGCAGGTTTCCATAATCACAGAATCACAAAATGGGTCAGGCTGGAAGGGATCACAGTGGGTCATCCAGTCCCAGCTCCTTGCTCAAGCACGGTTGTCCCAGAGCACATGGCAGAGAATTGTGACCAGATGGTTCTCAGTGGGGGAAAACTCCGCACATTCTCTGGGCCCAGCCCTGCCATCCCTGTCCTTGCAGGAGATTTCCGCTACACGAGCACCATGCAGGGCGAGCTGGCGTTGAAGGGCCGCCACATCGACCGCCTGTACCTGGACAACACCCACTGCCACCCCCAGCGGGCCCTGCCCTCGCGGGCGCTCGCCACCCGCCAGGTTGCCCGTCTCATCCGTGCCCACCCGCAGCACCACGTGGTCATCGGTGAGTGCTGCCCTCCCTCCTGTTAGCACGACCCCAGCCAGGGCTTGTGTCCCCCTGTCCCGTCCCTGAGCCGCTGTTCCCCGGCAGGTGTGTACACCCTGGGCAAGGAGACGCTGCTGGTGGAACTGGCGCTGGAGTTCAGCACGTGGGTGGTGGTGAGCCCCTGGCGCCTGGAGCAGATGCGGCTGCTGGAGCTGCCGGATGTGTTCACCGCGGAGGAGGGCGCGGGCTGGATCCGCGCCGTGGATGTCGCCGAGATCCGCTGGGACACACTCGTCAGCTGGAACAAGCTGCACCCCACCATTGCCATCATCCCCACGGGCAGGCCCGTGAAAGTCACCCACCCCAAAATCCACGTCATCCCATACTCAGATCACTCGTCCTTCATGGAGCTGCGCGAGTTTGTGAAGTGGCTGAAACCCTGCTCCATCATTCCCATTGTGAAGGGTGACATGTGCCAGGTTTACTTTCAGGAATACCTGAGCTCTGCTCCCCAGGTACTTCCTGACTTTAAAGGCTCAAAGCCCGTGCAAGAGTCTGGACAGCGGCAAAGCCGAAGGAGGGGGCAGAAACCCACAAGTCTCTGGAAAAGAGTCCTGCGGGGTTCTGTGCCCCGAGGGGTCGTTTATGAGTCCCCAGAGAAAAATACTGAGAAACCCAAAATGCTTACAGATGTTAAGGTTCCTCAGCAGTACTGTGAGCCAGCTCTCTGCTCAAAAGAAGGCTGCCCTTGTCACAGGGGTGAGAAGGAAGAGCTGAGTGGGGAACAGGCGAGAACAGCAGGAGCAGCACCTGTTTCCAGTGAGCACCTTCCAACTGGATTTGCAGAGCAGTATTTACTCAGTCCCTTAAATGTCCTAAAGCAGAACTCCTCTCAGACATTCAATCAGCTGGTAGAAGACTTTTTTCAGAAGGGAGACACGCCCTGAAAATTGTTGTGACATTGCTGGTGCTAGTGCAGTAGGTAGCAGTGTTTCATTCTACTCCACGCTCAGGTTTCCCATTAGGAGAGAGGAGCTCAGCTCTGGGGCCCTTCTTTCTTTACCTCTTTATAGAGGACAAAGAGGAAGCTAGAACCAGTTTGTAGATGGTACTACTTTAAAACTTATTTATTTTTTTTTAATCTCTACATCTCCTGTGTCCCCACACTGTGCTGGGCCCTTTGGCCCCACTCACTGTCTGTGCCTCGTGTCCACCTTTTGCAGTGACTTGCCTGTCCAATGTTAGAAAAGTCACTGAGGGGTTGATTCAGGCAGGGCTGCAGGGGGTGTGAGCTGTCTGCAGCTGTGTGATTGATGGCTGGAATGTGATGGAAGGAGCAAGGGGGGAATCTGAGGGTCTTAAAGATTCTCCTTTCTGTAAATCTGTGATACCTCACTGACTATGAGAAGCTCATTCCAAAGTGAGTTACAAATGTTTGCATTAAGGTGCTTTTAAAAAATGCTGCTTAAAGAAATCTAGAAAATGAAGTGCCTTAAAGTCCAATAATGTTTTCTATCTGATAATCTACTAACACTTCCAGCTTTTGCATCCAGCCAGCCAACTGCAGCTGGATGTAGTCCTGCTTTCCTGGAAGTGCCATCTCGGTGCTAATTGTCAGTGCTTTTTCAGGTTTGTGGTTAGGAAAAGTAGGAATTTTTGGGGTTCTTGAGTTGTAGGCTTTGCAGAGTGGGTCACTAAATCCTCTGCAGTCTCTACACTTAGCCTTGCACCTCTGAATTCTGTTTGATTGCAAAGCACTCCTGGTAACTGCCATTGTTTTGCCTTCCCATTCTGCCTGCTCTTGTCCTGCAGTGGCAAATGGAATGGGAGATAATGAAACATCTGCTTGGTGGCGTGAAGTGATCAGTCTCAGCAGCATTGTTTGCAAAGATTGTGACTGAACAGCAGAACTGGCTCTGTTAGTTAGAGGTTGGGCACTTTCCCACTTTGGATCGGCTGCAGAGCCCTGGCCTGGCCCAGCTGGGAAGCGTCTGTGGTGTGACAAACGTTGGGTACCTGCTGCAGCTGACTGTGCCAAGCAGCACTGCCAGCGTTTCAAATTGGCCCCTCATATGGTCAGGGCAGCTGGAGTGGAAATGGGCACTGGACACTGTCCTGGAACAACAAACCAGTTTGTTCCTCAGCTCTCTTGATCCTCCTTTTGTTACTCTTTCAGAATTTTCTGAACATAGTGTCCTACAGGGCCTTTCCAAGCAGCAGCTAGATGAGTTGAATTCTCTGAATTGAGCCAGAAAAGGAAGTTTGCTCTTGGAGCAGAGCCACGCCTTGTGAAAAGCAAAGGTGCCCCTGGATGCAGCAGTTGCAGCAGTCACAAACAGGGCTGTCCGGAACAGTGAGGGTGTCGACAGCAGAGTGGGCATGTTTGGGAAGCTGTTTGTTTGGCAAACGTGAATCCTGACTCCCGGCCCTGTGCTTTCCCAGGCATGGCAATATTTATCCCTGTTACATAAGGAGTGCCTGTCCCTGGGACTGCCGTGGCTCTGCCTGCCAGCTGCCGAGGGGACCTTGGCAGTGACAGAGCAGTGTCCTGTGAGCTGCACACAGCGCAGCAAGGGCAGCTTGAGCCTCCTGCTGTGGGCCCTGTGTCCTGCTGCTTGGAGTTTTCTGCGTGGATTATTTCCTAATCCAAACTCAACTGCAGAGCTCTGGCAGGTGGGTGTGAGTGGAGACACCTGCACGTTTTGTAACATGGAAATGATAGTGCTGTGCTTGTATGCTGGCTGCTGCTGCTGCCTGGGAGATGCAGGCTGATATTTCAATACTGTTGAAATTCAAGTGACTCATTTGACAGGCAGGGGAGTGAAGCACTGCCTGAACTCCCAATTCCAAGTCCTGCTTTGAGCAGCCTTCCACTGCTGGGGAGGAATGCTCACCTTCTGAGTCACTGCTCCATTTGGGCATGTTGCAAATGACCTGGGAGATCTGATGTTTTGTGGCATCCAGCCTTTCATCTTTCATTCTTATCAACTATTTATTAAAGTAAATGGAGAACCTCCCGGTCAGCCTCTGGGCAAAAAGGAGTTGTAAATGGTAATTCTTTAATTCTTTATAGAGGTAAATCTGAGCTTTAATCATACACAAACAAGTGAACATTGCAGACTTCAGAGTCTGGGGATCTGCATCCTATTTCTGTGTGCTCAGTTAAAGCTGCAGAATAAAATGCTGGCTTCACTTTCTAGAGCTGAGAAGGTAATTCCTGCCCCTTGAGAGGGGAATTATCCATCATGCAGAGCCATGGAAACCTAAAATCTCTCTGTGGGTTTAAAAGGCAATAGAAGCAGGGGAGACTTGACCAACAAGGGGTTTGTTGGAGACCTTTGCCTCAGCACAGCATGTGCACAAGGCATTTTAGTGCCAAACATTGCTTCCCTGTTAGGTGTTTGAATACTACTTTTGTGGGTTATCCTAAAATGCTGGAAAGTAAAATGTGGCCTCGTGGGGAAAACTGGAATTGCTGACTGTTGGAGCTTGTGGACATCCTTCAGCTTCCTCTGAAGATGGGTTTGGTGATGGACCTGGCAGTGCTGGGTTGATGGTTGGATTCTGTGATCTCAAATGAATTTTCCAACCTAAAAGATTGCATGAAATCTTCTGGCAGTAGATGTCTGGCCTCTTACAGGCCTTGTTATCCCTCACACTTGTCTCCACGATTTCCCTATTTTCCTGCCCCCCAGCCTGGCTCACATGGGAGCTGGAGTGTCATGGAGAGCAGGCTCTGAGCCTGCTGCTCCCAGCTCACCTGCACTGCTGCCCACAGGTGTGTTTTGCTCACAACAGTGCCAAGGAGAAGCTGCAGCCCAGCATTGGCTTGTAGGAGATCTGAGGGCCACATGCTTGGAAACTTCAGTTATCCTGGCAGGGAACAGAACGTGCTCCGAGCAAAGTCCTCCCAAATCTATACACACAGAGCATGCTCCAGCTGCTTATCTCTGCTCCACAGTTGGGAACCGAGCCCCAGAGGGGGGAAACAGCTCAGCCAAGGCCTTGCAGAGGAACAAGGAACAAGCTGAGTTCCCTTTGGCAAGTTTTCAATGCTGTTTTACCAAGCTGTGATCAAATGCTGGCGTGTTGTGAGGGCAGGTTCTGGAGCAGAGCTGCCTGGGGAGGGTCAATCACTGCACTATGAGGAGCTCTGTTGGCTCTAACTTCTCAAAACAGTAGGAGTGCGTGAAGGAGTGCCCTGTTTATGCTGTGGAGAGGAGAAAATTCTTCTCTAGGTTGTTGTCAAGAGGCTGAGGTAAAACTTGCCTGGCTCCTGTGCTCCACAGAAACAAGTGTGTAATGTCACCTTGCAGAACACCCCTGAGCGCTGCTGGGTTGGGTTTCTGACTCTGCTTCCCCAATTACAAGGCCAAAGCACTTCCAACAACTTCTCTCTTCCCTGCTGCAGAGCTGTTCCTGCAGCACAGGGGCTTCTTTCCTAGGTTAAATAACCTGCAATGGTGAAAGCTTCCCTTCACCAGGAAATGGATGAGTTTACATATTTACCTCTACAGTGTGTTGTCACTTCGGGCTTATTTCAAAGCCTAAGATCTCTGTGCTTTTTTATGGAGTCCTCTGAAGAGGTACTAGAACATGTTCAAAATGTAGATTCACCTTGATAATCAGGTGAGGTGCTGCCTTCAAGTGAGCTCCTGTGGATGTTGTGTGTGTGTTTATGATTGCTTCTGCTGAATTTGGGACATTTTGTCACAGCCACTGCTGTGCTGAAGATTTTTCTGGCTGTGGCTTTGCCCTTGGCCAAGCCCCAGCCTGAGGCACAAGCAGCCATGGGTTGTGCAACAAAACCTTTGGGACAGACCTTGACCAGGAGCCTCTTGGCCCTGGCTTGGGGAGGCTGGAACTTCCTGAGCAGGTGCTGGGAAAGGTGAGAATCATGTTCCACTCTGCCTTGGAGGGCACTGTGAGCCTGCAGAGAATCGTGCCAGGAGCACTGGGTCCTCCATGCAGGACTGACACTTCCCTGTCTCAGAGGGTACAGAGCTCCTGAACAGTGTTTTGCTGGAGGGGATTCATGCTTGTGCTGCTGTTCATGTAAACAGGAAGCTGTGAGAGTTTCCAAGGTTTTCATAGAATGGTTCAGGTTGGAAGGGACCTTAAAGATCATCAAGTTCCAAACCCTGCCATGGGTAGGGACAACTTCCACTACGCCAGGTTGCTCCAAGCTCTGCCCAACCTGGCCTTAAACATTTCCAGGAATGGGGCACCCACGGCTTCTCTGTGAATCTGTACCAAGGCCTTACCACCCTCTGAATAAAAAAATTCCCAATATCTAATCTAAACCTATTCTCAGCCTGAATTTTGGTGAGAGTATTTGTAATTGTTATTTTTAAATGTTGTAAACTTTTGCAAGAAAGCCAATAAACGTCTCTGTAACACTGACTTTGGAAAAGGCAGAATTGAAACATTGCGGAGTCCTTGAATAGGTGATGATGACCTGACTGGACTAAATCCCTTCTGGGAAGCACTTGACCGTTGTTCCACCTCCCTGTGCCAGCAGGGCCATCCCAGAGCACATGGCACGGGATTGTGTCCAGATGGGTCTAGAATATCCCTAATGTGGGAGAGTCCACACCCTTTCTGTTCCCTCACAGGAAAGAAGTTCTTCCTTATTTTCAGGTGGAACTTCCTAAGCATCAGTCCCTGCCCGTTCCTCTGGTGCCATTGCTGGGCCTCCGGAGCACAGCCCGGGCCTTGCTCTGACACCCAGAGCGCGGCCCAGATGAGCTCTCCGTGCCCGGCCCGGCCCGGTTGCCGGTGCTGTCCCATTGTGTTCCCGGGCCCGGTTGCCGGTGCTGTCCTGTTGTGTTCCCGGGCCCGGTTGCCGGTGCTGTCCGGTCGCCGGTGCTGTCCCGTTGTATTCCCGGGCCCGGTTGCCGGTGCTGTCCCGTTGCGTTCCCGGGCCCGGTTGCCGGTGCTGTCCCGTTGCGTTCCCGGGCCCGGTTGCCGGTGCTGCCCCGTTGCGTTCCCGGGCCCGGTTGCCGGTGCTGTCCCGTTGTGTTCCCGGGCCCGGTTGCCGGTGCTGCCCCGTTGTGTTCCCGGGCCCGGTTGCCGGTGCTGTCCCGTTGCGTTCCCGGGCCCGGTTGCCGGTGCTGCCCCGTTGTGTTCCCGGCCCGGTTGCCGGTGCTGTCCGGTTGCCGGTGCTGTCCCGTTGCGTTCCCGGCCCGGTTGCCGGTGCTGTCCCGTTGTGTTCCCGGGCCCGGTTGCCGGTGCTGCCCCGTTGTGTTCCCGGGCCCGGTTGCCGGTGCTGCCCCGTTGCGTTCCCGGCCCGGTTGCCGGTGCTGCCCCGTTGTGTTCCCGGGCCCGGTTGCCGGTGCTGTCCCGTTGCGTTCCCGGCCCGGTTGCCGGCCCCGCCCCGCTCGGTCCCGGCCCGGCCCCGGCGCTTCCTGCGGCCGCCCCGCCCCGCGGTCACGTGCGCGCTCGCCCGCTCGGGGCTCGGCTGGCTCGGCCTGTGCGGGCGCTCGGGGCCCGGAGCGGCGGCGGGAGCGCGGCGGGGCCGGGGGCGCTCGGGCCCGGGGCGGCGGCGGGACGGGGCGGGGGGAGCCCGGCCGGGCCGTGAGGGCGCGGCGGAGCCTGGCGGCGGCGGCGGAGCGGCCTGGGGGCTCCCCCCGGCGAGCGCGGGCCGAGCGGGCCGGGCCGGCGGCCGTGGCGGGGCTATGATGAGCCCGCTGCGGGGCTCCGCACCCCCGCGTGTCCCCCAGGCAGGTCCGGCCCGCGGCTGAGAACCCCCCACCGGCGGTGAGTGCGGGCGGCGGGGCCCGGCGGGGCGGGCAGGCCCGGGCCCGCCCCTTCCCCCGCGCTGGGGCTGCGCCGGGCCGGGGAGGGCCCGGGGCGGCGGCGGGGACGGGCCCGAGCCCCGGTAACGGGCCGGCCCGGCGGGCTCCGCTCCCGGCCGGCTCCGCTGCCGGCGTTCCGGGCCGCGCGGCGGGCTCTGCCCCGGGGGGCGAGGTTGGGCCTGCCGGGGTTAGGTTTCCCACCGGCTCTGTTTTTACAGTGCCTAGGAAACAGGCCCGGGGACGGGATCGTAATTTTAGCGGGGTCTTCCCACTTGCTCCCCCGATCTTCAGTATTGTTTTCTTCAGTACTGGGTTGTTGTTGTTTTTTTTTTTTTTTTTTGCCTGGAGACAAGGCGGCTCGGGAGTGACCTTATCACTCTCCGCAACTCCCTGAAAGGAGGGTGTAGCCAGGTGGGGGTCGGGCTCCTCTCCCGGGTAACGAACGGCAGCACAAGAGCGCGGAGTGTTTAGCTGCGCCAGGGGAGGTTTAGGTTGGACAATAGGAGGGATTTCTTCACTGGTTAGACATTGGAACGGGCTGCCCAGGGAGGTGGTGGAGTCACCGTCCCTGTAAGTGTTTGAGCAACTGGACGTGGCACTGAGTGCCCTGGTCTGGGTGAAGCGTGGTGTTTGGTCACAGGGTTGGACTCGATGATCTCAGAGGTCCTTTCCAACCTAACTGACTCTGATTCCTGCCGTGTCCTGGGACTCCTTTAGCCCTTAGAGAGCTGGATAAAGAGCCTTGTGCTTCTCACATGCAATAATCCCACTGCACGGCCTCGCTCGGTGATGCCCTTAGGAGCAGCAGTTACTGAGGTTCCCTTCCTCAGTGGTGGGCACCACACGGTGCTCAGAAAAACACTTATCATTCTGGGTTTTGTGCAGATACAGGATCTTGTCCATCACAACCTGCTGCCCCTAATGAGTTTTCCTCTCCCTTTCCAGGTATGGCCTCACAGCTGCAGGTGTTCTCCCCTCCGTCAGTATCCTCGAGTGCCTTCTGCAGTGCCAAGAAACTGAAAGTGGAGCCGTCTGTCTGGGATGTTTCAGGACAGAGCAGTAGTGACAAGTATTATACCCACAGCAAAAACCTCCCAGCAGCTCAAGGGCAAGCCAGCTCCTCTCATCAGGTAGCCAATTTCAGCATCCCTGCCTACGACCAGAACCTCCTTCTCCCCGCTCCCTCCGTCGAGCACATCGTGGTCACCGCGGCCGACAGCACCGGCAGCAGCGCCACAGCGTCCTTCCAGAGCAGCCAGACCCTCACCCACAGGAGCAACGTTTCTTTGCTGGAACCATACCAAAAATGTGGATTAAAAAGGAAAAGTGAAGAGGTTGACAGCAACGGTAGTGTGCAGATCATTGAGGAACATCCACCTCTCATGCTGCAAAACAGACCTGCGGTGGGTGCTGCGGCCACGACCACCACGGTCACCACGAAAAGCAGCAGCTCCAGTGGGGAGGGCGATTATCAGCTGGTCCAGCATGAGATCCTGTGCTCTATGACCAACAGCTATGAGGTCTTGGAATTCCTGGGACGAGGGACGTTCGGGCAGGTGGCGAAATGTTGGAAACGTAGCACGAAGGAGATCGTAGCCATCAAAATCCTGAAGAACCACCCTTCCTACGCCAGGCAGGGCCAGATCGAGGTGAGCATCCTGTCTCGCCTGAGCAGTGAGAATGCTGACGAGTACAACTTCGTCCGCTCCTACGAGTGCTTTCAACACAAGAATCATACATGCCTTGTCTTTGAGATGCTGGAACAGAACTTATATGATTTCTTAAAGCAAAACAAGTTCAGTCCGTTGCCCCTGAAATACATCCGGCCCATCCTGCAGCAGGTGGCTACTGCCTTGATGAAGCTGAAGAGCTTGGGTCTGATCCACGCAGATTTGAAGCCAGAGAACATCATGCTGGTGGACCCTGCACGCCAGCCCTACAGAGTGAAGGTGATAGACTTTGGGTCAGCCAGCCACGTGTCCAAGGCCGTGTGCTCCACGTACCTGCAGTCACGGTATTACAGGTAAGCACTGCTCACTGAACCTGGTCAGGCTGAGGAGCTGGGGGTTTCATCTACAGACACTGAGCTCTCCTGTCTAACCCCAGCTGGGAGGCAGCAGGAAACCATCAGCTCTGCATGTTTCCTGGAGATTTCTTCTGAAAGCTGGATGTAAATAAATAGAATGTCTGCCTTGCAAGGGTGGCCTAATCTGCAGCCCAGCACCTTCCTTTTCCCACCCAGATGGGTGCACTAAGTTAATTTTACCTTGTCCACTGGCTTGTGACACTGTATGAAGTGGCAAACTGGAGAAGCAGTGTAGGAGTGTTAAGTAATGCATTTGGGGTTGTCTGCCATGATCTGAAACTAGTCTGTTAACCTTGGACGTTTAGAAGGGAGAGAAGTCAAAGGGATGTCAATCTCTGTTTGCTTTTATTTCTTCTGATTCTTCATCTTTGTCTGAACCCCCTTTATGAGCACATGACTTCCTGTGTCAACCCTGGCTAAGTCATGCTTTCATGAGACCTGCAGCTCCCTTGGAGCAGTGATGAGAAGGACCTCTGCTTCCCTTAGCAATATGTAGAGATGTCTTCTACCCTACTCCTGCCCAAGAATTAAAAATAAATTATGGGCAGAAAACGTTAAAACTCAGAGGCTGTGCTTAAATAAGCAAGCTGTGCTGTTTCTTTCAGTTATTCCTCCAGCTTGGCTCTTTTAAAGTGTGTATTTGAATTTAAGTAGCTGCAGACTTCAATAAATGGATGCAGAAAGAACTTCTGGCTTCAAAGGGCCGTGAAGAGTCTGTGCTGTGTTGTCAGGGTTGCTTTGGGTGGAATGTGAGCTCACTTGACGCAAAAGTCAGAGCTAGTATCTAGTCCTTCCAGCTGGGACCAGACAGGACTGAGACACTCCACCCCGCCCTGTGTCTCTGCCCTGTTTGATGTCTTCCCTGGCTGCTCACTTCAGTTTTAAAGCCTGGCTTATTGTAGATTTGCTCTGTTCATCCCTCACGCTCCCTGTGTGCTTGCTCCCTTTGTTTTTGTGTTGTTTTTCTTTTTAACTCTAACACCCAGTACCAGCTTTCCATGACATTCCTTTCATGTGATAACAGACTTTTCTTAATCCATTGCTCATGATCTTTGCTCAGCTTGTTGGCACCAATCTTTCCAATTCTAAACTATTGACTGGTATTGTTTTTTGTAGTGCAGTTGACCCCTGTGCCCCGTGGCTCTGTAAAAATGCTCACCCTCTAAAATACATCATCAGTTCTGTTGTTATTGCATGGAAAGAGATGACCACTGGTCAAGAACCTGCTCTATCTGACTTGCCACACATGTCAGCAAAGCAGTTTGGAGAGGCCCATGGTGCTCTCCAGTTTCTGGTATCTCAGAAAACAGATTTAGCTGAGGAAAAGCAGTGAGGGGTGATAAGAATCTTCCAGGGGCTGCAGGGACAGAAATTCCTGCTCCATCTGTGTGTGGGGCACTGGACTGCCAGCCCCTTCCAGCTCCCTGGGGTGACTGGCTGCCAGAAGGGCAGATAGCCTGGGATTAGGTGGCGTTGGGCTGTCTGCTTGGCTGGAGTGAAGTATGCTGTGATGTGGAAATCTAGTATTTAGTGATGTGTAATTAGTCTAATGGTGATGATTACTAAAATCCATAATCTAGGAATTTACAGAGATGGCGCAGAAGCCAGCTCGTTGTGGGAGAACTGGATTGCTCTACCCATGTTCACAATAAATTAGTGCTCAGATGAGTTCCAAGTTGGAGTTTTTTTTCAATGCTGTGTTTAATGAGTGTAGACCAATTCTTCATATGGTTCTCTATCAACCATTAAAATTAAACTTCTCTGTGCTCACTTTTTAGCTTTCAATCCCTGTTACTGACACTTAGGTAACCTCAGCTTGGAGACCTCTAAACCAGCCACACTCGAGTGCTGTGAGATGGATTTTCTGATTTATGTACCCTTGAGGAAAAAAAATCTTGTTTTATTAATTGCTGTCTGTGCTGCTGGAGATCATGCTGTCCAACAGCCCAGCTGGCTCGGGGTCTGGCTCTCCTGCTGGCAGTGACACCTTGCTCCACGTGCAGCTCCAGCAGCGTTGTCCTTTCGGGATGTCCCGCTGGGTTTGTCAGGACAGGCCTGGCAGGGCTGAGGCAGGATCCCTTTTCCAAATACTGCTGCTGCCTCTGCTGCCTGACCCCCCTCAGGAGGGGCAGTTCTACTGCTCACTCTTTAAAGAGTGGCTAAGAGTGCCCATGCAGAATTCTTTGGCTCTGAAGCCCATCGTGGGGTAGGAGTAGATCAGCTCCCTGCAGTGAAGATTTCTTGTGGCAGTTTTATGGTATTTTTGCAGTAATTCCTCATCTGAAAACGGGAGTACCATCCTCAGATGGGGTTGCTTTTGTTCTTGGGGATGATGAACAATGGAAGGAAACAGTGTGCAGGAATTAAAAAATCCCTGGAATACTGATCTCCCTGCTGTGCAGAGTGGGGTTTGCTCATGTCCTGTGTTTTATATGAGTGCAGCCATCCTGGCAGTTCTGCTCAGCTCCCTGCCTCCTGGTGCTGCCTGTGGGCCAGTGTGGAGCACAGGCTGCAGGACTGGACGTTTTGGGCCACGAGAAGGTGGTGGCCCTGATCATTGGGAGAGCTGCAGAGTGCAGGAGTATCCATTTCTCACCTCTGCTTTGGGCTCCATGACCTACTTCTGTCCCAGCCGTGCTGGCCTGGGGAGCAGCAGCGCCTGCTGCCAAGTCTAACTCTGCTAATCCAGCTCTGTGCTGGCTCCCTGCATTGCTGCCCTTGCACAGGCTGTGTTCCACTGTCCCAAAGCACAGGTGTAAACATGGGCTGTTTGGAAATGCTGGGAGGGAGGCTTGCCGTTTTCTGGGGCTGCTGTGAGTTGTTTCTCTTCTGAGAGTGCCTGAGTGTGTTTGTCAGCTTTGGGAGGCAGTGCTTGGCAAGCATCTGTGCAAAGAGTGTTGTTGATTTTATTTCAAAGAGCTTAAGATGGTAAAATCACTTTAATCTCTGGCAGAGCAGCTATGGAAGTGACCTCTGCCTGCTGTCCTGGTTCAGCTCACATCTTGTCAGCCTGCTAATGGCAGTGGTGTAAAAGAGGATGAGAGAAATTCTGATTTCCCAGCCCTGTCCTGCAATCAGAATGAAATCAGATGGCTCATGAGAAGTTCATTTATTTTGTTGCAGGGAATAAAATACAAGATTTCTTCTTGCTATCATCATGGTATTGAGATTTAGGAATACGTGAGTCTATTCTGTCCTGGAGTTAAAGACCAACAAACTGCCACAAATCTCTATTTCCATTGGAATTGGTGGGGTTTTTTTAACACACTAGAGAGGGATTAGCATGCTCTGCATATTCCACAAGCCATCTATATTTTAGTTTGTTTGCCAGTCCAAATGCAGCATTCCTTATATCACAGGTCTGCGTCCTTTCTGAACTGGAAATTCCTTCTTCAGGATAATCAAGAGGGGCACTACAGTTTGCTGATGATGCCTCATGAAGTAATGGAAAGGGAATTTTACATTCCTGTGTAAATGCAGGAATTGTATTTTTTCTGCTTGTGAAGAAAGAGATTCCTCTGGTTTGCACCTCTTCTCCTGTAGAAAGTTGTATCCATTCTAGCATATTCCCTTAAAATATAAATGTTAGCAGGATTGTCAGCATTCAAATATCAGCTACTGCTCATATTTGCATAATCATTTTGTATTTTCACATGTGAGAAACCTTTCCAAAGTCAACAGCTGCCAGGAGCAGCCAAACAAGAAGGTAGAAACAGATCAGTGTTGAGTAGAAAGTGTCATTATATCTCAGCTTGAGCAGTCTATTTTTCTGATTACTGGAGGTGTATCATGGCTCTGGTTTTGGGGGCTCAGCCATATTAAAATCTGGATAATAAAGAATCAATTTATTTATTCTCACTGTTGCTCACTGCAACAGGCAGCTAGTTCAGCTATTTATCTTTATTTTATAGACTCCCAGACTTGTTTGGGTTGGAAGGGAGCTTAAAGCTCCTCTCATCCCACCCCTGCCAGGGGCAGAGACACCTTCCACTGTCCCAGGTTACTCCAAGCTCAGTCCAGCCTGGCCTTTTCAGATCTTGTGCTTTCTCAGGTGCCCTGTGCCTGAGCAGCTGGGCTGAGTGCCTTTGTTTTGGAGACACCTGTGTGGACACCTAAAACAAAAGGTGTCTCTGTGTCTCCACAGCACAAAGGGTGATTAATTGGGGAGTCACTTCTTGCTATGGACAAACAGTTGGGAGGTTGAGCAGCCAAGGAGGGTGAGTGTCAAATGTACTGACACCTGTACATTATGCAAGCCCTGGTTTTTAGAATGGTGTAGAGGGATCAGAGCTGTTTTCAGAGCCTTTTTTAACACCTGAAGTATCTGTAGTGTAACACCAGAAATGCCACACAAGCCCTGGGGCATGACCAGGAAATGGATAGCCTGGAGTTTAGGGCTTTTCTGTCTTCCTTTGCCCTCGTGTTAGTTATGCATGATGAAGGTCAAGACTTTCGTATTTCCTGTACTTTCCAGAGTAAATTCCCACAGCAGCTCACGTGGGGTTTGCAGCACCTGGGGTTCTGTGCTCTATGCAAATGTAGGACCAGAACTTCTCCTGCCGGAACAGCCTGAGTTTGTTTCAGAACTCTGTGTAGGTGAAGAGCTGTACTAAAACATCCTTCTGTGCTATGAGTCAGCTCCAGACAGAAATCTCCCTGAATTCCAACCTGTTAGAGAAGCAAACCCTGCTTGGAGTGTGAAGTTTTTTTTATCAGCTCCCTGTAAAGGCTGGGCCAGACAGGTACATTTTGCATTAGGTGTGGTTGAGTGCACAGAAACCTGAAACACAACCTCCAGCTGGGCTCTCTGCGTCCATTTTAGACTCGAAACTCTCTGTGCAAACCCTGCATGAAAACCTGCTGATAGAAACCCAGCAGCTCTCTGAGGAGCTCCTTCTCCTGGCTCTGCAGGTGCTCTTCTTTCCCACATGAAGCAGGCAAGCCTCCTGCAGCTCCTCACCTGGGGTCTCAAGACTTTCTAGAAAAGTCTCTGCTTGCCAGAGCTTTTCTTCCCAATTCTGTTGGGATAGGCTGAACTAGATGGTCTTGAAGGTGTCTCCATAATTCTGTGATGCTGTGTGCTGTCTCAGGGACACCTCACACGCTGTCAAAGTGTCATTAAACCGATTGCTCAAGAAGTAACTTTATGCAACTGTGATATAAAGGCCTCCTAGGAGCTGGGGGACACTGGCAATAAAAGAATCCACCTAAGTGATAAAAAGGTTGGGATCCATTAGACCACTCAAGGAAACAACTGCTCCTTTAAAATGAATAATTTATATTCACACGGATTTACTTGTGTGTGGAGGGGCTTTACCCAGAGCGGTTTACAGGGGAAAAAAATGCATCTTTCAGAGTAAAAGATTTGACTTTGGCCTTTTCTTTCCCTTTTCCCTTACCAGAGCTCCTGAGATCATCCTGGGTTTGCCGTTCTGTGAAGCCATTGACATGTGGTCACTGGGCTGTGTCATAGCTGAGCTGTTTCTGGGCTGGCCTCTGTATCCAGGAGCATCTGAGTACGACCAGGTGAGAGCACGTGGGGCTGCGGGATCCTCACGTGAAACCAGGGTTTTCTGTGCTCAAACCCTCCTGAGCCCCCCTGTGTCCTGCATCAGCTTCCATCAGTGCACATTGCTGCTGCCTGAGCTCATTTTCACTGTGATATTCCCATTGTCTCTGGGCACAGAGTTCTGTGTGTTTTCACTTGAGCTGAGTGTATCCTGTCCAAAACAAGGGGCCAATTTGCAGTTAACCCCTGGTTTCCAAACCCAAAAGCTGTTGAAACACCTTCCTGTCAAAGCAGACACGAGGTGTGTGTGTTTCCTGCTGTGAAACACTCTCTGTAATTTCACCATGAGGGCAGTTTTTCCATGTGGGGACAGAGCAAGCCTATCATTCCTGCCCTGTTAATACCTACAGCAACCCTCAGTTTTTATGCAAAGTGTGTCTTTGGAATCCAAGGGCAAGACTCTGAGAGGCATCTTGAACTAATTAATCCTTTCTGTGGATACTTGGCATTATTACCTGGCCCAGTCAGTGCCTATAAAAGGACAAAAAGTCTATGAGAGGGGGTTTTTTTTCAGAATAGCATTTCCACTGGGGTTTTTGTGGTGGGATCTTGTTACAGCGCTTGGTATGGTTTTCCTTATGTGATAAAACACATGAAAACTTACTAAGTTTGAAAACTTGCTTGTCATGTATCTTCCCAGCACTGTAAATTTCCAAAGGAAACAGGGGGGTACCTTAATGAGAAGAGTGAGTTAAAGTAGCTGAGGTAGGGCCTGGTGGTTTCCTTGTGCACTGAGTTTTGTGTCATTCTGAGAACCTTATCTGCTCGTGTAGGTGGCTGGGGAGGAGCTGCTTTTTCCATTGCTTAATGACAGGATTTTGCAGCCCTCTGTGAGGCAGCGTGAGGTGTGACTTCACGGGGTTCATTTTAATGTCTGAATTTCCCTTGAAGACTGGGGATGACTTGGCTTTCGTGTTTTCTGAGATTCTGCAGCAGCAAGTGAAAGCTGAGGTGGAACTTGTGAGAGGACCTCTCCAGGAATGAGTTCATGGGCTGGGCTGGGATTTACAGCTATTTTTTTAAACCCCCTTTGGCTGTTAAGCCAAAAGTTATGTCCTGTAAAAATAGAAATGCTACCTGAACTGTTGTGTGGTTACAAGAAATATTCACGTGCAGACACTTGGATCCACCTTGGCTTAATTGAAAAGTGAGCTCATAAATTGATGTGATCACAAGGTGTGACAGTGCCCTGTTTTGGCACAATGGCATAGCAGGAGTTTGGCAGATCAGAAGTGATAAGGATCTGTAATTGATGGTTTGATCAACCTTAACACTGTTGAGTTTTTGATAAATCTGTTACTTTCTTTCATTTTGAGCACACCTCTTTATTGGTTATCTCTTTACCAGTGTATTACCAGTACCATCACAGGGATTCAGGTGCATCTTCCAAAATTCTGAGCCATTTTTTTTAACATGTAAAAATAAGTCTGTTAAATGTGTTTGAGGATGTTTGTCCTTGGTTTCTTGGTCAGTGAGAGCTTTGCCATGACATTATTCTGAAATTGTGTGGCTGGTGTATTGTGTAGGCAGGCGCAGCAATGTTACTTGGATAATTATGCCTTTAATTATTTATACATACGTGATAAATTCTGCAGTATTTTTCCCTCAAAATATGTATTTCTTACACTGTTTAACGTCTTAAAAGCCTACAGTCTGCTTACATATACATTAGCAAAGAATATTTCCATAAAATAAGAAAGATGCATTTCAAACCTAAAATTTTTGTGTGATACCAGAAGTGGCTTTATACATACTTGAGATGGTCCCGTTAATTTTACATTTTTGCATATCTGGGCAGTCTTTCTTTACAGGTAATTTCCTATCAGCTGGGAACAAACTTGGCTGTTAATGACCCCATTAGCTGTAAATTCTTTATGGTGGGAGTCCTCACTCTTGTCATTTTCTTTCCTAGATCCGTTATATTTCACAAACTCAAGGCCTTCCAGCGGAGTATCTTCTCAGTGCAGGAACGAAAACAAGCAGGTTTTTTAACAGAGACCCAAATTTGGGATACCCACTGTGGAGGCTCAAGGTTTGTCTGTCACTTCCATCCCCAATTCTCTTTCGTTCATTGAGGACTTGATAGAAATCCCCAGCCAGTTTTGTGCTGTGAAAACTTTGTGAGTGAGGGTTGGCTGATTTGGGGTCTGTGACTGCAGGAGCTGTGCAGAGCTCCTGGTGCAGCTCTGACAAAAGCAGCAGTGCATGGTAGCACCAGCAAGGAGTGGGTGTTCCATCATCAAGATAATGGGTGCTTATTATGGGCTGCTCACTCCCTGGGAAGTGTGTCATCTTGTTGTCATCTCCTGACAATCCAACCAGTAAAATAGGGAGTATTTTGTGATGGGTTTGTTCGTTTAACAGGTTATGGGTTGGCAGAGGACAGGAAAGAATGGGATTTAGGCCTGATTTGCCTGTAAAGCTGAGCAGCAAAAAGAAGGGAATTTTGCCTTTCTTCTTTGTAGAAGAGGGATTTAAAATATTTATAGCCTCTCCTCTTCCTAAATCAGAAACCTTCAGTTCTTTTGGCTAATGCACTACCCAAGGAAGCCTTGAAATGAACTCATCCTGTTGTTAATTCAGCTTTGCAATGAATCTTCGCAGCTGAGGGAATGGGATCCCAGGGCTCTTTGGGTTTGACCTGGTGGTGTGTCTGAAAGCAGCAAATGATCATCTGCCTCCACGATTTCTTGCAGCTTTTTCCTTATCAATATGCAATATCTCAGTTTACACGATTGTTTTCTTTTATAGACCCCAGAAGAGCATGAGTTGGAAACGGGAATAAAATCAAAAGAAGCTCGGAAATATATATTCAACTGTTTGGATGATATGGCGCAGGTGTGTGGGGATCTTGGGACACAGATACCTCATTCATTTTTCACATTTAATTTAGCAACTTTAATTTTTGGGGGGGAATCTCTAAAAATGAGGCTCCTGTGCTTGGAGCAACCAGTCCTTTTCTATTGGCAGTTCAGAGCACTGATGGAGGTTTACCATGGTGCCAATTTGCATTGGAAATCAGTGAATTAAAAACAGTCAAAACGTTAATTATGAACCTGTTTGAAATGTTTTGTGTTTTCTCATACCTCAGAGTGTTAGACAGGAGTGTGCCCAGCCTGTTCCCAGTACAGTAGAGCAGAAGGAGAGCTGAGCCCCTTCAAATGCTTTTGTAGGATTAAACCTCTTATTAGCCTTTGGAAATAGTGACAAGAACTACAGATCATTCTTACTTTCATTCTCTCTTTAGAGGTAAAATTAAGGAATATCTGAGTGGTTTTAATGTCCTGAGGGCTTAAATCTTAAATATCAATTTTCGATTGCTTTTGTAGCTATAATCAGATTACCATAATGTTACCATTAGGTTACATCTGGAATCTGGAATGTGGAACCATTCTGGCTTGCCAGCCCCTTATAGATTCCCCCAAAACATGGGAGCATTTTGCCAGTGAGTGGAGAATGAGACCTGGTTTGAATAGACCCAGCTCCCTGTTGGGAAGAGAATTCCACGTGCAAGTTTGACTTTCTCTCCTTGAATGAGCAAGGAAAAAGCAGTGTGTTAGCACTGTGATACCTGAAATCAGTCTGGCTAGGAGACAGAAGTGCTTAATAAATATTTCTGTGTGATGTGAAGCCATTGAACTGCTAGGCAGCAATTAATTTGATGCTTGTGTGAGCTGCTCCTGTTTGATTTCCCAGGTGAATATGTCTACAGACTTAGAAGGGACCGACATGTTGGCAGAGAAGGCTGACCGAAGGGAATACATTGATTTGTTGAAGAAAATGTTGACAATTGATGCAGATAAGAGAATTACTCCACTGAAGACTTTGAACCATTCGTTTGTTACAATGGCACATCTGCTGGACTTCCCCCACAGTAACCAGTAAGCTCCCTTGGGTGGGTGGTTTTGGTTCAGGGTTTGCTGGGATCACAGGGCAACACTTCCCAGCTTTCTGTCAGTGCTGTTTTCTGCAGTTCCTGCCTGATCTGAAAATAGCAATGGCATGTGTAAGGAATGGAATGTTCATAAGCTTCCTTTTCATGTTTTAGGACATTCTTTGTTGGTTTAAAAGAACCTAAACCTAGAGCACGTGCATAGAATTGGGAATCTCTCACATCTGTGTCCTGCTTTCACAAATCTGATGTTTTCCTTCTGTCGTTCTGTTCCAGTGTGAAATCTTGCTTTCAGAACATGGAGATCTGCAAGAGAAGAGTGAACATGTATGATACAGTGAATCAGATCAAGAGCCCTTTCACCACTCACGTTGCTCCTAACACAAGCACAAACCTGACAATGAGCTTTAACAACCAGCTCAACACAGTACACAACCAGGTATGGCATCGTTCACCCATTTTATCCTAATTAAAGACATGGAGTAGGCTGATTTGGTGCCTTCAGGCCAAAATTTAAACTACTTGCCAATTTAAACTACTTGCCAAAATTCACAGTCCTGTCTCAAAGTCTAATTTTCAAAAACTCAGGCCAAGGAGCCTCTTCACTTCTTGAATTGAAAATTTGTCAGTTCAGCAACATACGTAAATTGGGTGCAGTTCATGTTTCTCGTTCTGTTTTGTCTTAAGCCTTTTACCTCAAGCATTTTCCAGGTGCTTTCCTCCTAGTTTAATACTGATGGTTCCTCTTGTTTGTTTTACAGCAAAGAGAGATAAGATTACAAGAGATAAGTGATTTTTTTTGTTGTTGTTTTAATTTCTTTTTCTAGGCCAGTGTGTTGGCTTCCAATTCCACTGCTGCTGCTACTCTTTCCCTGGCCAACTCGGACGTCTCCCTGCTCAACTACCAGTCTGCCTTGTACCCATCCTCTGCAGCCCCAGTGGCAGGAGTGGCTCAGCAGAGCGTTTCCCTGCAGCCTGGAACCACCCAGATCTGCACACAGACAGACCCCTTCCAGCAAACCTTCATTGTTTGTCCCCCTGCTTTTCAAAGTAAGCCGAGAACCCGTGGTGTGATGCTGTGGTTTCAGTCAGTTAAGGATGCAGAAGTTGTGATTTGCACTAAACTGAGAAAACCCTGACTTGAGCAGAGCTCTCTGTGGGTGTCACACGGGGCTCTTGCATCAGATGGAAGTGCAGAACCAGGTCAGACGTGTGCAGGCAGCTTGATTCCCTTCCAGGCCCTGCTGGAACAGGTGACAGGATCTTGCCTGCCTGGGTTGCAGGCTCCAGCTGGTTGCTCAACCAGTTTTTCCCCCCAAACTGAACACAGCAGCATTCCACAGAAAGCAGGGAGCAGAGGAGCCAGACCTGCCTGAAAATCGGTGTGTCTTGCTGTGTTTGTTATCTCAAGAGCAAATATCTGGTGCTTGAGCCTCAGTTCACAACCCTGATGCAGGTTTTTGCTACCAGCGCATTGTCACAGGCTGTGGGTCAGTGAGCAGCTCTGCTCCTGCCTCTGTTCATCCTCAGGCTTCTGTAGCTGTGTGCTGATACCTGCATTGTTTTAGTCTGGAGGATTATTTGTGATATGGGAGCTGATGGTGTAAGGCTTGAACTTCAAACTTGTCTCAAGCAGCTGGGAGTTAGGTGTCTGTGTTACTGTAAACTGGATTGCACAGAGCCAGGCTGGCTGTCCATCATGGCCCTGCAGGATCCAGGATGCAGAATTATGTGTTCATACTTCAGCTGCTGTTTTACTGGGATCTTTTAAACGCTTTTCTATCTCTTAATCCGACCCTATCCTCTGCCCTAACCTAGTAGGGATTTGATTTTTGGAAACAAATGAAAGAATAATAAAGCAGCTTAGTGATGTGTGTCTTGTCCTCCACAGCTGGACTTCAGGCAACTACAAAGCACTCTGGGTTCCCAGTCAGGATGGAAAATGCTGTCCCAATTGTGCCACAAGCACCTGCAGCACAGCCACTGCAGATCCAGTCTGGAGTTCTCACACAGGTAAAAAAACCACCCCAAGCCCCTCGTAGGCTCAACTGCAATTCCAGCATCTAGGAGAACCTGCCTGAGTGCAGGGGGTTCTCAGGACACTGAAAGGTTAAATGCAGGTCACTTCCAAGGCAATATTTTCTTGTTGTGTTACGTTTTTTCTGAAATATTTAAAGTCTGAGCTATTTTATGTCATGTGCCTCCCTGGTTTTAGGAGTTTGATTTAATAATGGGAATAAATCTGTGGTTTTCAGCTGCTAAAAACAGACTGTATTTTTCAGGCATGGACACTGCCTTACAGGCAGTGCTGGTCATTTTTGCCTACACTTTAAAAACGTGGCAGGAGAAATCATTGCTGTGAGAAGTGAGATCCCAGTAAACAGAGGTGACAACGCAGATTACTCATGCTAAAATTTTGTCTTTAAATCAACAAAATTATTTCTGAATCCTTCTCAGTTAGTTACGTTCTTAGTGCGAATGAATGTGTAGCAATGACATCTGTTTCTGCAGTTTGCAATTTAAGCAACATGCAATACCAAAATTCACAAATCATTCTAAAAATGCTATTTTAAATATTAGTAATGTGTCATAAATTAAAACCATTTTAATTTCCGAAAAGTAATCCTGTAATATGCAATAAATGCTTGGTGATTCACGAGTTTTATTCACTGAAAATTTGTAGTTGCCTTTATAATTAAGTGCATTTTTATTTATTTGCATAGTTTTAGTTTCTGCTGGCATTAACACATACTCTGTTAGTTTTACTCTTCAGGCAGTATATTGCACTTACTGACCTTGTAGAGGGGTAATTTTTAGTTTGTTCGGTCCAAATATTTAGGTGGCATGCTGTGATTGCTGGTTTCTTTAGCATTAAAGATACAGGTCACAGTATCCAAAAAGCAGAATCCACTTGAAGGCCCACCTGAATCCAAGAGTGCAAATTGTACACCGAGAATCTAATTTCGGTTAGACATTTGATGGACTATTACATGTCTGGGTGGTTTCATCGCAGATAACTTGGCTCTTTCATGACACCAGAGACCTGCTGTGCCTTCCATGAAATCCCATAGTTTCCCTTTTCTCAAGAGTTCCGTGTGTGGATTTGAAGGTGTGACAGCAAGTGCAGGGGTGCACTCTGCGCCATGGCTAGTGCAGCGTGGCTGTCACTTGCCCTCTGGCACCCCGTCAAGTGCCAGTAGCTGAACTCACTTTGACTTTTGAACTGTGTCATCAGAGAGAGATCCCATCCCCAGATTTTTCCCCAGCTCATTTTGACTTTTGGTCTGTGTCATCGGAGAGCTCCCGTCCCCAAATTTCCCCCCAGCTTGTTTCGACTTTCGAACCGTGTCACTGGACTGGAGATTGCCAGTTCCTGGTGCTCTCCTCAGGGCCGTGCAGGTGCCTGTGGAGGAGCTGCAGGGTCTGGGTGTCGGTGCCGGTGTGTCCCCTCCCTCCCTCTGGCAGAGCGCCGGCGCGGTGCCCCTCGCCCGGCCCTGCCGCCCACCGCACCGACCTGCTCTTACCTGCCTCAGCTCGTGTGTTTCACTCACTGCCTGATCTACATTTCAGGGAAGCTGTACACCACTAATGGTAGCAACTCTTCATCCTCAAGTAGCCACCATCACGCCGCAGTATGCGGTGCCCTTTACCCTGAACTGCGCAGCCGGCCGGCCGGCGCTGGTCGAACAGACGGCTGCAGTACTGGTAATTGCCTCCCTTGATTGTGTTCACTAACTGAGTTTTTGTTTTAACTTAGACTTGCAGAGGGCATGGAAGCATGTGCCATCTTGTGGCTGTGTTCTTGCTACATCTTAATGTCTTGTTGTTTTCCTCCCCAACATTGCTGAAGCACTGTCTGACTCTGACGTTTAGTGTGGCTCTGTAAAGAATCCAGATCCATTGACTATTACCTTTGCTAGCCTAGTATTGAAAGCTCTTCTAAACTAGACCCTAGAAGAGTTGTAATCGTCCTTGTTCTTCGCTTACTCTCCTATCTTTGCCTTTTGATTGTGGAATACAAAGGAATCAGTCTTTAGCTTGACTCTGCTACAGGTACCTGGATGGCCAGAATTTGACCTACTTGGCAAGTTAGCTCCATATTTTGTTTGCAACACGTGTAAAGCTGCTTCGTATGGAGAAATGTTTCAGATCATTAAGCTCAGGCTAAAATCCCTAATGACAGCAAATCCTTTAATGTATTGCTCTAGCAGTTGATTTCTCTTAACCTCTGTTGAACATTGACAATAATTTTCTGGCCTTTTGTTATTTATAGCCAGTCGCACGTAGCTTGCTTCATCCAGATAAAGATTCTGTTCCTCACAGATACTTTCAGCTGATAATGTATTTCTTGGTTGAAATTAAAGGTGAGCTCTAGTATCCAAAATGGCAATAGCTAGCTTTTAGGTCATTTGGAACAATTTAAAAGAAAGGATTGGGGAAGGGAATGAACGCACCTTTAAGAAGTATATGTTTGCAAAATTGTCCTCTTCTGTATTCTGGCACCTGCATCAGAACAACTTTGCAAGTGGCACAAAGAAGTCATTGTAAAACTCCAGAATCAGATCAGTGAAGCTTATGAAAACATTGCAGTGCACTGAAGTGCTGGTATCCTCACATGTCCTTCAAAGCACATTCCATTGTGTGAACCATGTTGTTTCTTGTGGCTTTAAAGTGGTAGTTTGAATGTCATTTTCTTCCGAGAGGGAGGCCTCTGCTGAAGTGGAATTTGCTCAAGTCATACCTGTCCTGAAATTTAAACCTGCTCATTTGAGTTCTTGTGAACCAAGTGAGCTGCTCCCTGCTTCTGGGCATGGGAAGGCAGGAGAGTGGGGTTCTCCTGGTCACGGCTTTGAGCTAAACACACCCAGGGGTGCTGCTTCTTTCCTCCTGCTGAACTTTGATTGCTGAAAGGCTGCAGTCTGGGCTCTGAAAACAGCAAGGGGTGACTGTAGCAGAGCTTGGGACACGAGTGAGTTCTTAGCAATGTTCTCCAAAGTGTAATTGGGCTTTGATTCAACAGGCAAATTCTGCTCTGCTGTGTGCGTGCAGTGGACTTGAGGTTCAGCTCCCCTGTGCAGCAGTGGAGATCAGAGCCGGCTGTCTCCAGACTCCAAGCCTGCATTCTGAGTTTCTCTGGAGGACTTGACTAGTTCTGTTTGGATTCTGGGAGCCTTTGGCGTGAATTTGCTCACCTTTAGTGCTTCCAACACTTCTCCCTTGCTGCTTCCCCTGAGTTTGCATTAGCCATTTGCTAAGCTTTGCATATTTTTGTCCTTCCTCTGTCAAAACAGTTCGTCGCTTGGAAGGCCCGATTTCTGCCTCTCATTGGGAATTTATATCTTGCTGTATTAAACTCTCTGCTTTGTCTTGTGCAGGTGTTGGCTTTTGGAAAGACGCATGGTGTGACTTTTAACATATTTCTCTTTTTATTTTTGATTTTTTTTCAATGTTACTGTTATTATTCCGCTTATGTTGGCAGAGGTTTTAGCAGCTCTCTGCTTTGAAGGCTTCTTGTTCGGAACTGGTGTTTGTACTAAGTGGATCTGTTACTTGCAGGGATATTGAATTTAAAACAGCAGGTTTTGCAGTTTAAGCTGCCGGAGAGAATGCCATATATTATCAAAATCATGGGAATATTGCGCTGTCAATTTTATTTGGACAGGAACATTGATAATATTAATGAATTGAACCTGCCTTCAGGTAACTAAATTAACTCTCAGTGTGGCTTTTCTTAAATGCTTCAGTTGAGGTGGGTGAATTTCCACAGTAATGACACCATCTCAGCTCTCTCAATGTGAGCCCAGAAAAGCAGAAAGGACCAAATTGCTTTAATATTTTGGGACTTCTCAGCAGAACAGTGATGCAAGTTTACATTCAAAACCGGTCCTGAGCAGTGCTGCTGCACCTGGCAGTGCAATACCTGGCTGCATGTGCAGCAGGATATAAACACTGCTTTCTCCAGGTGACAGCAGTGATAAAAGAGAGGAACAAAATGTTCATCTCATTCCTCTGCTTTCCTTGTTCTTGGGAAAACGTGCAAGGATGAGCCTTGTATCTCTGCAAGCTAACAACCCACCCCAGTGCATTTATTGCTTGGACAAATCTCTGCCTGCCCCTGCAGGAGCTGAAGCCTAGTGAGCCTCGTGTCTGTGTTTGTTGTTTTGCAGCAGGCCTGGCCGGGGGGAACCCAGCAGATCCTGCTCCCTTCCACCTGGCAGCAGCTCCCAGGGGTTGCTTTGCACAACTCTGTCCAGCCAGCAGCCGTGATCCCAGAGACCATCGGCAGCAGCCAGCAGTTGGCTGACTGGAGGTAGGGATTGCAGGGGCTCCAGCTCCCTGCCAAGTGGGAATGCATCCATCACAGTGCCCACAATGTGTCCCTGCCCCTCGCTGCAGCTCGTGCTTCCTGCGGTGTAGTCATGGGATTTGGGTCTCTTGTTTTTTCCCTCTGCTCCAGGAATGCACATTCCCATGGAAATCAGTACAGCACTCTCATGCAACAGCCATCTCTGCTGACCAACCACGTGACATTGGCCACAGCACAGCCTCTCAATGTTGGGGTTGCTCATGTTGTGAGGCAGCAGCAGAGCAGCAACGTGCCAGCAAAGAAGAACAAGCAGCCAGCACCGAGCACAGCCAAGTAAGGATTCCATTGCTTCCTTTCCCAGTCCTAGAAAAGCCACAGGTTTGTTTGTGGTTGCCTTTGTGGTGTGAAAAACACATCTGCACACAGAGGCATTGAGGGTGTAACTTTATTGTGCTACAATTGCATTTAAAGATGTCTTAGAAAAAGCCTTCGTGCTTTAAATCAGTGATTTAAATGATACTAATTTCAGTGAGTGCAAGGCATGGTTGACCAAGTGCTTTACTCTCCTGGTCAGAGGGGTTTTGGTGCCATCGCAGTACAAGTGACAGAGTTGTTGGACAGGGGGTGGCAGTTTGTGGCAGTGTTCAGGTGGATCAGTCCCATTCAGAGCATCCCTGAGTGCCCTTGGCTGTGTCTGTGGCACTTTGCTGTTTGAGTGTCTGCACTGAGGTTCTGCTCATGTGTGTGTGTTTGTGCTTGTGTTTGTCTGAGCCGCTGACCTGGAGCTGAATCCTGCTGTGCTTTCCCTGCAGGCCCAGCTCATCTCTGGAGCCTGTGCCCACCCAAGTGTACTCTCTGATTGGGAGCAGCCCCCTGCGCTCCTCCTCCTCCTCGTCCAACGTGCTGGTCCCCGTGCAGGAGCAGCACCAGCCCATCGTGATCCCTGACACTCCGAGCCCCCCTGTCAGCGTCATCACCATCCGCAGCGACACTGACGAGGAGGAGGACAGCAAATACAAACCTGCCAGGTGGGATGTTGGTTTAGCCTGTGCTGGGCTCAGCTCACATATCAGGGAGAGTGGGGAACACCATGTGTGAGCTCTGGGCAGGCTCAGAAGAGCTGCATAAGACAGAACATTCCCCATCACATCTCTGTGTTGTTGTGCCTGTAGCTAGTCCGAGTTTTATCTGACAAGGAGGGAGGGTGTGAGATCCCAGAGGGAGATCTTTAATCTGGTGGGCGAAGCTAGAATATTTCCCATTTGCATTTTTTTGTTTTTAATTTGCCCTGCAGTTTGGGTATGAAGCAGAGATCCAACGTCATCAGCTACGTCACTGTTAACGACTCCCCTGACTCCGACTCGTCCCTGAGCAGCCCCTATGCCCCAGACCCGCTGTCCTCGCTCAGGAGCACTGGGGGGGCCCTGGAGCTGCCCAGCAGAGCTGCTGCTGACAGCTCCAGCTCCCGCACCATCATCGTCCCACCCCTGAAAATGCAGCTCAATGACTGCGTTGTAGCCACCCAGGCTTCAGGTGGGTATCTCAGTGTGCTCTGCCAGGGCCCTGCTGCTCTCCTGTCCCTCTGACACGTTCATCCTCACGGTTTTGGACTTTCCACAATGGGTCTTTCTCAGCTTAGTTTTCACAGCTGCTGTTCTGAAAGCCTAGGTCTGCTTTTTCATAATCATTGATAGATTTACCTTTCATCTACATTTGGCTGCGTTTAGGAAGATCTGTAAACATTCCTGATGGTTTCTTAGCCACATTGGAAATCATAATTAAAAGTCTCTGTGACAGAAACAGTCAGTTCGGTGCCCAGAGCTGGTTACCACCAGCAGGGGAAGGGGAGGAGTGGACTAAGCTTGTGACATCTTCCAGGCATCCTGAGCAGCACCAGTAAGACCAAGCCAGTGGCCTCAGTGAGCGGGCAGTCGTCGGGATGCTGCATCACACCCACGGGGTACCGCTCCCACCGCGTGGTCACCAACGGCGTGCAGCCCCTCAACCTCAGCCAGGTGAGCCTGCCTGCCTCTGCTGGCCTCAGGGGTGCTGCAGGATGCTTTAGAAACCTGTGAGCCGGGGAGAAAGGCTGCCTTGCACAAGAGGATCGGTAGCTGCAAGCGCTAATTTTTTGGAGCTGATTCCGTCCTGGGGTGGTGCAGGGTAGGACAGAATCCTTCTGACTCTGTGAGGAGTACAGGGAGGTTTCACAAAGGCAGAGGATTTGTTCCTGTACCAGAGGGCAGGAGAAGGAAGTGTGGTTGTGTCCATGGTCTCTCTTAGTGCTCCTTGTCACACCTGACTTACAGCAGGTCCTTCTTGCCACTCAGGAGGGTGACACCAAGATCCAGCTGTTGGATTATTTTAACTTTGAAAGCACAGTGTGAGGAAATTCTTGAGTTCTTTACCTTTCTCTAGACCTCACAGAGTTCCAACCAGTAGATTTAGTGTGGACTTTCTCTCTCAAACTAACAGTTGGCATCTGACGCCTTTGAATGTTTCAATTCAAAGAATGGTTTAGCTTCATTTTGTGTCAGGACTTTTGGTCTCTGGGTCACACTGCAGCAGCCTCTCAGAGGAGACAGGGAGTGTTGTCAGCCCTGCAGTTCACTTCTGGCATGGGCACCAGGCAGGTTTTGTGGTGCTAAAATGGAGCAGCCCTGCTGCCAACCCTCCCCACGTGCAGAGGAGCAGATGTGTGAGGGGTTCTGGGGCTGGGTCAGATCTGGGACCTGCCTGCACTTGTCCAGCTCTGGTACCCCCGAGTGGCAGTTTGGCCCCATCACAGAGGAACAGGGTCACCTTTGTCCCTGTGGAAGTGCAGTCACCTTCTCAGGTCTGCAGGAGGATGTCACGATCTGCAGGTGTGTCCGGGGGGGAATGAGGTGTCCATCAGCTCACCTGAGCGCAGCCACTAACCCCATTGACTCCCTCCCCTTGCAGAACCAGCAAACCACCGTGCTGGCCTCCCAGGAGAGAAGCGGCAACGCTGTCCCACGCCGGCAGCAAGCTTACGTGGCTCCCCTCACATCGACGATTTCTCAGGCTCCCTACACGTTCCAGCACAGCAGCCCGGTGCATCCCCACCTGGCAGCGGCCACGGCCAGTGCCCACCTGCCCAGCCAGCCCCACATGTACACTTACGCCCCCAGCACCGCGGCCACGCTGGGCTCCACCACGTCCATCGCCCACCTCTTCTCCCCTCAGGGCTCGTCGCGCCACGCCACCTACGCCGCCCACCCCAGCACCCTGGTGCACCAGGTCCCTGTCAGCGTGGGGCCCAGCCTGCTGACATCTGCCAACGTCCCCCCGGCCCAGTACCAACACCAGTTCGCTCCCCAGTCCTATATTGGTGCTTCCAGAGGATCTGCTATTTACACTGGATACCCGCTGAGCCCCACCAAGATCAACCAGTACTCCTACTTGTAGCTGCCGGTGAAGCGCTGTCCTGCGACGGGCCTGAGAGGCTGGAGGAGGATCTCGGGTGAACCTTTGCCTGGGAATGACTGCCTGGTTTGTGTTTCTCCCTGATCTGGTTGTGTGTCGTTCCCAAATGTCTCCGGTGAGTTCAGTCGCTAATTGAGCAGCATGCTTTGTTACCAGTACGAGGGTCACTAATTAAGTTTTTTTAAATTTTACTTACTTTTTATAGATGCTTTTAAAGAATTCATGGTCACGTTTATTTAAAATTGTTCTGTTGTGCTAATCAAAAGGGGTGTCAAATCAGTGTCTCAGAGACAGATCCTGATGTCTTTTTTAACTTGTGAATCTCAAAAGAAAAGATCTGCAGATTCTGTTTTAGCAGCTTGCACAAATCCACGTTGCCACTAAAAATGTAGTGCATGTTTATCTCATTACGTTGCTGGGGCAGTTTTAAAATCAGATGTACTATTTTAACATCTGCTCTCTAATTCACTTTGTCTTTAACGAATTGCTGGTTCTGCAAAAGCCATTACATCTCCATGTATTTTTCTGTCAAAGGTGTTTTGTTTACTCCTCTGCTTGGTTTAAGGACTGGTAGAGGCAACTGCCTTATGCCAGCAACACGATACATTCAGGAGTCCTGCAAACCCTGGAGTTTGCTTTGCTTTCTAGAAAATTCTCCATAACCCAGCTGAACTTCTGTTGTGTTCGTTGCAGAATTCTTCTAAAGTGGTTCAAACTGTATTCAGGATCTCACGGTGTGACAGAGCTCAGCAGATCTGTCAGGGTGTTGTTGTTGTTGTCTCCAGTTGAGAGTGAATAATGCAGCATTGCTCTAAAATTTGGTTTCTGCAGCTTATTAGATGCTGGCCCTATAATGGAGCTGGATTCCTTCGCAGAAGCACAGGGCTTTGCTTTGTTCTGTTTTTCGTCATGTTTTTGCCTCACGTGATTCATTTAGGAGGGAGATGAATTTGAAATACAATGAAACATCACTGTATTGATGTGTACAGCTTTTTATACTCCTGTGAGCGTATCCTCCTGGATATGTCAGCAGCTACTCTAAAGCGCTCTTAATAAGACTTGTAAACAGTACGTGCATGTAGGAATTGCAACAAAAAAAAAGAGGAAAAAAAAAAAAGAAAAAACGAGACAAAAAAAGAGAAAGAAAAAGAAAAAAGGAAAAAAAAATCCAGATTTTAAAGTTTATTACTGAATTTAAAACTATTTTAGAAGTTTTGTATTGGTGGTGTTTTAATATTTTACAGAAAATTAAATATGTACATATTGATTAGAAAAATATAACGAGCAAAACTTCCTGCTAACCCCAAATGTTCTGTCTTTGTAATCAAAATGTGTAGTGATTATACTTGAACTCTGTACTTAGTGTTTGTCTAATTCTTAAACGTTCCTGGGGATGGAAGTGTTGTATCCTTTGTATTTAAACCAAAATGAATTGATTCATGTCGGAATGTATGTGATATAATGCAATGGTTAGAGCTCATCACTGTAGCACTGAGAGAGGAGTAGAGCTTCACGAGAGGAAAGGATACCTTGGATTTGTTTTGCACAGGTATGTGTGATGAAGAGTTGTTTGGTGTGTCCCCTTATTGTAGTGCCTTAAATGATGATGTAGTGTGACTAGAGTTTACAGTGAGCTTGCCTTACGAGGGACCAGCAAGCCCCCGTCGAATTGAAGCAATTCACCCACCCAGCTTTCCCCAGCCAGAGCAGCAGGATGGTGCAGAGCCCTCTCCCTGTCACCGCTCTCATCCCAGCTCCGTTCTTGTTCCCAGTGAAGCGATGTCCCCTTGAAGCTCTCCCTTGAAATGGCACATGTACTGTTAGTGTCTGTCAGTGCATTTCGAATAAGGTAGTGCTGGGAATGCATTGGAATGTTTAGTCTAATATTGCAGAAGTGATTAAATACGTGCAATCACTTTCATTAGGTTTAGTGTAGCGTTACCTTCCCCCACAGGAATAGCAGACGTTGTCGTGTAAAATATTGCTAGCTTGGTTGATAGAATATTTATACCAAAGAGAGCCTGCTGTAAAGCACATAATACCATTAAAAAGTTTTATAATGCTACTGCTAACGTGGAGTTGTTGGGAAGGTCTGTCAGCTGTAGCCCTAGTTAGTGTTCAGAGGAAACACTCACGTTTGGATAATCAGTGCAGGTTTTGGACTACGCTTTGTTTTCTTGGGTCCCTTGTACTAGGAATTATTTCTCATCTAACACGTGAAGTATCTTGTCCAAAAGGATGATATAAACTGGTTCGAGCGGTCGTGTTACTGCAGCAATAAAAGGTTTGGTAACCTTGAACCCCAGTTTATGTCCCGTCCCGGTGGGAAGGAGGCCGGTCCTGACCCGGCTGTGGCCAGAGATGCTCAGACCATTTCTGCAAGCCCACGTTCCTGCTGGAAGGAAGCCTGGACTGGCCTGAGGACTAGGGAGGGATGGAGGGCCGTGGAACTGGACGGTAGCATTAGCCCACGTTGATGTTCAGTGTGTTTGTAGTCGGAGCACTTCCGCGAGCGTGCGGAAATCCAACCTTGCTGTGCCACATCGTTGCTGCAAACGATGCTGTTTGTTGCTGTAGGCACTTTCTTGCTTTTTTTGACATTGCTTGTGTTCAGTACTTGCCTTGAGATACCTCTTGGGTACAGAGTTGTGCCTTTCCACCAAAAGGCAAACCGAGCTCCAACTCCCTGTTTCACAAATAGGACTTCATGGAAAACACTTCACTAACAGGAAAAAAAAAAAAAAAAAAAGAGAAAAAAAAAAGACTTCTAGCAAAATCTGCTAATAATTTTGAGAACTTGCCCACTTTCTCCTAAAAGAAAAAAACCCCGCAGCTTGAAATGGCCATTTAGAGACCTTGTAACACAATTAATCCCAATCAAAGCACGGTGTCATGTGCTCCACTGCCCGAGTTCCCAGAAATGTTGGAACAGGGAGGATGAGATGGAAATGATGGAGGTAAAATCAAATGTGCTCTATTTGGAACAAGCTGTCAAACAGTACCCCAAAAATTCCTGCGTGATTCGCAGCCAACCCCACCCCAGCAGGGCCAGGGCCTCCCAGTCTGGCCCCAGTAGATGATGCCCAATTTAGGTGTATTGTGTTCTGCTCTAAGGAGATACATCCCTTCTTCCCTTGCATATCCAGCCTCAAATTGGGTTCAAGAATCGACTCTCCTCCTTGTCAGAGCCTGCTACACATTTTTGGAGAGAAATCTGCTATCTGGTTAGGAATTGGCATCCTTTAATTTTCTTTGCAGCTAGTTTGGGATTCACCTTTGGAATATTTGATAGCCGTGGTCCCAGCTAGGTTTGTCTGTGTGATTCTTGAGCTGTTCAATCAGTTTTCTCTTACCTGACCTGTATTTGCAGCTGTGATAGCCCCTGCAGAGGCAACTCCTGAGGCTTTCCTGCTTAGCACCTAATTGATGGGATGCAGTAATTTACCTCTGACTCAGCAATTTCTTTTAGTACATGAAACTAAATTGCTTCTAAATGACAGGATTGGCACAGCCCTGCTTTCTTTTTATTAATTTTATTTAAACTTCTGAATGGTGCCGCATGTCCACATGGTTGTTTGTTGCTAAACTTTATATAATGTGTGATTTCAGATTCAGCTTGAACTATATCTATCTCACTACATGTAGCAGTACATTATATGTAATGTTAGTATTTCTGCTTGAATCCTTGATATTGCAATGGAATTCCTACTTTATTAAATGTATTTGATATGCTAGTTACTGTGTAAAAATTAACTTTCTTTTATGGTTGTGCTCTTCCTTTTTACAAGCCGCTAGATACAGGTAGTTTCTGACAATTACTGATCTATGTTTGTATTGCTGATGTACTTAGGGGGTATGTAAAAATCATTTTAACAAAAGAAATAGATATTTAAAAATTTAATACTAACTATATGGGAGAAGGGTCCATTGTGAAAACATAGTTTATCTTTGGATTCAATGTTTGTCTTTGGTTTTACAAAGTAGCTTGTATTTTAAGTATTTTCTACATAATATGGTAAAAATGTAGAACAATTGCAATGCATCAATAAAAAGGGTTAATTTTCTGTACTCTATTCATTTGGTCACTCGGTCTGTTAAGGGGGGTGGGAGAGGGGTTTGGGGGTATCCAGGATGAGGGTGTCGATGGTGCGGGATGCAGACCCGGGGTATGGCTGCGGGATGTGGATTTGGGATGTGGATTTGGGATGCAGCTGCACTAGGTGGCACACTCGCTCCGCCGCAGCCCCGGCTCCGATCCGTGCCTGTCCCCGGCCCAGGAGCCCACGGCCGATGCAGAACCGCCCGGCTCGGCTGCATCCAGGACCCGGAGCTGCGGTGTCCGTCTGTCCTTCCGTCCGTCCGTCCGTGCGTCCACCCATCGCGCCACCTCTGCGCTGAGCCCGGCCCGGGGCTGTGGGAGCTGCCGAGCGGCCCCAGAGCAGCGCTTGGGCCACCTCGGGCCAGCGGCGACCTGAGCTGGGGCAGTGCCCAGCGAGCTCCGGCCCGGGCTGGGGCAGCGCCCAGCGAGCTCCGGCCCGGGCTGGGGCAGTGCCCAGCGAGCTCCAGCCCGGGCACCGAGGGCTGTGCCCAGCGAGCTCCGGCCCGGGCTGGGGCAGCGCCCAGCGAGCTCCGGCCCGGGCTGGGGCAGTGCCCAGCGAGCTCCGACCCGGGCTGGGGCAGCGCCCAGCGAGCTCCGGCCCGGACACCGAGGGCTCTGCCCAGGGGGATCCGCGGGACCCCGGCACGGGGGGACAGGCAGGACGTGGGAGGACACGGGATCAGAGATAGACACGGGCTCAGAGGGGACAAGGGGACACGGGATCAGAGATGGACACAGGCTCAGAGGGGACACGGGCACAAAGAGGGACACGGGCTCAGAGGGGACACGGACACAGAGAGGACACGGGCTTGGGGCCGGATGGTGCTGGTCTGGCTTTGCCTCCGCCGGACCTGGACACGGCCGAGTTCAGGTCGGCCTCTGGCCTTGGGCACCTCTGCGGACAAGGAGCCGGGGCTGTCCCCACGCTAGGGCTCATGAGGACGTGTCCTCTCTCTCGGGGCTCCTGCGGCGCTCCCCGCGCCCCAAACTCCTCCCAGCAGCCCGTCCCCGGTCTCCTGCCCCATCCCCCGGCTCGGGGGCACCGCGCTGGGTTGGCGCTGCGGGCACCGCTGGGGCACGAAGGGGTTAAAGCGCCCGGGGCCGTTCCGCGGGGAAGGAGCAGCCTCCCCTCCCTCTGCACATCTGGATGCAATAAGGGCTGGGGGGGCCGGAGCATTCCTGAGCACTGAGGTGGAGGCTGCTCTCGCTGCCGGCCATGGGGCCCTGGCGCTGCCTGCTGCTGCTGCCGCTGCTCGCCCCGGCCCTGCGCGCCCAGCAGCAGCAATTCATGGAGTACGTGGAGAGACGCCTCAGCCTCCTGGAGGTACGGCCCCAGCGGGGCCCCGCACCCGCCCCGCGCCCCGAAACGCCCCGGGAGGAGGCTCCCAACCCTTCTCCGTGGAGGCCGGCGGGGCTGGGAGCGGGGCTGGGTAAGGAGGAGCTGGGACGGGGACGGAGCAGGGCGTGGGGTGTCCTGGCAGCCCCCGCCAGGGTCCGGCACAGCCCAGCACCGGGATACACGGGAGCAAGATGGGCGTGGGAGCTCCGTGGGACAGGCGGATCCCGGGAGCAGGGGCATTGTGGAGTTGGGAGAGCCCCGGGGACACCACAGGAGTGGGAACAGCACGGGAGCAGGGGCATTGTGGGGCTGGGAGAGCCCCGGGGACACCACAGGAATGGGAACATCACGGGAGCAGGGGCATTGTGGGGCTGGGAGAGCCATGGGGACACCACAGGAATGGGAACATCACGGGTTTGGGAACATCACAGGAAAGCAGAGGCTTTGCAGGTCTGGGAGCTTCCCAGGGCCATGACAGGAACAAGGGCGTCAGGGACCTGGGAGCATCGTGGGAGATGGGGGCACTGTGGGTTCAGGAACATCTCGGGCACATCCTGGGGGTGTCACAGGAGAGCAGGGCCTTGCGGATCTGGGGGCAGCACGGGAATGGGGGCACTGTGAATCTGGGAGTATCGCAGAAGAGCAGGAGCACCGTGGGTCTGGGAACATTGTGGGAGCACTGCAGGAATGGGCACCCCAGCTCTGGGAACATTGTGGAAACAGCCCGGGAGAGCCACAGGAGTGGGAACAGGGTGGGACTGGACCCAGGGACACGAACCCTGGGGGCTCCCACAGCTCGAGCAGGCTGGGACAGCTGCCACTGGTGGGCTGTGACACTCGGAGACCCCAGTGTCCCCTTGGCCACCCCAGGAGAGGATCTCGCAGTGGCACGACCAGAGCAGCCGCTACTCCACGGAGCTGCGGGACTTCAAGAACCAGGTGCTGGGGATGCTGGAGGCGGCCGAGAAGGAGCGGGAGGCGATGCGGGCGGAGGCCGAGAGCGCGGCCGTGCGCGTGGACCGGCTGGAGAGGGAGGTGGATTACCTGGAGACACAGAACCCCGCCCCGCCCTGCGTGGAGGTGGATGAGACGCTGATGGACAAGCAGGTGGCCACAGCCAAGCAGAGGAAGAATGAGAAGTACACCAAGCTCACGGGTGAGGGGCTGACCTGGCTCCCTGGGGGATGGTCCTGTCTGAGGGTTACCCTGACCCCAGCCCACCCCAGTCCAGGTGTCCCCAGCCACGGGCCAGGGCATTGTGTCCCAGGGCATCCCAGGTGTCTCTGGCACAAGCTCCTCCATCCCCAGGCTGGGAGCTGCATCCAAGCCCCAGGCTGGAGCCTGGTGTGTCTCCAAAGCCTCTGGGGCAGGGCTGGGGTGGCTCCTCTGCCCATGGCATGGGCACACCGGGGGACTTCTCACTGCCACCAGGGATGCACTTAAACCCCTTCAGTGAGTTTCCATGGCAGCTGCCTGAGGGACAGACAGTCTGGCTGCAGGGCCGGGCTGTTCCCAGGCTCTTACCACAGCCCCTCTCTTGCAGATTGCAGTGACACCATCGCCAGCGTCAGGGCCATGAAGATCCTGAAGCGTTTCGGCAGCGCGTCGGGGCTCTGGACCAAGGACGCTGCGGGGAGCTCGGAGAAGATCTACGTGTTCGACGGCACCGCCAACGACACCGTTTACGTCTTCCCCCGCATGCGGGAGTTCACCCTCTTCTCCGCCACCCGCAAGGCCGCCCGCATCAAGCTGCCCTACCCCTGGGTGGGCACCGGGCACCTCGTCTACGACGGGCACCTCTACTACATCCGCCAGCAGGGCCTGTCCTTCCAGGTGATCAAGTTCAACCTGGCCAACAGGACGGTGGTGGACAGCTCGGTGTTCCCGGCCGAGGAGCAGATCCCCGTCTTCGGGCTCTCCCCCTCCACCTACATCGAGGTGTCGGCGGACGAGGAGGGCCTCTGGGCCATCTACGCCACCAAGGAGGACGAGAAGAACATGTGCCTGGCCAAGCTGGACCCCGCCTCGCTGGACATCGAGCAGATGTGGGACACGCCGTGCCCGCGCGAGAACGCCGAGGGCGCCTTCGTGGTGTGCGGGGCGCTGCACGTGGTGTACAACACGCGCCCGCCCAGCCGCGCCCGCGTGCAGTGCGTCTTCGACGTCAGCGGCACCCTGGCCCCCGAGGACGCCTCGCTGGTCTATTTCCCCAAGCGCTACGGCTCCCACGCCAGCCTCAAGTACAGCCCCCGCGAGAGGCAGATCTACGCCTGGGACGACGGCTACCAGATCATTTACCGCATGGAGATGAAGAAGAAGCTGGAGCTCTGAGGGCGCTGCCGGCCCGCGGCACGGCGACTCTGCCCCTTCTCCCGTCACTGTGAAATGAGGAAATGCTGGAGACCCCCCCCACTCAGCCCCAGCCACCACCCCCCAGCGCTGGGTGTCCCTGCCTGGGAGCACCCAGCAGAGTCCTGGACTAATTTAATGAGGTTTTCTCTTCTGAAATAATGAATAAATACCACGCAGCGAAGTGCAGCCACCTGCCTGGGGGGGTGTGGGGCGCTGGGCAGGGCTGTCAGAGCCCTGAGCTCCACGTTGCCCCTGAGACACCCCAAAAGACAATTCCCGAGGGTGGGGTATCCTTGCAGGGCTCAGAGCAGCGAGCACAGACCTTGGGTGGGTGCCTGGGCAGAGGGGCTGGGGCTCAGGGCAGGGGTTTATTTTGGGGGCTTTGGGTGAGGGTTTTGGAAGGGCTCGGGGCAGAGATGGAAGACGAGGCTTTGGGCAGGCTGCTGGTCAGGGCCAGCTTGTTTTACACGTACAAAACCGTGAGCAAACAGCAAAATCCCTTAATCTGGGAGGACAACAGGAGATTTCCCTCCCCTGCCGGGGCGGTGCTCCAGCCAGCCCGCCCCAGATGTTGCTGATTTACTGGGTTTGTTTCTAATGAAGCACAGGCCACTTCCCCTGCAGCCACACAATCTCCACCTTATGTAAGGCCCTGGTTTGCTCCATCCCCTTCCCTTCCCTCTTCCTCTGGCACTGAGTTCCTGCTCAGAGCAGCCCCAGAGGGGATGGACAGGACAGGGCAGGTGCCGGGGACAGCCCCACGCTACCCCACGCCGTGTCCTTCCTGCCCCTCGTGCTCTCCCTCACCCCACACCCCTGCAGGGAGCAGGATTTGCCCCATTTCTCTCCCTGGGCCCCCCAGAAACCCAGGATTGCTGTGATTTGTTCCCATCACAACATCCTGAGAGCACAGAGGGTGGATCGGGAGGGGGTTTAGTCCCTTTTTCCCATCAGAGTTCTGGGGACAAGGACTGAAGCCAGGAGCCAGGCTGGCTGGGTCAGGGTTGCATCCTGCTGGTGCCAGTGCCAGGCTGCCTTTGGCATGAGGGGCCAGGAGCTGCCTGGACACCCCAGGGAGGTGCCAGCCCCGTGGGCAGCACATTGCCAAGCACTCGAGGGGCCCTGCCACCTCAGGTGACCACCTGTCACCCCCCTGCCACCCTAAAGCCTCCCCCTGTGCCCAGCTCAAGCCAAACTGCTCTGCGACATGGAGGGCACTCGGTATTTGCCTCGAGTTCTTTGGTATTAAAATCAAATTTGTTGCGTAAGAAAAATCTTCAAATGCGCCCTTTGAATGACTGTAATTGGCTGGTGCTGAAAGTTCACCACACAGTGCAAGTCAAGCAGAGGAATTATCCGAGTGTGAAGGACTCTGGGAACTGTCAAGTTAATTTATGGCCCTTTTCAAGATCAATAATGGCAGTAACAGAAATATAATTTTCAGAAATCTCACAGTAGTAAATAATTACGCCGATGATTTCTCCAGCTTGAATTAAAATTGATGGGGCAGTAACGATTCTGCACCAGAAGCCATCTCGTAGCCTGCACAAGCCGACCTGCACTTCCCTGGCACACCTGGAGCCTCCTCTCCTGCACCCCCAGCTCTCCCCGCCTGGCTCCAGAGGGGCTCCAGCCCTGGAGCAGCTCCGTGGCTCCTGCCTGTGCTGGGCACCGTGGTCAGAGCTGCCAGCCCCTAAACCAGGTCAGCCAGAGCCTCACAAGGGATTTGTTTTGTACAAACGCTTTAGGGACGAGGAGTAAAATGAATGAAATAACTGCAGCTCCCCACGGGCTCCGGGAGCACAGCACTTACCTCACACTCCACATCTTCGAAGTACTTCAGGGAACAGCAGGTGATTAATGCCTGGAGCAGCTCCTGTGCAGCAGAACAGCCTGATCTCCCCGTGCTGGCAGACACCCCAGCAAACCCCACGGGCTGGACCCTGGGGTGGCTCAGCCCTCAGCTGGAGGCGCTTTGTGGCACAGGAGGGGCACCAGGACCCTCCATGCTCTGAGTGCTCCCAGCCCGTGGAATCAGGGAACGTCCTGAGCTGGAAGGGACCCACAGGGATCATCCAGTCCAACCCCTGCCCTGCACAGACACCCCAAAAGCCCGCTCTGGGCATCCCTGAGAGCGTTGTCCAAGATCTCCTGGAGCTCTGGCAGCCTTGGGGTCGTGCCCATTCCCTGGGGTGTCCCAGCACCCTCTGGGGGAAGAACCTTTCCCTGATACCCAAATTAAACTTCCTGTGACCCGGCTCCAGCCATTCCCTGGGTCCTGTCCCCATCACAGAGAGCAGAGATTGTCCCCAAGCTGCCTCCAGGATGGGATCACCCTTCTCATCCCTCCAGAGCTGAGTCCCTGCCATCCCCCAGTGCCACAGAGGAGTGGGAGGGAAATGAGACCTGTCCAGATATCCCACAGGAGAGGGGTGACGAGAGGAGCAGCAGGGCTGCAGGATCCTGTTTGCCACGGATGGACCCCAGCCCCCGGGGCCCTGCAGGAGCCAGAGCTCCTCATCTCCTGCTGGGGTTATCAACTCCCTTTTCCCCTTGTTTAAGTGTTTATTAGCCCCGTTAGGAGAAAACAAAGTTTGTGCCAGAGCTGGGGGAGCTGTTAGAGCCCTTGGTGGCCTCAGGGGTGTTGATTGTCCCCACCAGCCCCCTTGGCACTGCTCAGGCGCAGCCAGGAGCCCCAGTGGGAGCAGCAGCACCTCCAGCCCTGCCCACGGGACCCAGGAATCCCTGGTGGGATGCAGGGACCCCAGAGGAGTGCAGGGACCCCAGAGGAGTGCAGGGACCCCAGAGGAGTGCAGGGACCCCAGAGGGATGCAGGGACCCCACCAGGGCAGCCTCAGGCCCCTCTGTCCAGTGTGGAAGTGGATTTTTGTGGCTGCTCCCAGTTGCCCTGCGCTGCCTCTGCCCTCCCAGCCATCCCTGCTGCACTGACGGATTTTCAGGAAAATTCAGCCTTGGCTCCAGGTCACCAGAGGCAGAGACTGCCTGGTGCAGTGCAGGTTACCTGGGGCTGACGGGGGCAGCCAGATCCTCTTCCCCACAGGAGGTTGGGACAAACCTTTGTTCCTTCATTGCCCTGCCCGGGGTCCTGCTCAGCCCCCAGTGTGTTGGAAAACCCCTTTTTCTGACCCAGACACAGGGCTCCTGGGAGGAATTTCAAAGGCTTTTATTCCATTTTCAGTCTCATGAGCAGGATGAGATGGTCCAGATGTTAAAATTCACGCCATCACAATCAGAAGCCAAATTATTTCCTAATTACATTATAAGCGTTTTTTGGTCTATCAGCTTTTGCCACACAACGCTGCTGATGCTTCCTAAGCCAATCATCTGTTAAAATACCCTACGTGGGTCTTGCTACAATGCACCTTTCATAGTTCTGTTTCTCCAAAAAACCTGGTCTATTTGCAAGGTCATCCTTTGAATCTTGTTTCCTGTTCCATTTCTCTCCCAACAATGGCTGTCCTATTCCATGGCCTTTTTAAGTTCGCATACCTCGTCTCAAAGTTTGCACACAGATGCGCAAGGCTGGGAGTCTTCTGTCTTTGAGAATCCTCTGCAGATCCATTCCCCACACCAGGGGTGGCAGCTCTGGGGCCAGGATTGCTCCTGTCCCCGCTCCCAGGGCTGCAGCAGGAGGCGGTGGGATCATCCTCCCCGAAAGGAGGGGTCAGTGGAAAATATGCTAATAGGGCTGGGGAGTCTGCAGCTCCTTCTGCTTTAATTGCCAAATAATCTATCTCTTTAAAGAGGAGCCTCTATAAGTAATAATCCCTTTCATGTCGGCTCCTCTTGAAAAAAAAATACTCCTCTTTGCAATCTGGCCAAGTAAATTGAGAAGCTGCGCAATCAGTGGGAAAGAGAAACTGAGATCTTTGGGCTAATTTTTCCTCCTTTGTCTCATTCTCAAGGATATTGACTTTATTCCCCTCCCTGACTCTTTTCCAGCTCGCAGGAGCTATTGATGAAGTGAGATGGCTCCGCGTGTCCTATTAGAGACGCGGGAGCTAAAATTAAACCCAGGCAACTTAAACAAGTGCATTACGAAGCTCCCATTGTATTGAAACAGGAAGAGGGGGATAATTCTCCATTTAATACCTTCTTAATGGCTGGTTGGCAATTCTAATCACTGGCTTTTAACTCCTAGTAGGTTCTCCTGCCCACGGAACATCTGGTTGAGGTGTAACTCATCACACACGGGTGGGGAGCAGCCAAGGGAGGCAGCGAATCTCCCCCAGGGGTTCCCAGCAGCGCTGGGGGACCCCAGGGCTCGGCTGAGTTCGAGGGGAGGCAGCAGCTCCCTGACAGCCCTCGGCATCTCGGAATGGAAGCGGGGAACGAGCAAGACCAGATCCACCCCAAACTCGCCGTGACGCGGAAATCACCCCCTGACAGCGGGCTCGGGATGGGTCGCAGGGGTTTGGGGTTTGTGCTCCAGCGCGGCTCCGGCATTTCTGATTTTGGCTCTGTCAGCGAGGCCGGTGGTGTGCAGAGCGCTCGGTGGCTTTGGGGACAGAAGGAACAGCACCTGTGGGTGCAGGGACAGGAACCGAGGCTTTCCTGGGCCGTGTGCCCCTCCCCTGGAGCTGGCCTGGCCGGGGGCGCTCAGCCTGGCACGGGCAGAGCCCTGGGCTCCCTCACCCGCAGCCGTTCCTGCTGCTGGAGCTCCTGGAGAGCTGAGCATCGTGCTGGGTCCAGCCCGGCCCCACTCCTCCTCCTCGGACACCAAACCCAGCTCCTGCCAAACCCCCCGCGGCACAGAGCTCCCCTCGCCCCTCCCCCGCCCCCCGAAGCCCCCCGGGCGCTCACAGCCCCTGCGCTCCCCTCTGCACCTCCCCAAAGGGAGCGGCGCAAACTGGAATTCCTTCCTAAAAGATGGATTTTTCTGCAGGACGATTGGGACCCCGCAGATCTGGATCCCCGCTGCCCCAGCCAGCCTGGGGATGCCCAGGCTCCTCTCATCCTCATGCTGTTGTCTGCTCCTTCTTTCCCTCTGGAAAAGAGGAATAAAATAAAGCCATCAAACCCGGAGCTCGCAGCCCTGTCAGAGGAGCGGCGGCTTGTGACACACCAAATCTCAATGTTTTCTGGACGGTTTCACTTACTAACAGATTTTTCCTGCTATTTTGGTTCTTTGATCATGATGGATTATTTTCCCTGAGCTGCTCCCGTTTGTGGTAATGTGTCTCCATCCCATCCAAGGAAAGATTTTGCTGACACGAGGGAGACCCACGCCTCGCCCCATCCCAGGGATTTCACACATCCTGCACTCTACATGATTTCACCAGGATTTTCTTCGGGGTGTTATTATTACTAATGCTGTTATATCAAAGTTGTTTCCTGAGGACAGAAAAATACCAGCTCAGCTATTCAGCTAAGCAGCTCTTTAATTTCTTGCCTCTCAAAATCAGCTCCCCGGTGCCTTTTTTGGAATAGATCTGGATTTTCTGCTTTAATCCCTCTTCCTGAGGCAGAAGTGCTGAGCGGTGAAGTGACTCTCCCTGGGAAAGGAGGGCTGGGGTCTCTTTCCCAGTGCTGCAGCTCAGGATATCGTGAGTCAGCTCCAAGAAATATCGGGCAGAGATTTTTTTTGTCTCTTTGCCTCCAAACCCCTCATCCCCAGCTGGGACGCAGCAGCAAATTTGGGATTCTCATCCCTCCTGACTTTCCATCTGCTGAGTGGTGCAGGCAGGGCAGGGGAGGCTGGAGTGGCACGAGGGTGCAGAATTTTGGGGGGCCCCAGCACAGCAGCCCTGGCTCTGCCCGTGCTCCTGTGTCCTCCTGCTGCAGGTGGCCAAGGACCTGGAGGGAGATATAACCATGGTAACTGGGATTATCCCGGAAAATTGCTGCCATTACTGCAGAGCTAGGGTCAAAACAAACAGAAATTATCAATTTTTCTCTTTCTAATAAAATGCAGGAGTGTGTTATTGACTCGCTAATTGCTCACTTGAATGGGTTTCTCCTAAATTGCCCCCTTAACCCTCGAAAATGAAAACGGTGCAAGGATTATCACTGCCATGGATTTGCTCAGGGGAGGAAAAATGAAATGATTCCCTGCCTTTAGCAGGGGGGCTGGAACTGGATTACCTTTAATGTCCCTTCCAACCCAAACCATTCCATGATTCTCATTCCCTTTTAACCTAAAATTGCTCCAAGCTTTGCAACCTGGGGGACTCTTGGCCCCACGCAGGCCATGGAGCCACACTCGGCTTTGTGAGCAGCTCCTGCAGGAAACCGCAGCTCTCAGCTTGGCTCTGAATTGTCAATTCTCCCCTGAGCGCAGGTTTTCAGGAAATCAGAGGTTTAAATGAGAATTATTCCTCTCCAACTGAGCCCCCTCCAATATCAGCATCAGCTGCCGCCTCCTCCCATTCCCCACCCGGGCTTGCCTGGGAAATTGAAATGTTCGGCTTGTTAGAGAATAAATGAAGAAAGAAATATAATTTAATCAAGAGACATCGGTACCAATAACTGCCGTGGAATTCTGCACAGCTGGGGTATAAGTGCCATCATCCCCCCGGATGCTCAGCTGCATCCAGGCAGCTCCGAGCCCGCTCTTCATCCCCCTCCTCGCTGCGAGTGCCACTTCCAGAGGCTCGCAGGGACAGGCAGGTTTAGGAAATAATTATTTTAATTGCACCGTCGGCTCCATCCCTGCTGCCAGGAGCTTTTGGTTTGGGAATGGCAGCAGCATCCCAGAGCAGCCCAGGGCAGCGCAGCCCCTCGCGAGTGGCGCTGCCCAGGAGGGACGAGCTTGGAACCGTCCTGATGCAGCTCCATCCATCCCTTCTGCCTGCAGAGCCCAACCGAGCTGGGTCTGCACCCCCAGGGCGGCCCCTGACCACCAGAGGTGTTCCCCATGAGCAGCCCGAGGAGGAGAATCCCCCAAATCCTCGGGATGCTGAGCAGGGAGCGGAGAATTCCCCCAGCACTCAAAGGGCAGGGGGTGCGTGGGGAGCCGGCCCCGCGGAGCAATTCCAGGCTCATTAGAGGCTCATTAGAGCTCATTAGGCAAAGCCGAAGTCCTGCAACAGGCAGGAGGGTGCTCTTGCTGTCTGTAACCATCGCGTTCCAGAAAAAAAACCACATGAAAGCATCTCCGGGAGGTGGGAGCCGTGCCCGGAGCGGCTGAGGGGCTGCAGGGGCTTTCACCCTGCCCAGGACGGCTCCTGTGGCACCAGTGTCCCCACAGGGCCGGGACTGGGACAGGGACACGGCGGGGTGGCCACGGTGGTCTCCCGGAACCCGTCTGAGCGATGAACAAAACCCTCCCTCGTTTCTCTCAGACGCCCGAGAGGAGCGACTTAATTAAAAAATTACCGCTCCTCCACTGCGGCCCTGCCGACAGCCACAAGCCCTCAACCAGGGCAATTTGAAATGGAGAGGGATGTGCAGCTGCTAACGGGAGATGAGGAGAAATCTTCCACTTTGGAAGCAATTACGGAGCCGGCGGAGCGTTTGCAGGCGTGAATGGCGCGGCGGGGTCGCGCTCCCCATCCTCCGCTCGCTCCTGCCCCGGCCGATGCCCAAATCCCCCCCGGGCTGCCCCGCACCCCGTTCCCGTGGGCTTCCAGCACTGGGATGGCCGCTGAACCGCTCCCGACAGCTCCTCCAGCCCCGGGAAATGGGCACCCGGCACATCTGGCACATCTGGCGCCGCAGCCAGGGAAACGCCGCTGGGATTCGGGCTGGTTTTGTCCCCTAATCACATTTCCCTCTTATTTCGGGTTACCGCGGCCGCTCTCGGCTTTGGTGCCGGCTGTTCCCACGGCAACGGAACAGGCTCTGCGTTTGTCCTGGCCCATCCAGGTACTTTATTAGCTTTAACGAGCTGCGTTCTTAATAGAAGCCTCTATTGGATTTTTGAAATGTATGCGCTTTAAATACCACGTTTTTAATTAAAAATGACACGGGAACGTAAAACAGATAATTATATTTGCATGACTAACGCACCGTCTTAAATATATATATATGGAAAGCTGTAAAATATAATTACAAATTATCTTTGGGAAAAGTCCAGGGAAAAAAAAATTACATTTTTTGTACATCTAAGTAGCATTGCTGCCGAAGGCTGGCTGCAGGGTTTGGGAGCCAGGCAGGGCTCCTGGGATGCCTCTGGCTCCTGGGCAGAAATCCAGAATATCCAAGCCTGTGCATCTGCAAAGAGGAGACAAATTCCACTTGTCCCAGGTTCACCTGCAGCTCTGGCTTCTTGTCAAAGCGGATTTTGGAGTGATGCTCACCCCAGCAAAGGAGCAAACTGCGTCTCCTGTTGTTGCCAAATGAAACACGGAGTCACAGGATGGTTTGGGCTGGAAGGGACCTTAAAGCTCATCCAGTTTCAACCCTGACACCTCCCACTGTCCCAGGCTGTTCCAAATCCCGTCCAACCTGGCCTTGGACATTTCCAGGGATCCAGGAGCAGCCACAGCTTCTCTGGGCACCCTGTGCCAGGGCCTCAGCTCCCTCCCAGCCAAGAATTCCTTCCTGATATCTAAACTCCATCCAACCTCCTTTAGTCCAAAACCATTCCCCCTTGTCCTCGTCCAGCTGGCATCTCTGGCACGGTGCAGAGACACAAACGCAGCTCTCCTGGGATCCCCAGTGCTGGGAGGAGCATCCCTGTGCCCCCCTGGGTTTGTTCATCCGGAGCTGAGACTCCCTGGAAATGACACACAGGGTTTGCAGTCCCGGGGAGAACATCCTCCTGTGAGGCATCGGGAGCAGAGAGGAGTTTAAATAAGTGCCCAGCTGCGCTGCTGGATAACCTCAGTGGCAGGAAGTGCAGTGAGGGCCCTGGGGGAGAAAACCTCGGGCAAAATGAGATTGAGAAGTCTGGGCTTGCCTAATTAGAGACACGATTAGGAGGGCAAATAACAGAAGTAGTAAAAGTGAAGAACAAGCAGAGGACTGAGATCAGGATCTCCAGGATCAGGGCTGTAATTTTCTCCAATGAGCTATATATAATTTTCTGTCTAATTTATTATCTCGCAAGCAAAGATAAAATTATCTGGACTGACATTGCTTGAACTAAAGACTGAAGGAGGACTGGGATGTGTTTGGGACTGAGCTCATTGACTGAATGCTCTTTGCAGGCTAATCAAGAACCATGTGTAAATAAAAGGTTTTGTGGAGAAATAAAACAAGATTGGAATCAAAGCACACAGAGCTGCTCCTGCCTGAGAGCTGGGCCCAGGGAGGGGACAGCTGGAGTTCCCTGTGCCCACAGACCCGTGTCCATCCCCCCTGAGTGACCCTTTGGAGTGGCAGCAATTGCTGTGGGATCCCGGAATGTCCCAGCACTGCCCTCCGTGCTGCTTCCACCACCCCACGGAGCTGCACAGAGCTGGGTTTGTGATTCTGAGTCCCAGAACCCCCACCTGGCAGTCCCTGTCTCCAGCTCCTGGCATCCAGGTGGGTTTTGTCACTCTTGTTCCCTAAAATTTCCAGTGGAAGTGATTCCCAGCCATGGGGACAGCCCCCACATCAACAGCAATATTGAAGTCACATTGATTTCTTAGCTGCTATTTTTTTCCCCTAAGATAATTAAAGACCACGTTTGTTTATTTCTTAAACCCTTATAAACCCCCAATTGTTTTCTTCCTCACTGGCTTGGGAGTTTTTTTGGTTATTTTTTTCTTGGTGTGTGTGATTTGCCAACCTGCGAGTAGCATTCTGTAATTAGCAATTAAAGGCCACATTTGGAGTCTAAATATAAATTGTTATGACAAGATTCTTCCCCTTGCCAAAGAAATGTGTTGCTGATGTATAAAAAAACCCCCGATCACACAATAACGTGATCAGTGGGAAGCCAGTACTGGAGAGTATCACCCTGGCTGGATGTTGGGAAGGAATTCCTCGCTGTGAGGGTGGGCAGGCCCTGGCACAGGGTGAAGAGAAGCTGTGGCTGCCCCTGAAGTCCCCAAGGCCAGGTTGGACAGGGCTTGGAGCGTCCTGGGACGGTGGAAGGTGTCCCTGCCATGGGAGATGGAACGAGCTGGGTTTTAATGTCCCTTCCAGCCCAAACCATTCTGGCGTTCCATGTCTGGAACTCACTTCCCACTGGATGTTTTCCACTCCTTTTCCTTATTTTGGTCCCGGGTTGGTGGGAAGGAGCAAGGCTGGGACGGTTCCCAGCCCTCTGACCCCTTGCTAAGATCTGTGCCCGTGGGATTTCTCTCACCCCTGAGTCCCCACATGAAACCAGCCACGGTCCCTTCAGTGTCCCCAGCCCTCCCTGCAGCCAGCCCACCGCTGATGGAATTGGAGCCTGTGAGACTAAAACTGAAGGGGAAGGAGGAAAAAAAAATATTAAAAAAAAAAATAAATGAAAGGAAGGCCTGGGACTGCTCCACATGTTTATTTTGCTTGCAGTACTCAATAAAAGAGGCCATTCATTTGTGGCTGCTCGCAGCAGCATCCTCCCCTTTGCAGCCACCTCCAAAGGAGCCCAGCACGGCCGAGCCTCCCGCGGGACGTGGCCCTGGGGTCACCCTCCTTATTTTGCTTGGAAAGAATTGAAATGTTTCTGTGAGTTTCTATCCCAGGGTCGAGAGCAGCAAGTGAGGAGCAAGAAAACAACTCAGCAGATCTCGGCACATCACTCGTGCCGGGCTCAGCTCCTTCCCAGGGCTCTGATCCCCCCCTGGATGAAGGGGGATGTGTGGGGCTCGTCCCCACGAGTGGCTGTGACAAACACACAATGGGCTGATTATCCCCTGCCTGAGGGATGTGGCAAAATCACAGCATTTAAAATATAAAATATAAATGTTGTTGTTGGGGGGGGAGTTTGAGCCAAGCAGGCGTGGGTGTTATTCACCAGCGTGAGATCCCGTTTTCCAGCAATGCAAGTGACAGCCAGTATTGAGTGGAAATTGATTATCTGTGTGAAGAAGGAATTAAAAATAGCAGCTTTGTGTCAAACCCCACGTATGTTTTGACTAAATCCTCGATAACAAGGAGAATGGATAAAAGATGGAGATTATATGGAGAGCGCCAAAACCCAAAAAGCCTGGATTAGAGAAGAAAAGGATTTGAGTGGGTTGCTGCAATTAATGATCCTCAAGTGCCAGCAGCTGGGACTGCTGTGGCTTCTTCTGGGGACGTCTTGTCCTTAGGTTTGCCAACCTGCCAGAGGCACTGCCAGCTCCCTGCCCTGCTCCCCTGAGGCTCCTCCAGCCCAGGAAAAGGCCCAGGGGCTCGTGGCCAGTGTTTGACCCACCCGGTCAATCAGTTTTAGTGGTCAGAAACTCCTCCCCTTAATTAAGCACGGGACATTCCCGGGAAGGGTGATGGTCTCAGAAGGGTTGTCCTCCCCTTGTTCCCCGGCAGAAGCCCTCAGAACACTCTGTGCTGGGAAATTAATGCAGTTTTACCACTTTTTTTGTCGCAGTGTTCTTTGGATATACATTTTTTGCTGGTGCAGCCGGTGCTGAGCTGCTGCCCCGGGGGTGGTGTGAGGGTCCCAGCCCAGGCAGGAGCTGCAGCGCCAAGATCTGCTCCAAATGACTCCTTGTGCCCTTGCCCAGCCCCACACCCTGCCAGGCTCTGTCATGATCGCGTTTTATGGCGCCCACTGCGATCACTGCGCCCGTCCAAAACCACGCAACGCGCAATCCCTGCTCCCGCAGGAGGAAACACTTCACCAGACGGGGCAGCGATTACAAATAAAACCATTTTATTGAGTTTCTGCTCCTATAGCATGTGGCACATAAAGAGAATTAAGACACAAGGTGTGATGGGGAACGATGTATTTACCCTTCACTGGACAGAGGATTCATCTCACCCAGGAGCAATGCGAACACCCCTCTGCCAGCCGTGCTGTGCAGGGGTGACACGGTGACATCCGGGAGAACGGGAGCTGGAGCTGACCTGAGGATTGCGGCTGATGAGCACAGTCCTGCTGACCTGAGGGGAGGAGAGCCGGCTGCCTCGCTCAGAAATTCTGCCTCGAAACCAAAATATTTGCTTTCGCCTAATTTAATTAGGGTGGAATAAACAGCACTAACTCAGAGAAAAATCCAGGATGAGAAAGTGTCCAAAATCCACAGCTGGCTGATAAAGATCAGCTGATTTAGCTGTAAAGCCAGTACTTGGGATATTCTAACTTCATTCTGGGCCTCTGCAGCCAAGGAACCAGCAGAGCTTCGTTTTTTATTTTTCCATAACTTGACCTTCCTTTCAGGGCTTGGGCTGAGAAACTTTATTCTTTAAGGAAGTGCTGACAGTCTTAAGAAAAAAAGATTGGAAGCTTTTTTTAGCATCGGTCATGTTTCTGTATTTCCCTTTCCCCCTTGGGTCACCCTTTATTACTTGGATGAGACAAGAATTTGAGATTCAGTGGTCATGCAGGGCTGTCACCCTTTTCTGTAACATCTTCCCCTTTTTTTTGTGAATCCCACCTGTGGCAACGCTGTTCCCTCCACTCCAGATAACGCAGGGATGTCCTGGGGGATGAGCAGCAGCTACAAAGGGGGCTGAAGAAAAACTGTTCATGCAAATAGCTCTGGGGAGACTTCAGATACAGGGGAAAAAAACCCAGGGTTCCCCTCCTGAGGAATCAACAGCACTTTTTTTAAAATATATGACAAAAGGAATTGTGGGGTACACACTTCACAAACTTCTAAGAGCTCATGGACACCTCTACATGAACAGGAAACCCGGGGACACTCTGCAGGGCTGGGGCTGACCACGAGGAAGGAGCTGCCGGTGGCTTGGAAGAGTCTCTCCCATCTTCTGCCACGGCTTTCCAGTGGCCACTGTCCCGGCCACCTCTGCTCTCTGCAGACACCTCCTCGCCCCTTTCCTGCCTTTGCGCACACTAAAAATTATTTTACACATTATTTTACAGACCAAACTCCCGGCACGCATCTCAGTCCGCCTTCTCCCTCTGGAAACAGATCCGTACAGCAAAAGCCACGAAAATAACATCACCTTGGGAGACATATTAGACAAAAACATATTTGACCACGAAACGGGTTTCTACCTTTACTTACGCAGGAACAACTAGACCGGAAAGTCCCGCTGCTGCCACCGCCCCTCAGCAACCACTGAGACTGAAGGCCAAGTGCAAAAATTACTTGGTTTAGTCCCATTTTGCCGTTCCCTGCCCCGGATCACGGCGTGGGGGGTGGTTTGGGGGAGGGACAGGAGCCCTGGCTGTCGAAGCTCGCTGCCCGGCCGTGCCACTGCGGGACAGAAGAGAAATCCAGTTAAGCAAACAGCAGGGATTATAGCTGGGATTATTCCCAATCCCAAAAATATCTGGGATTACACCCAATCCCGCAGCGTGCAGGACTTTTGGACAACTAATTAATATGATTAAGTGGAAGCCATTTATTGTTTACGTGAAGTTATATTGATACGTTTTAAAACTATTGTCCATGCGATTATTCATTACTTGGTTGGTGCCTCTCTTGGGTTCAGCATGCACTTTTTAGGAAATGTGATTGGTTACAGTCTAGTGCTTTGTGGCCTTTCTTTATCTAGTTCTTGCAGTCTCGGTATTCTGCTTCTCAGCCTCTTCTGTCATATTTTGGAACAGTTCATGTCTTAGTAACCTTGACGAATTCCAGAGGGTTTTGATAAGAATGACTAAAGATGGTTTGGCTGGAGCACGCTGTGGCCTCAGCTGTTCAAATGCACTGCTGCAGCAGCACCATGCAGTCCGTCTCCTCTTCCTCAGTACTCCCATCCAATCCCATCCCATCCCACCCCATCCCATCCCATCCCATCCCATCCCATCCCATCCCATCCCATCCCATCCCATCCCATCCCATCCCATCCCATCCCATCCCATCCCACTCCTGCCCCTCTGTGTTCTCTCATCTGCTCTACAAGTTCCAACTTACACAACGCCCGTGTTTAACCACTCAGGAGGAACTGCTGAACAATTTACTTTATTGCTTTGTAAATCAATTCCCAATTGTGAGGATTCCTCACCAAAAAAATAAAAGGAAAATAAACAGTGTCTGTGTGTGCTGTGAAGACAAAGTGCTCTCAGCTCTTCCCTGCTTTATTGCTGTTGTCTTTTCAGTTTAAAAATACTGTCTAAGCTCAGAAGAACTTGAGTCTTTCCAGTCTGGTAATTTTACTCCACAGCAGCTCTGTCCACAGCACCAGAGACATTTCTCAAAGGGAAAATCAGATCAGAGACTCGGTGGATGAAGCAAACTTTTTTTTTTTTTTGCCATACTTAAGGGATCATAAATTATTTGTCATCTGCCTTGGGGGCTGTTATCATAATTCAAACCCATTATTCCTGAAGCTCTTGAGCAATTGCCCATCTCACCATCTTGTTATATTAAATTCCAGTGACAAATGATAGACATCTCCCAGAGACAATGGGAGGCAGAATTTCCACTGCCTGCATCAATTCCCTCCCCTCCCACATCAGCAGAAACTCCTTGCTGGTTGATATTAATGTTTAAGCGTGTATGAAATTCATTTCTCTGGGTGAAAACTCACTTGGGAGACCAGACCTCAGCCTTGCCTTGGCAAAGCCATCTCAAAAGAAAACGAGAGAACAGCAGCCTGGTGCTCGCAGGGAGGCTGAGCAGGGCTAGGAGGCCCTTGCAGGTGCTCCGTGGGTTTGGAGTGGTCAGAAATGTCACCAATTCGACCAATTTCCTTCCCCAAAGAGAGCAGTCAGTGTAAAATAACTCACTGCCCAGGTTTGCATTGAACAGCCTGTATTTCATCAGGGCCGAGCAGAAATTAATGAATGAAGAAGATGAGAAGCTCGTCCTGCCAAACAGCTGCCATAAGGTAAAGAAACGCTTTCTTCTGTGTTTCTCATGTTAGAAAAATTGGCTAAAAATCCCTGAGAAATTGATAAAACGGGTACAACCTCCCTGTGAGGATTGCCAATGAACAGATTGCAGAAATTACAACAGAAATGGGCTTTTGGCAGAGCCTTCCCCATGCTCTTTGCCTCGTGCTGTCTGCATGACAATGACAGCGTTGCTACTCCAAAAATGTGGTGAAAACTCTTCCAAGGACAGGTTCAAATGAGCAGAGAGAGGAACCTGGAGATGCTTTTCCTTCATTTAATTGGAAAAGGTTGGCCATGCATCGTGTAGCCAGCAGTCGGAAACCGGGACCAGTCCAATCAAAATTAAACAGGCCCACAAGTCTGGAAGAGCTTTTCTTTAACGACAAATGATTATTCTTCATTATGGGCGTGACTTGGCTCTCAAGCAGAGGTATCAGTTTTTATCTGGAGCAATGTTTTAAACAAACAAATGCTCCCCCGTTGAACGTCAGAGGCACTTGGCAACATCAAAGCCCCGTTTTGCATCGCGCTGATGATGCGACTCCACGATACCAGGTTTTGTCTTTCACAGACGACAGGGAAAACCCCCGTTTTCAGAAGTTCCCCTCAAAGCCTGGAAGAACGAGATGCAATTTTCTATTCCCCTTTGTGCACACATCCCTGAGCCTGGCTGAGGGGTGGAGGAATGCAGAAGGAGCAAGGGTGGGGTGGCTGAAGCAGCCGGGGAGGGAGCAGCTGCCAGCGGGGCCTCGGGGCTGAACGCTGGGAACAACTTGTGCTGAGGGGAAGAATTTATTGTCAGAATAACCCCACAAAGAGGGATTCTCCCTTTCTGCTCAGAAACTCGCCTTCTGAACATCTGTGTGAGGAGGATAGCGCTTAAAAGCCTGTAATTAATGATTCATTTGCACATGTTCTCCATGTTCCCTCTTTAATGATGATGGTCATTAGAGAAGTGCCGTCATTATGGTTTGTTATTCACTGTTGATAAATATGGAGCAACCAAAGACATGATGTGCATCTGAAGTGTTTCCCTTTTCACTGGAGCCTTTTCCAGCAGTGAAAGCGAAGAGGGAGCGGCACCAGCTCGTGGAGGAAGGGCCCAAGTTGGTGTTGGCACAGAAATGAGGGGCTGAGCCATGTTAGCCCAGCACTGTGGCTGCTGGGACAGGCTGGAGCTGCCCGGGTTCTCATGGTGGACAAAGAATCATGGCACAACACAGGAGGAGGCTGCTGGTCCTACACCATGGACACAACCAACCATCCATCCATCCCTCCATCCATCCATCCCTCCATCCATCCATCCATCCATCCATCCATCCATCATCCATCCATCCATCCATCCATCCATCCATCCATCCATCCCTCCATCCATCATCCATCCATCCATCCATCCATCCCTCCATCCATCATCCATCCATCCATCCATCCACCCATCCATCCATCCATCCCTCCTTCCATCCATCCATCCATCCCTCCATCCCTCCATCCCTCCATCCCTCCATCCATCCCTGCTGTGGCAGGGTAAGGGGCTCAGGGCTGGGCCATCCTCCTGAAGCAGCACAGCTCTGGTGACATTTTCCTGGTAAATTCACCAGAAATTGTGACTCTGGGCTGCAGTCAAAATACGGTGGGAGCTCCTTCTCCTGATTTTCCAAGGCGCATCAGGCAGGGTGTTGATTAGCAAAGAAATTCCACATTCCCACACTTTTCTCCCCGCTGAGTGGTGGGGAGGGGGTGGGACCCCAAGCCCAGCACGGGGCGATGGCAGTGCCTGGAGCAGCTCCGTGTCCCTGCTCCAGTCACTCCTCCCTCCATTTAGACATCAAAGGGACAATTCAATCCCGGCTCCCTCGCCTCGGTTTGAGGTCAAGCACTCAATCAGGAGAGGCTTGGATGGAGCCAGAAGCTGTTACTGATGGTCAGAGGGCGCAGAGACCATCACGAGCATCCACTGGGAAGCAAACGCTCCATTTGCTGCTGCCCGGCAAAAACGCGCTTGGAAGGTGAAGATAAAGACGAAGAGGAAGATGAAGACAAAGAGGAAGATGAAAATGATGGCTCAGGATGCCAGCACAGCCCGAGTTCACCCCCACAGAGGGTGAGGAAGGCATGAAATACCCCCAGCATCCTTGGGACAGACGGACAGAGAGCCAGCAGCCCACAGAGCCTGGAAGGATGGAGCAGCTGCACCGACACCCAGAGCTGCGATTACAGGACCAAAACCCCAAATGTCTTTTCAAAGATACCCAAACAAAACGTGGGAAAGATGATGCAATGTCTTGTAACCAACAAATACCATTTCCCGTTAATTTCTCTCCAGGAGCCTGTGCCTTTTCTGTTCGGTTTTTCTTTTAGGCTGCACTGGGGATTTGCAGACAGCAGTGCTAAAACCTAAAAGGGCAAATAAACACAGGGACCATTTGCTTGCTGGCTCTGTGTACCAGTTTGTGGCAGAAATACCAGAACAGATGATCAGAGGGTTTTTTTCTTTCCTTTTAAGCAGAACTCCTGACCTGTGCACTGGGGGGTGAAGTGATTCACTCAGGTTTTTTTTCCAGAGTCTTGGGGGCTCAGCCATGGTTTTCAAAGTATATTTTAAAAGGTGAGTCATCTTCCATGTCTTCCTTGGTTTCTCTGTGTTTCATCAGAACAATAATGACTTTTTTTACTTTTTCCTCAGTGATTTTCAAAAACTTTACAGGAGTTTTTCTTTCAAAACCCCACCTGCATCTGAAAAACAATGCAGTAAAGCCATAAAAATTGCAGCCTGGAGAAGGAACTCCTGCCCCTGGGTCAGCCATGGCAGCTGGAGTCACACAGTGAGGGTGCTACAGAGGCCAAGAGATCAAATGAGAGATCAATTCCATTTCTGCTGAAGTCTTGTGGCTGCTGGTGCCCCCTCCCCATGGCAGTGGGAGGTGACACACAGAGCCTGCCCAGGGTCAGGATCAGGGGAATGAAATCCTGGCACTGCTCAGCACCCAAAGGCAGAGTTAGCACTGCACAAATATTGCACAAGGGTTTAATTCTGCTCTGATTCACCCCAGCCCTGCACAGCTGATCCCTGTGCTGATTCACAGCGGTGCAAGCTGAGCTCACAGATCACCTCAGAGGAGGGAGGGTGGATTTTCAGGTGTCCATTGGCTGTTATATCCACCTCCACTCTGTCTTAAGCTAAAATACCAGCCTCCAGGTTTTCCTTTGTGTGTAATCAATCCGGGCTGGGACAGAGGGCACTGAGCACGAACTGACTTCTTAATCATACAATGGTTTGTGCTGGGAAGGAACTTAAAGCTCAACCAGTCCCACTCACTGCCATGGCAGGGACACCTTCCACTGTCCCAGGCTGCTCCAAGCCCTGTCCAGCCTGGCCTTGGACACTTCCAGGGATCCAGGGGCAGCCACAGCTGCTCTGGGCACCCTGTGCCAAGGCCTCCCCAGCCCTTCTTGTCAGAGGGAAGAGCAGATTTTGAAGAAAGGGAGGGTCTATACACTAATTCACACTGCTGTGGAGTCTCAGCAAGCCCAGGGTCTGCCTTTCAGTGCAGCTCAGCACTGAACTTAAAGGGAAAAATTAGATGCTTTTGGTTAAGTACTTATTCTGAGGCTTAGAGGAGAAAATACCTCCTCAGCCCCAGATACATTGGGAGGTTTTATTGCCTTTATTATCGTATCACTGGCCTCAAGTGCTGGTGCTTTTTGCTCATACTTGAAGTGTCAAAGGCGTGTCTGCCCTTTTCCACATCTCTGTCCTCCAGATATTATGACCTAAATCAGGCAGAGCCAAAGAGCTCTATAGAAGCGTGAGAAATTGGAGTGCAGGGGGGAAGAAAATGCAAGAGATGGTCGAAATGGTACCCGGGCATTTCAGCCCTATTTTATCATCTGGGGCTGCATCAAGTCAATCTCTTTCTCTGGAGATGCTTAGAGCAATTACATTTGTTCTATTTATTCTCCCTCAAAGGCTCGGAGATGAGTCAACAGAAAAATCTTTTAGGATTAAAAATTGAAACTTGAAATAGGCAATATCCCTGGACAATTTGTTCTGCAATCAGAGCAGCATTCTCTTTCCTTACTGCTCTCAATCTCTAATTTAAAAAGGAAAAGGAAAAAAAAGAAAAAGAAAAGAAAAAACCCCAAAATGTAACAGTCACATCTGTAAATACAGTTCCTCTCAGTCCTGCTCGCGAGCTCAAGGAGCTATTTCGAGGCAATACAGAAGTGCATGTTTTCTAGAGTTCATTTCTGGTGAGAAAATTCCCTCAGCTCTGCTCAGAAAATCCCAGGCGAGAGCAGGAGCTCTCTGAAAGCCTGGAGCCAGCCCAGTCCCACACAGGCACAGGCAGGAAGGGAAGGACAACCCACGCACCTCTTTGAAGGATTTCTTCACCTCCACCAGCGGGTGCCAGTGGGCGATGGGCTTCCGGGGGTAGGCCAGCATCTCGTTCCAGTGGTCTCTGCCCAGCCCCTCGGCGTTGACCCCCACGCGGCAAACCCCGATGATCTCATTGTGGCCCACCCTGAGGAACGGCAGAGAAGCAGCACCATCACCATCCATCCATCCAACCATCCATCCAACCATCCATCCATCCGTCCATCCATCCATCATCCATCCATCCATCCATCATCCATCCATCCAAACATCCATCCATCATCCATCCATCCATCCATCCATGCATCCATGCATGCATGCATGCATGCATGCATCCATCCATCCATCCATCCATCCATCCATCATCTATCCATCCATCCATCCATCCATCCATCCGTCCATCCATCCATCCATCCATCCGTCCATCCATCCATCATCCATCCATCCATCCATCCATCCATCCATCATCTATCCATCCATCCATCCATCCATCCATCATCCATCCATCCATCCATCCATCCATCCATCCATCCATCCATCCATCCATCCCTCCCTCCCTCCCTCCCTCCCTCCCTCCCTCAGGCTGCCCACACCTGGACCCCGCTGCTGTGAGCCTGGGTTGCTGTGTCTGCTCCAGCTCTGCCATCACCACAGGAAATGACAGCACTGTTCAGATTATTTCTGCAGGTCAGCCCAGACACAGAGGTGTGAGTGGTGCTCTCCAGCAAGAACCACCCCGGGTTCAGTAATGCATAATTCATACACCCAGGGCCGCTCAGACTGGCATTATTTGCTTTCTAAAATGGGTTGCAGGACACATAAATAACCAAGGGGAATGCGGAACTTGCTCGAGGAAATGCCATAAAGCAAGGACCAGCTTTGCCAAACTCGTTATTTTTCCATAACCATAAATATCAATGTCACTGTGGCAATAAATCACCAGAGACGGGTGGATACCACTGAGCTCTGCCATCGAGGCTGAGGAAAACACTGTGGAAAATTGCATTTGAGCAGGAAAATCTGCACCCAGTGGGACGCTGTGCCCTGCAGCTCTCCAGAGCCTCCCACCTACCGATCATAATCCATGACGGAGATAAGGAGGCTGACTTGATCCATGTTCTCGGGGGGAATGTCAAAGATTATTGCTTCATTGTAGGTGGGATTAAGTGTGTTTTTCTTTATGGTGGTTTTCTTCTTTTTCAGTCTTCGCCCGTCACAGAGCAAAGACACTTTGACATACGGATCTAGGGAGGAAGAGAGAGGAGAAGACCTTTTGTTGATGGAGGTGTGTTTCGTTACTTTTGCAATACAGAAATAGCTCCATCAGAGGATGGGCTGTGAGCTCCCATGAGCCAGAGATGCTCTTCAAATGGACTTTTAGAAAAAAGTTTGTTTGCAGACCAGTAAAATCCTCCATTTCTCACACTGATGTTGGTGATTGTGACCTGAGGTTCAGGCAGCAGAGAACCAGCACTGCATTTTTATTATTGCAGAAAGGCTGTGCTGGCTTCACCTGAAGTCTCAATCCTCAGACATTTCATATGGCATTAAGCTCCAGCAGAGCAGAAACATTTTTTGCAAAGGTCTCTGTTACTGCTTTTTGTACAATGAAATTCAAATACTCTGAAGTTCGTGTCCTGAAAAGAAACTGGGTTTTATGATGAAAACCAGAATTTGTGCATGCTGAATTTGCAAGTCAGCTCTTTGAAACTGCAAACAGTCTTCACATGGCTGCGATCCTCAGGTTTGACTACTGGCCACTCTACAGCACATTTCAGCAGGATTTATCCAGGTGGCCCATGATCCTTTCCTGATCTTGGGGTGAAAGAGTTGATTATGGCTGGAAAACATTCCAAGAGGTCTAAGTGTCCAACCCAAGAGCTGGATCAGAGCTCTGGCCCTGCAAACCCTCCAGCGGGATGGGAAACAAGCGACAGATAAATCTACTTTAAAAACTTTTTTTGCACCTAAAAGGCAGACAAAGCTTTTTCAGGTATTTCTGTGATGGTTCACCCACCATGTATTGAGGATACAGTGAGGGAAGAGGAGGAAATGTGGATGCAGGCGGATCCTCCTCAGGCACTCAACACCCACCTGAGTAACCTGTGATGTCCATAGCTTTGAGATTCCTGCATTTAATGACTGTTAAGGTGAGGCGACCTGCAGTTGGCAAATAACAAAGGGAAAACATGATCTCGCCCAGGTCCACGCTTTCCTTCAATAAAACAGAGAACACATTTTATTGGAACGGTGCAGAACCAGCCAGGTGCCTCCTCCCCACCCCAGCATTTCCTCTGTTCTGCCATTGGGAGCGAAGGGCACTTTATTTTATGGTGGTGATTCCAGTGCACCCCAACACGACTGGCTAAAAATGAATATAGAGAACAGGGAAAATAGGTGACACCTTCACATCTTAGTTAAAAACCATTTTCCTCTGCCTCAGTGGAGTCTGTGCTTCCTATTGCAACCTCCCAGCTCTGCACAGCTGATGCACAGCTGATGCACTCCTGCTGCACTGCTCACACAGAGGAGATGGGATATCTCACACCAAATCAATGCAGCGAGGAAATCGAATTAGTATCAAGTCTTGTTTGAATGTACAGTACGTGTCTCCCCTGCCTGGCTCCTCCAGGAATGTGACAAGCACAGCGAGGTGACAGAAGGATGAGCTCCTGACATGCAGTAGTGTCGTGTTCTCTGGCTGTGCACCGCAAAAATCTCCTCAGAAACTTCCCGTGACAGCCAGTGCCATCAGTTCATAACATCACAGACTGGTTTGGGTTGGAAGAGACCTTGAACATCTTCTAGATTCAATCCCCTGCCGAGGGCAGGGATGAATTCAGTAATAAAAGTTTGTGACTGACAGCACTCAGCATTTCTGCATAAAATGAAAATGTCTTTGAGAAACACAGTGGTTTTCTCTGAAGCTGGACGTGAGGTTTTGGGCAGTTACCGACTAGTAGGGCAAAGCTTTAAACCAGAAGACAACCAAGGAGGGTCTGTTGAGCTTTTAGTTCGTGATGTGTCCACATTTGGACCACCAAGCCCTCTGAGATGCCCTCAAGGAGCTGGCGCAGCGTGGGGCTGTGGGAGTATAGATGGGGAATTAACCAGCAGATGGCACTCAGAAATGTTTGGTACTTTAGCATTGCACAGAGGCCAACACAATTTACTCTTTTAGTGCCCCACCAAATAACTTTTATCCATGGCTCTTAGCACTCCTTGTACCTGCAGCTTCATCGACTACACTTCCTAAAAGCTCTTTCCATCATTGCCTTGCCCATGGGAATTCAGGGAAAAATAAACAAACCAAATGTCTTATTTAAACTAGAAAGAATCGTTATCCGAAGTCAGCAGAAAGATTTCCAAACACCTTCTAAAAATGGATTAAAAAAAAAAAAAAATCTTATTTTCTACATACAGATCCCACATCTGTAGAGCAAACAACCAGTTTATTTTTGGAAACAGTGCATTTGATTCCTTTCAATGTGATATAATGATCTACTGAAAAGAAATTGTAGCTGTTAGGAGTAGAGTGATGGAACTAGAAAGACAAGTAAATGCACTTAAAGCTTTGCTAAGTGTTAGGGGAATAGATCTTGTTGATGGATGAGGTTTTTGCCAAATTATTTCCTGCTCATTCCCAGGTAAGGCAAAGATTAAATCTTTATTCCACTTAGATGTGCAGAATACTAATGAATATTATATAAAATTTTGATTGGATCTGTTCTTTCATGCTTTCTTTGTTCTTAGTTGGTGTGGGAGGGACGAGGGCCGGAGACCTCGGACCAGATGTCAGGAGAGAGCAGCCCTGTGAGATGGTGAGAGCACCCTCAGGACACAATCTCATCTTCTATTCCTCTCCTTGCACTGAGAGGACCCGTTCAGGGTATAAAATGAACATAAATTGTTCTTTGACCTCGTTGCATCAGGTCAAGAGATTTTTCTTTGCAACCATAAATACAAGAGAGCAAAGCGTGTCCTGTGGGTACATTATTTTCTTGCAGATTATAGACATTGGGACATTTCCAAAATTCTTATCAGTACCTTTTAGGAAATAATGGAAGCTCGGAATCAATAGACTTGAAACCAAAGACGTTTCCCTGATTCACAAGCTGTAGAATCATTAATTAAGTAGCTGAGTGCTGGCTATTTGACCAGATCAGTGCTCAAGTGTGTTCCTACCCTCTTACCCACACCACTGATCTCATGCATTATTAGGCACCCAGAGCTTTCTTGGGGTTTTATGCAAACTGTATTTACCCTTCTCAGTTTTGATTAAGCAGAAATGTCCTTGGGTGTGCTACAGCTGGCTGAGATGCTCCAGGAGCAGCACATTCCTTAAGAATGGCACGGAGAGGATGAGGGGATGGAGGCACACCTGGTGCTGGACGTGCCTGTGGCAGCTCTGCTGGGCTGCTGAACAGCACATCTTGGGCATGGGGTTGGCTCTGCTCCCCTCACACCTTCTCTGGAGGCTTTTCCCTCAACAGCTGGTGTGTCTCCACCTGCTTTTGTGGGGGTTTTCCCTCATTAAATGAGGTTATTTAGCCAGGAAAACCGCTATTGCCTGCAGAACCAACAGGCAGTTTCCTCCAGGAGGCATCGGCACATCAGGGGCACTTTGCCCCCCTCCAGCAGCCCCTCTCAGGGTGAAGGATGTGCCTGGTGCCCGCTTGCCTCTCTGCCAGCATCTCTGCTTTCATCACCATCCATCAACCACAACAGCCGTGGCTGTGTGCGGGTTGGAAGCCAAGAGCTGTGAGCACCCTGCTAACTCAAACTGCTGCTTTCCTCACGGCTGATCCTGCGCCTCCTTCCCGCAGCCCTCCCGGGCAAGATGCTCAGAAGGCAGCAGAGCAGCAGCTCCCAGCACGCTGCCAGCGCTGCCCCAGAGCTCCTGGCAGGCACCGCCTCCACCCCTGCGTCCCCAGGCCGGCCAAAGCTCTCCGTGCCCTCCCAGGATGGCTCCAGCCACCTTCCAGGGTGATGTGCTGCTGCACCCCGTGTCCCCTGAGTGCCCTGGGACCGTGTTGGGCACAGCAGCACAGGGCACGGGGCTGGGCACACCTGCTGGGCTTCACAGAGCTGTCAGAAAGTTCTGAACAGCCTGCAGCAGAAGAACGAGCACTGCTGGAAGTCACCAAGGGGTACAGCTGGTGGGGAACACGGTGCTGGGAAAAAGTTACCAAGCAAATGTCTCCTGGCACCGCTGGCCATAAATATAAATGAATAAATATTTATGTTTGACAGTTCCCTCCTCGGCACAGAAAGCAGGGGAGGAAAGGTATGGTTTGAGCTATGAGGGAAGCTGCAGGACAGATTTTTGCAAGTTGTGGCGTTCTGCCAGTCGCCAGGAAAGATGTGACAGGGCCCACGCTTCCAGCCACAGGGGTGGGGATGTCTCATCTCTCAGCAATAACAACGTGAAATGACAATGGCAATGGCTGATTTGGTGTCCAGCTGCAGAGCAGGTCAATCGTTCATTCGCCCTGGGGACCAGCCAGATCCTCCTGGGAAGGCAGTGGAGGAGCAGACAGCTATTATGGAGAGGTTAAAGTCACTGCTCTGCACTCAGTGATCAGTGTGAGCTCTCGGATTCTCCTGCCAGCTCCATGTGACACGGGAGGGGCTGGGACTTTTCCTCTCTGAGATTGGCTTCTCTTCCAGAGGGAATTCAACAGAACTACTAAAAGACCCAAATCCAGCTCTGGAAGAGCTGCCAGCAGCACATCCCAAGGGCTGGTACTGACCCCTCAGAGCTCTTCCTTACTGTGATCATGTGATGCCCTAAGCTTTTAGCTTTTATATTTTCAGATCCTGTACTGCATGACTCTGAACTCCACACAGAGTGTCAGGAAGCTCTCTTCACATTTTGGGCCAACAAAACAATCCTTCAGGCCTGAGAACCACAGACATCCTCTGCCTCAGACCCTGAAAACTATAAACAAAAGTGACTCCTGGGTGTGGAAGCAAACAGGGGACTATGACTTCATTACCTGAAGCTGTAATTGGAGAATTAACCCCTGATATGCAAATAGACCAGACTTACATCTGTCTGAGAGACTTGTGGCCATCGTCCGTCATGGGTGTAGCCTCTGGGAGGATTTTGACTGCCCAAGGTGTATCTGTTGAAGGCCTTTAGTAAATAAAGGCATTTTATTTTCCTAACTCTGCCTAGCCTCTGCTCTAGGTGGCCACTCCAAGGCATCACAGGTGCATGTGGCACAGAGCTGTGCCGAGGCTGCGGGTCCCTGGGGCTAACAGGGGGCAAGGAACCCATCAGCTGGGTTCGTGAAGGGTTCAGCCCTGCGCAGAACGCCCACCCTGCCCAGCAGACACTCACCGTCGTGGCGTACTGAATGTCCCTCCAGATGGAAGTCTCCCGGGAGAGGTCTGAGTCCTCGAACAGGTTCTCCAAGATAACTTCTCCTATCATGTCGTGCCTGGAGAACCTGTCAAAGTCAAAGACGCTCAGGTGGAGCTTCCTGCTCGCCAGCTCCTCGTGGGGCACGGGGAAGTGGAAGGACTCGTCGAAGGTGGGGTTCAGAGTCTTCCTGTGCACCCGCGTCTGGAACTTGCGCTTGCGGTCGGGCAGGAGGTAGATCTTCACGTAGGGATCCGAGCTGCCGCAGAAGTCTTTGGCTGGCAAGTCAAAAGCCCTGAGGATTCGGACAGTCAGCGTCTCGTTCTCGTAGTCGTACTTGAGAGTGAAGTTGATTTTCCCACAGGTTTTCTCCGCCTCTTTCTTGGTGTCCTCGGTGTCCAGAGTCTTCTGTTTGTAGAGCTCGGGCTTGATGCGGCCGATGCTGGTGGGCTGCTCGGCCACGGCCGGCGAATCCAGGCCGTAATCCATGCTGGACACGTGCATCTGCCGGGGCAGGTGCCTCTTGAAGGAGATGTGCCTGCAGGGGGAAGACACCAACAGCTCTGTGGGTTTCCAAGGACGTGGCTCTCCTTTTCCACCCCTGGACTCAGACAGCAAGAGAGCACAGGAAGAGTTCCGTAGGTGCTCCCGACCTCTGCGCTGAAACCGCGTGTGCTACGGAGGTGAGCAGAGGGGATCACCTCCAAAAACCTTCAAGGAACTAATCCAGCGCATTTCTTAAGCTCCAGCGTATTTGCCACAAGCTGTGTTTTCTCACCTGAGGCACAAGTCACAGCCCCCAGCTGAACAGATGGGCCCCAACAGCTCCTCACCCAAACCACAGACAGCACCACGTGGAGACTTCCCCATCTGCAGTCCTTACACTTCCAAGATACTGGAATGAAGCTCTCTCAGGCAGAAAAAACAAACAAAACAAAAACAAACCCCCCAAACAAAACGAAAACAAAAACAAACCAACAAAAACATCAATAACACCAAACCAAAACAAATGAAAAAAACAAACCCAAAACAAACAAACAAACAAAAACACACTATTTTTTTTATTTTTTATTTTTGGTGAGACAACCACGACCAGTTCAGGAGCTGAGGCTTTATTCATAGAACCACAGAATGGTTTGGGTTCAGAGGGTTTTAAAGCTCCCCTCATCGCATCCCCTGCCACAGGCAGGGACACCTCCCCTAGATCAGCTTGCTTCAAGCCCTGTCCAGCCTGGCTTTGCTGGGGATTGCTGCTTCCAGACTTTTCCAACAGACCCATCAGAAACTGATAGATAATTGTTGACAGGGAGGGAGGAGCAGCCTCGTTGGGAAGCATCTCTTGCCTTGAGCTCTCCTCCAGCACAAGCTGTATGTAAGCAGAGCTTTATCTGAACAAAGCATAAAAGCTTTCTGTGGACTGAGGGCATTATTTCAGATTATCTGGTGTTTACAAGAGCAGTTTATAGAGTCATTTAACCAAATGAAGAACTCTACAGGCAGAGCATTAGCTTTCAGTGATACGTGGTGCTTGGAGACCTTGGCAGGTTCCTGAGGGGTGTTTTGGACAGGGTGAGGCTGGGCTGTGAATCAGAGGAACCTGACAAGGAGAAAGTGGGTTTGAAACCTGCCCACGTACAGCCAAGTCTCAGTTTGTTTGTCCTAATTCAGACTGGCTGAGGGTTTTTTCCTCCTCTGTTGGAAAGGTGTAATAAAAGCAGAAGGAGCCTGTGCATGCAGAGAGGTAATCAGCTGCCCAAAAAGCAGTGTGGATAAATAAAAGAGTGTGGCTCACGGTGCAGGTGGCACCGTGCTGATCTAACTCAGCTCCTTCAAACAGGGGGCTGCCGTTGGTGCCTCACTAATCCTGCAAAAGGGCAGCCAATTTTCTGAGCCGTGCCTGATTTCCCTGCCACACTCCTGTGCACATCCCAGGCACGGCCAGCAAGGCAAACAGAAGTGCTGGGGCAGAGCCAGAACCCTGTGATCCCTCTTTCCTGTCCCCGTTTCACCGCTCTTGTGTCAAGGAGAGATGCTGCATTTCACAGAACGGTTTGTGTTGGAAAGGAACCTCAAAGTTCACCTCATTCCACCCTCTGCCACGGGCAGGGGCACCTTCCACTATCCCAGGCTCCTCCAACC